>NC_136490.1:60718055-61210555 GCF_053919585.1 Euprymna scolopes
TATCGAAATTACTTATTACAAAAATGTTAGGTGAATTTTGGTTTTTTAAACTCTCTACCGCACTCTTTTTACTGATTAGGAGAATATATTCCAAACGACAATCTTTGTACATCATTGTCAATATTTATTGTCAATTTTAATAGAATGAATATTGTTTCCGAAACGATCGTACACTCAATTTGATTTTGTTTGTTCATCCTTTAGAAACTGATTAATAATTTACAATTATTAATCTTTTTAGTCAATATTAATATATCTCTAGCATAAATATACCTATTGAGCTTATTATATATCTACAGTACTTATGAAACTGTTCTTTTAAAGTATTAATACATTAAAATAAACTTTGCTCTTTAGAGTCCAGTTCTAATTCCCCATAGAAAATATGTATATATATATATATATATATATATATATATATATATATATATATATATATAAGAAGACAATACAATAGCAATAGAAAAAAACTGATATTATAGTAAAGTGACTGTGAACAAAAACGGACAAACGATCGAAGATCATGGAGATTTTATTCAGCTTTGTATATCAAAATATGATTGTTTTTATATATAAGTAAGTGAAAAAGATTTTTTTTAAATACATACTAAGATTTATATAATACACAAGACCGGAGTCTGTTGATCTGTTTTGTCCTCATACGTCACTCTTCATTAATATCCAGTATTTTATATTCCTACAGAATTTTAATAATCTCATATAGTTGTCTACCAGCAATTACACACGCTGACCACCCACACCCACACACACCTATGTGTATGTATATATATATATATATAGATAGATAGATAGATAGATAGATAGATAGATAAATATATAGATATATAGATAAAGATATAGATATACATATATACGTGTGTGTGTGTGTCTATATATATATAGATAGATAGATAGATAGATAAATATATAGATATATAGATAAAGATATAGATATACATATATACGTGTGTGTGTGTCTATATATATATATATATATATATATATATATTATATATATTATATATATATATGTGTGTGTGTGTGTGTACTGGGTTTCGCAATAAAATGTATACACATTTAAATGACCATAAAAGCAACATTGATTATTATAAATAAAATATTATGCATAACAAACATAGAAACCAGCTAATTATGAACAAAAGTAGAAACTAGCTAATTATGTACAGTTTTAAAATTATTGGCTATTGTTGTCCATGAATATCTGACAACGCTCATTGATTGAATCGAAAACGTTCTTAACCAGTCTCAATTGTTCTTTTCAACTCATTCATTGTAGCTTGTTTTGTGGTGTGGACCTGTGTTTAAGATAGATAAAGCCTACTATCAATGATAACTTTATATATTGTGAAATTCCGAGTTGAATTAAATACATCAACTTTTAATGATTGAATAACCTCACCAAATATTCAATGAGAATTTACTGAAAGCTTTAGTAATCTATTCCGACGAAGCTTGTGTTTATGTAAAGTAACTCAATTTTCGATATTTTTCTGTAATCCATCAGCAAAGTTTCATTCATCCCAACAGCTGAGTGCATGCATAGATATTGAATGATAATGGCTAGAAGATTCGTATATTGAAAAAGACGATACTGTAGATATTTTTTCTTGTGTCTATTAAGCCAAATTCGTATGGAAAATGCACATTCACTTATATTTGCGGTATTATAAATTATCGGTGTATTAATTTTGTTAGTCGTCATCACACCACAAAGAAATCATGTTGCTAAATGCATGTATAGGGCTAATATGTGGAAGCATGCCACGGATGTACTGTGTGGGATAGCTGAACAGTGAGATATCTGGTCACACTGAATTTAAATTCTGCTCGTTAGTATAATCATAAAGGCAGGAAAGAGGGAGTGAATTCAAACGGCTAACATTTCGAGGAAAGAAACTGTTAGGGTAGAAACCTATCGGAAATCTAGGGACCTCAACATTTAAGAGGTGGAATTTTTAACTTATCAGATTTGCCAGGATGAAATTATCGAGAGTGTAAGATTTAACGCATTATTTCACTCTGGAATTCTCATTTTTTTTGTTTGTTTTTTTTGTTTTCGGTCGCACATAATATATGGTACTGCTCTGTTCTTGTTAATTTCAAGAAGTAAAACAACGTTTTAACGGTTGTTCTCCTTGCTGTGCAGCATGTGTCCATTCAAATAAATTTCTTTTCTAAATTACTTTTATTCACAGCCGGTCTGAAGTTAGAGATGAGGAGAAGTCAAAGAAAGGCTTATTGCCGCGGAATTTGCGCCATGCAAACGATCTTCCGTTAGTAAATCATACTAAAATAAATCAAATAAAGAAAACATGACTTTTTTTCACCATCAGCCCAGATGAAAATGTTCATTGTTTTTTAAGGATACTACTCCATTGGTCGATTTTTATGGATTTGCGAATGTTGGGTCAAACGACACATTATAGTACGTTTAACGATCCAAGAGAAATAGAACTGAAAATGTATTAGAAGCACACTGTGATAAGCACTTGAAATAAAATGGGTGTCCTGTAAAGAGCACATGTCCATACCAACGTTTTGAAGGTCGCGTAACGAGCGGCATCCGTCAACCCTAAAAAAGTTTAACTAGCTAATCTTAAAACCATGGTTGTACATTAGAGTTTGAGAAACCGGAACGGACATTTACAGTGTTAAGACACCGACAGCTGTCTCCTATAAACCCAGGGTTATCTCAGTGATGATGGACCCGTATAGTGAGAGACTGCCGCTGTCTAGAGGGAAGATAGATTTTATGGAGGTATATAATAACAGGTGCATCTTAATACCATTAAAAAAAATTCTACTAGATCTATATCATGGTAAAAATTTGTATGTAGAAATATATGAAATACACTACTGCCTCTTTCAATATGTTTCATAAACCTTTAGCCTCTTCGCATTTCTCACAATTATTAAAAGTTTTTTCGCACACCTAAAGTATTCAGGATAAATATATCCTTTTTTGTACAGCTTTGAATGAGCTACATAATTGCATCTTAATCAGTACAAAATTCAATGTATGAAAAGCGCTTCTTTGTTTTGGCTTATCTCTTAACCGAGAAGCATATTTGTCTTTTCTTATCGAGTATGGTTGCAGGCAAAGTGTTGATGGAGGAGGCGGCATGTCCGTTTTCATTAGAAAGAGGAGTGAGGTATTTTGGGGTGTGATGCATGTGAGTGCAAATAGAAAATTTTTGAGTGATTTGAGTTGTCTTTAGACTGGGGTACTAAGAGAAGTTATTTTGTCATTATTAGGAAGGGGAAGATCAACAAGGGAAGATATTTGTGTAAGCGGGGAGCGTCTTACATTTTAAGATGATGGTTTTAGCAGGAAAAAGAGACTTCGGAAACGATATTTTTAGTCTTATTTCTTCAGTAATATTATTTTTATCTAGTATATTATTTTTATCTAGTATATTATTTTTATCTAGTATAGTATTTTTATTTAGTATATTATTTATCTTTCAGCTTCCAAAGATCTTTAAATTTGTCACCCTCGGGTCTTTATCAATTCAAATATTTTTTAATCCTTAGTTAGGGTTTGGCATAGGACGCAGCGGACGTTTTTATGAGGGGCTATTGTCCATTCGTTTTTTTTTTCTGAGGAGATTCCTTTGACGAATTGCAGGCTTTATCGTATTTGTTGGGGGCTATTTTTACTTAGATGGGGGTTGATGTTGATTTTTTGGGCCTGGCTTTTCAGGAGTTCGCCCCTTACTGCTAACTGAATATTGAACCCACGTGTTTCCTACCTCTGTCCTTCGGGTTCAGTTGTTTTGGAACTACTCTAGTGGGGCATATAAAGTTAAGGTGTCCCACTTTACTAAAAAAACTAACAGATCGTCTTTTTACCGGCTTTCACAATGAGTAACACTAGCTTCTAGATAGTATGGTATTTTAGAAAAGGTGTCTTTGCTTAACCATATTTAAAGCGATCCAACGCCGTTGGATCGATAAGAATCCCTGCATTCTAGATAAAATTAGCTAGATATTCACCTGGGACTAAATCTGGACAGCAAAACAGAACTCCTCGTCCTCTCTCTCGTCCCAAATAACATGCTGTATGTATTCTTGGGTGTAGTTATTCACTTATTTTAAAACTCAGCTCATTATTCTTATTCTAAAGGTGGCACACCATGTGTTGTACACTTTGGATTTCGTTAGTCTTTCTGCACCTATGCCAAAAGTTATAATGAGATAGTTTGATTTTGAAAATTTTTCTAGTCGAGATAAGTCCAGAAGTATTATTTGTGATGGATTAAGTGCACTGCCTTACGTTGACAACAAATTTTCGACATTAATTTTTACTTCTCAGACGTTTTATACATTCGTTTACTCTTATTATCCACGCTCTTTCACTCGGCAGCAGATACCATGGCAGCAGACGCCAGACGCCATGGCAAGGGAGAAGCAGAAACAATAATGTGACTCCACTCACCGATACATGTAGTGAGAAAGAAAGAAATATAATAACAAATTTAACAATAAAAACAAATATAACGACTATAATATAATAAAAACAGTAAACATAATCCGCGCATTATAAACAATCGAACAAAAGCAGTCGAAGTACACAGCCATACTATTTATTAGAAAAGTATTTGATACAATCTCTATATTAATAATGTAGCGACAGGAAGTATCGTAGATTTGCAACAACAGATGTCACATTCAAATTCAATACATCTAGACTAATAGCTACTATCTCAGGTGGCTTTCGAATACCATTTCAGACATATCCAATCGTGATAATGAAATACTACATTATATTCTACAAGCAACACCATCACAATCGCACCATAGTAAGAAGTAGTAGTCCCTATTTTTATCTCTAAATATTTAGTCTTATCACGATTTCCAGTAATCACTGGAAAGAATTCTACACGTTCCACAGATTTTGTGATTAATTTAACCGTAACTGGTTCATATATACATGGATCAAACATGACCGTTCCATTTTCCACTTCATAAATCATAAGGCCTCCCTCCAAAACCCATCCCTTCTAATTGGCTGAGCTCTGATAATTCTCGTATTTCGAAATCTAGTTCCTCACTTAATAAACGAACGGATACTAACATTAAAATATGGTGTTACTAAGAAACATTATAATTTTAAATAATAGTATAAGTTTCGTCTTTTTTTTATTTGTTTATATCAGTGTTTAAATTTCGAATATTTAAATTACAATTCGGAATGAATAAACCAACCTCGACAAATAAGCCAGTCATATTTTAACTTCGCCTGATAAGTTGTTCACCGACGCAGTTTTGATCAGTATTGGTAAACATTCTATTTAACGTCTACAACTGTCTAAATCATCTTGACATTTAGCTTCTGAAAACGTACATTCCACGATCTAAAAATTAAAAAAAAAAACAGAGTAAATACGTTTACTCTTGTTAATAACAACCTATTTCACTTTTATTTCGGTCGTGGTTTTAGCCATTTATTCAGAGTTTATTGAACTGAAAAACTCTTTCCCGGAAGAAAACCTTCATATCACTATATTGAAACGCATATTACAGCTTGGGTTTTCTTTTTCCAACTACCTGGATTTAAAATTGGATTTTTAACATAACCAAATTTAAAACCTGAAGTTTTTTTTCCATTGATTCTTGCTGACTCCATCATGATTTTTAGATTTATCTGAACTTCATCCAAGCATCCTTTCACTTTCGTATTTTTGCTTTATCGGAAACTTTTTCTATCTTTTATGCAAATATGATTCGCTTCATATGTTTCAGTATAGATTTATGCGTTTGAGATCTAAATTATAGATTAACTATATATACTATTTTGCTATTATCTTTCCACGGAAAAGAAGAAGGCATTCTTTGAAAATTTGTGGAATGAAGAATTTTTTTAAAATATACATTACTTTTCCTTGTGGAATAATAACAATTTACAGAGAGTTTATTTATATTCTTATGACACGCTTTTCTCTAATATTACTTACTGAGCTTTTTCAGCTAGTTAGGAGTATGTTATAAATATCATAACTTATATTTACATCCAATCTTAGTTTACAGAATTACTAAATAAGTAAACTTAACGATAACACTTTGTGAATATATATATATATATATATATATATATATATATATATATATTGAGGATAATAATTTATAATTGCAAATTATGAATCAGTTTCAAAATGAGAAACGAAACAAAATCAAATTGGGTGTACGATTGTTTCGGAAACGATATTTATTTTATTCTTATTGATAAATTATATTGACAATATTTGAAAAGGAATGCTTTTTTTAATATTGTCTCCTTATCAGCACAAATGGGATGGGGATAGGTAATGACACTAAAATAAACTACTATCTTTCTAGTAAGTAAAGTAGATGAACCTTTATTGTAAACGTCATGACTGTTTTTATGTGTGTCAATATATATATATCGGCATGTTATTTCCTGGGCACAAATTCGTGTCCAGAAAACAAAACACATGCCTATATATGTATATATATATATATATATATATATATATATATATATATATATATATATATATAGTGACAAACATTAAAACAAATATTGACTTGCCTTTTTCAATAAAGATTCATTCACCTTACTTACATCCTCAATATTAATATAGCTCTAAGATAAATATACCTATTGAGTTTATTATATATCAACAGTACTATGAGCACTGTTCCTTTAAAGTATTAATACATTATATTAAACTTTGCTCTTCGATACTTGCGGTCAACTTCTTTTTTACATGCGGATCACCATTTATCAAGGCCCGGAAGCCAGTCGACGATATGGGTTATTTTGTGTACAATAATCAATGGAATAATATCGTAGTAATAGTTGATATTGGAGATTTGATAAAGTGGATTACTTAAGGGAGCGATTAATCAGACATTTGTTTATGTTGGACTTGAAGGGATCCAAGTTGTAGCCAGGTGGGAAACAGGCAAACAGAAGAGAATTCCACAGGCGTGCACTTCTCAGAAAATAGCTATGTTAATGGAATCTACGTTTTCATTTAGGCACAGATAAAGAGGGGGAAATTACTGACAGTGGTTTAAGCTAGACGAGTGTTTATTATGAAGGATTGGCGAAGGGGGGCCAGAAATTGGAGCTCGGACGAGCACTTGCAATGGAAATAACAATAAAACAAAGACAGGCTTGCAACGTCTCTTCTGTGGGAGAGAGATTGCAGGGATGAGAAGAGAGAATCCCCCACTAAGCCATGAAGTTTATTTTGTACTTTGTCAAGGCAGGATAGGCTGTTTTTTTAAGCTCCAGCCTAGATGTGCCAGCAGTACTCCATCTTTGGGCGTACTTGGCTTTTATAGAAATAGAGAATTGCATCAGTAGTGAGATATCATCTGGAGAGGTAGAAGGATCCCACCATTTTCCCAGCGACCCGGGCAACAGACGATATACGTGTTCCATTTCAAATCAGGAGTAAAGGTCAAACCCAGGAGCGTGTCAAAACATGACGCCTCCCCAAGACGAGAACCATCCATTTCAATTGATGCTAGATGAGGAACGGACCGTTGATGGTGTAAAGTTAGGAGTTTGGTTTTAGATGCATTAAAAGTAACCAGCGATCTCTTCCCCCACTGAACCACGCGCTCAAGATCAGAGGAGAGGGAATTTGAGAGGGCTTTGTAATTTACGGCCTGAGATGTGTTGACATAGATGGTGTCTCATCAGCATAGATGTCAACGAATGATTTAAGTATGTGTGTTTTGGAGATAATAGATGTAGATCAGGAAGAGTTGGGCCCAGGATGGACCTTTGGGGTACTCCAGCATTAATATTGTGGGCCTCTGATTGCTGCCCATCAACCACTACTCTTATGAATCTATCATAGAGAAATGATTTAATTATTGAGAAAACATTTCCAGTGATACCGTAGCTGGAAATCTTGTGAAGTAGGCCCTTATGCCAAATCTTATCGAAGGCCTTTGATATGTCAAGAGCTATTTCCCTAGAAAGGAAGCCTTTTCTGAGAGATTCACTAATCTTTTGGGATATATATATATATATATATATATATATATATAGTCAGCCACATACAGTACTGTTTCGTTGTTTCACAAATCCTCAGTGTGGCTACACAAGCAGCCGTGGATCGAATCTACAGCCATCGTGTTGACAGTCGGCAGCTCCCCCCACGCACAAGGCTACGAATCGGTGCTCGCAAATGTCCCTCAGCAAGTGCCTGTTAAAGAAGCACTTGTCCATCGCTTCATAGTTCTCAAAGTGCTAGTTTGTTTAAAAACAAATGGACAGTAATATGTATATATATATATATATATATAATACTCTGTGACCTGGTCATTGAACATTTTTAAAACAGTATTTTAGATATGTGCACCTCCAAATACATTAGCAGACTTTAATTCTCTTCCTTTATTGATTATTAGATAGACCGCATGCTTGTACATGTTACGCAAATGTTAAAATGTTGATTTGGATCTGAGATTCGAATTGTGAGACTGTTAGAACAAAAATGTCTACAGTGATGATTCTTAAGAAAGGAGAAAACAGCGGTATTTGTATAAAAATTAGAATATATTGGGGTCCGTGGCGCAGTGGATAGAGGTGTTGAATCTCTATGGTTCCAGGTGAGAATTTTCTGAAGATAGCGCTTTCAATCCTAACTAAAGCCGACCAGACGCTTACTTGGCCAAAAGAGTGGTAAGAAGACAACAGCTATGGATGGCAGTAATAGGAGAATCGGAGTTCCTATCCCGTCGCGGTTACCACCTGACGAAGGCCAGAGGAATAGTTGGCCGTAACGTCGTGAAACAACATCTAAGAAAGATGAGAATAATAGTCCGCAATAAATAATTCCAAAAATATTAGTCATAATATTGTTTCTAGTTCCCTTGAGGTTTAGATGTACTTTAAACGTGTTGTGTAATGCAAAATTCTGTTCAACCAGATTATTGAACCCTGTGTATAACAACCTTTTAGAGGTCTCCGCTCTCAATGACCAAAATAGATTTGACTTCCTTTCTTTTATAGTGAATATTAGGTCATTTCATTGTTTAGTTTAGGCAAAAGTAAACATTTGACTTGTGTCTAAAGTTTGAATTGTTTAACCGACAGAACGATCATCCTTTACACTGTTTATTCCAGCAAAAAAGGTTGAACCGAGTGTGTATTTGAATAATATTTTTTTAAATATAAAATAATCTATATGTGTGTGTATGTGTGTATGAATGTGTGTATGCATGAACTGCAAATAACACTTGCATTAATAAACACCGGATTCATAGAAAGTTTGAAATTTATTAAATCATTCGATTGGAACATTTAAAAGATTATTATCTATTTCATGTAATAACAAAATTATATTATTTCAAACTGAGATGCGAATTAAATAAAGAGATTGGGAGAAGTTAGATAAATAACTATTGTTAAAAAACAAAACAGACAACCACTTGGAAAACTTTGTGTGTAAATTCAATATTTTCTTGACTATTCCCTTTCGTCATTCTTCTAATATACGTGCGTATTATCTGTTACAAAAATTAGTAACCAGTTGTGCGAGTAATATATACATGAAGTCGTGGTCTTTAAATATATAAAAGCTAGGACGTTAAACATTTGTAAGGCTTACATGATAGCCAGTACCTGATGTAGGTCAATAACGGAAATAAAAGTAGACTGACAAGAGAAAAGTTCATGTCCTTGACTTTTATGGGCAAGAATATTAAACACAGTTTAGTGTATCGAGTTCATTTCAGAACAGAATAACCTCAATTCTTATTGCCACCTTATACTTTTCTTACATACAAATAGTTGGCAATTTCTCAAGAATTAAACAATGCTTTTAACAATTCATTTTATTTTCTCTGGAGAAAAGTAATCATTTGGATTCTAAGTAACACAGCGAGAAATAAAGAAGACAATGTAGTAACATAGAGAGGTGTAAAGATCAAATCAAGATTTAAAAAAACGCGAGAAAAAAAGAAATCAAGAGAAAATGGATTAAAAAAAAGGTGGAAAGCAGAGAAAAAATAGAAAGAAAATGAGAAAGATATAGATCTAAAAGAAAGACAGAACGAGAAGATTGAAAACAGAGACAGGAACAAAAGATAAGGAAGATGAAAAGAAGGAAAAAGAGAAATAAAAAATGTACAGAAATAGTAAAGAGAGAGAGAGAAAGAAATAAAGATACAAAGAAAGTCGAAGTAAGAATGAAAGAGCAAGGTTCGTAGATAGACATAGAATTAAAAAAATAACATCTATATATTAATACGATAGCGTGTGTGTTATTTTCTGCGTCACGCTTACATTTTTTTTAATCCGAGTCACTCTTATTTAATTCGTATAACTATCAATTGCTTGTAATACAGAAGTTTATAAGAAGTCTTCATAAGTTTAATTTCGGTTTAGATTATGGCTGAAGTAACTCAAGTTACATGTGTATATATATATATATATATATATATATATATATATATATATATTCTTCATAATTTTTCGTTTCAGTTTCGATTTAAGCTAATGCACTTAAGGCATATGCATATATATTTGAAATCACAACTGTATGATATTTAAGAATCAATAGAAAATTGACTTTATTATCCCATACGAAACCTGCATAAATTAAAATATTATATTCAGGCGTATTTTACGACCGGACTTTACCGGGCGTCTCTGCTTGCTTAGATAAATACTTCTATAGTTTTAACAAAAAAGCTACAATAATATCAAAGTGTCTCCGTTTACGCTGAATATCCACAGAATTCCGACATCAATATACGGTAGAACCCCGGCCTGGGATATGGCGATTAAAATTAGTATTAAAATACAGTACAATCTATAATACACATGTGTATAATTAAATAAAATTATTTTTTTAAATACCGTAAGGTGGGGCAAATACCGTAAACAAGGGCCGGAAAAACATCGTATTCCACATCAAAACCTGAACAAAAAACGTATCCTATGGCCACCGTATCTTATGAAAGAGTTCACTGTGGAATTTCCAAAGGTCCCGCTAGTAGATACATATCAGCAATGATGAAAAGAAGAGCCGTGCGAGAGAAAAGTAGAGTGAAAAAGGACGAAAAGAGAAAAAGTTAAAAAATAAATAAAAAGATACGCTGAGTGAGAGATAAGAAAGGGAAATTACTTACCTTTGAACGAGCCATGGCTTTAAGGGATCATTGTTAAGCTTGATTGATTTTTTAAGCTTGAATTCGTGCCAATATTGCCTGTTAGAATCGTTCATATTTTGGGAACATTTCAACTTGTAGCTTCGATGTTTTTCTACTTATATTGTTACATTCTGTCTGTACCAGATGATCATCCCATCACATGGTTACTTCGTCATAGTTGAAAATAAATTATGAACCAGTCATTAAATTACTTTCACCGATGTTGTTGCTTATATCGATGTGTTCCAAACGTTTTTTCTTTTTAATCTTTAGAAAATATTCATTTTTTAATATAAAGTCACATTTATAGACTTTTCCTTTGGTTAAATTTACACAATTTTAATATCAAAATGAATTAAATATACGCAATGTTAACAAAACAAGATTAGACTATCACATTTCAGGTTTAATATTTAGAAAATGAGCAAAGCACATCAGACATAGATTTAATATAAGCATACTTAGTATAATGTGCATAAATATGAACAAAAGTGATTGGCATGCTTGTCTATTGAAAAGAAAACAAATAACGAGCTTACACAAAAACTGGTGTGTAGGTAATCTTTCACGAGTCTACGACAATTTAAATAACTTCAAAGAAGTAAGAAAACTTATTGAAGCAGTGCGTAAATACGTAAATACATACATATTCGATTAACGCGTACTTTCCACATCAGATGATGGGTGCAGGTTTGCCATGGGAATCTTTCCAGAAGATGTAAATTATTATTACAGAATTAACTTTCAACAGTCGGAATGTAAAGTGAAGCAAAGTTCTACAGCCTTCCAAACGCTTACCTGTTACAGATAAGGATGTTTGTGTTTTCCTGTTAAGACACGACCGTCTCATTTAGTTAACAGCCAAGGTTTTATTATTTACAAAAAGAAATTATTATTTACAAAAAGAAATCTAATATCCCACATCTCTGTAAGCAGCTTCCAGTTGAGTCGGGATTGCTTATTAGTAACTATACGATGGTTCGTATTATTTGCAATCTTCGGACTACTATTTTCGTGTTGAATGTTATTTTTGCAACCTTTCGATCGATGTAAACATTTTTCAGGTGCATCTTGTCGAACTCGGGAAAGTTTATGTTGAACTAGAAAATTCCGAGGAAACCCTTTATTTACTCCACGAGGGTAGCAGGGTCTTATTTAGCCATGACTGGATATAGGTCTGAAGTAATTCGCAATTATATTTTCGGTTCCACACACTGACAATTGAACCTGCAACTCTCAGGAGAATATCGCTTTAACAATTTTCCCATGTACTTTAACCACGGGAGTTTCGGGCAGTCTAGTACGAATTTTGGGAGTCTTAAACCTATTTTATTTCTAATTGTAGATGTCACTTTGTATGACTAATTATTATTCATATATATATATATATATATATATATATATATATATATATATATATATATATGTATATATATATGTTATTGCTTTCTCTTTTACTATATATATTACATGTTATTTATAATTATAAAATATGAGCTAGCATAACTTGAGTACTAAGTCGTCTCTCCCTCTATCTCCTTCTAACTTAACAGACACATTCTTAATCTATATCTCTCTGACATCCGTAATTGTATTGGCACTCCATGCTAAAGTTAATAAAACTTCTAATGAAAAGAAATCGCAAGAGTTCATGAGAATTGACAAAAACAACGACGACGACAATGCAGGGTGCCAGTTCCTCTATGTATAATGAAATCATACATACATAAATGATGCGATTTACACAGTTCTTATTTGCCGGCCGTTTTTAAAATATACTGATAATTATTAATGTGGCATTAGACTAGGGTAAGCACAGCATGCTTTTTGCTGAGTAAAAGTTTACAAAGAATATAAAATTTCAAACCAGTCACCAGCTGCGTGCACATGCCGGTCATGTGAAGATAATATATAGCATATGATATTTGCAAATATTCACCAATATGATACAAGGTTTCTTGTCGCAGTAACTTTGATGATCGTATTAGAATTAGTGTATCAACCTGAATATACTGTACATTGTGCCGGTGACTGTGTTGAATCACGTCGGAATCACCACTTGTTGTATCTATTAAAGGACAGAACACATACGGCAATGATGAAAAAAGAATGACAAAAACAGAATATATTTATGCATACATATGAATTCAGATATATATTTTAATGATAAAACAGTAGTATACAATAAAACTATATTTAATATAGCAGTTAAGAAGTATATTTTTTGTATATACTACTTAAAATGCCATTTTGATCATTAAATACATGTTATCGTGTTGAAATAGGTTCAAGTGTAGAAATAATGTTGGAATAGTGTAGAAACTTGATAAAATGTACCAACGTAAAATACAAGTGCGAGAATTACATGTCAGTTGATGTATAACAAAAATGCTGATAAGCAGGATAGAAACAGTGTGACAAGGAAGGTAACAATTTGAAGAGTGGTGGAAGTTTTTGAATTACAAATTAGTAGTAATTGTCATTCACACTGTTTGTAAAATCGAAACGAATTGGTTCCATGACTGTAGACTATAAAAAGACAACAAATTTGTTAAAGTTGACACAGCAGATGTGATTTAGTGAATGGAAGAACACCTCAGTGACAACCATAAAATATATTATATATAGAAAAAATAAATATAAATCAATAATAAAGCAAAGCAATAATAATAATAATAATAATAATAATAATAATGATAATAATGATGATGAAGATGATGATGACGATGACGATGACGACGACGACAATAACAACAATAACAACTCCTCCTCCTCACAATCTACAAATATTAACGAACAACATGGAAACTGCAGCAAAAACTAAATAAAATAATGGTAAAAACGCCACAAAAACCCAAGGAAACTGAAACTTCAGGAAAAGCTTAGAAACTGTCTCCTCGCTAAAAAAAAGAGCATCAAACACTGGTTAGTACCTTACAAAGTAGTCTTCAAGAGCCAGGGACGATGGAAACACCTGGGTGAGAAACCACTATCAAATTTTATACTGAAGGATTTCAAAGAGTGATAGAAAATTTACGAGCTTTGCTATCACCAAATTTCTTGTGAAGATCTACTGTCGTTTTCCGATAGAAATAAATGGTAAACGGTTGTTGCGTGAACGCAAAGTCATTTGCAAAGGTTATTGAAAAAGTAAAGTATACTATACTGGGGAGTTTTCTTCAAGACAAGGGAACACTAACGATTATCATCAACGTATAATCTCTTATAATGGCGTGTGTTAGAACTCCATATGAGTACACATAATAATAATAATAATAATAATAATAATAATAATAATAATAATAATAATACAAAAAATCAGACGAAATAATAAATTCTACTTCACATATTTTGATAATAAACACTAGTTTACATGTTCTGGAAATGTTAGATATGATGGGTACGTTAGCTAGTACTTATGTAGTGATTTAAATTCGCAGTGGACACGTTATCTTGTAAACAGGATATACATCTTAGACGAGGAACGACTACCTGGATTTTATTACTGTGACGTCAAATGAGATAGTTCTCTACTTTTCATGTCTGTCCTATGTTGAAAACCTGGCGCGACCGGATGTAATAAGAATAGACTTAAGAATCAATGATAAACAAAGTAGAGTTAACGTTTACGGAATGCATATTCAATATTTTTTCACTGCTAACAAAACTGGATGAAATTTGAACTCGATTTCTTTCTTTTGTATTGTGGTGACTTTGATTGTAGAAAAGGAGAACGCCCCGTTAAGAGTGCCATCTAATACGAATGTGGGTGGATACCAGGTATGACATATTGAAACAAATAAGAGGTATTATTTATTTGGAAGAAAATACATTCATTTGGTGATGGTACTTTGAGTCTTCGTCTCCTTTATAGGAGCGAATGCAGCGTTAATATAAAATATTTAACGACCATTATATTACTAAAATTCGACTCATGGAAATAGTGACTATTTTTGATGAAATATACATTTTACACTACATGTGTAAATGAAAAACATGATTTTGCTCGGATAACATATCAGAAAACAATACACTAAATCACCTTAATGTAAAAAATACCTTTTATTATTTGAATTGTTCGGACTGTTATTCGTATCTTGAGATTTATTTTACAGGGTTTCATATAATACACCATTCGACCTTTTTCAGTT
This sequence comes from Euprymna scolopes, assembly GCF_053919585.1. Taxonomy (NCBI): domain Eukaryota; kingdom Metazoa; phylum Mollusca; class Cephalopoda; order Sepiida; family Sepiolidae; genus Euprymna; species Euprymna scolopes. The sequence goes on from NC_136490.1 coordinate 60,733,370, forward strand.
GAATCTTAGTGACTTATGCAGAATTTCCAACCAAACCTTATTTCAAGCATACAATTAGATTATAGATTTAATAATTATTCCAGGTTTCGTTTTTTTTTTCGGGGGGGGGGCGTTCTGTGAGCTTTAACAAGAATTAGCAAGGGAAAAGATCAAAGCATTCAGCTGACTGCGCAGCACTCTGTTTCATCCGTAATAGATGTTAAACAATTAAAAATAATTGGTATTCATCGAATGCTACTTTAATAACATCAATATTTCATTCAAATACAAACTTAATTATTTCATTTTTTTGCTAACGTCGTCTAGTTGTTATAGAGATACAAACAAACAAGCGCCACAGAATTTGAAAACTTTACCAAACTCCTCCCCAATTTTGGGGTCTAAACACTTGAAATTTTAGATGCAGGTTACGTGGACATGGATCAAACTTTTAACTCGATTCGAGCCTAAAAGATAAATATTAAGGGGTCAAAATTGGGATCAAAGTTTTTTTTTTTTAAATTGTCCTCTGCGGTCTTTACCAAATTACTCAGCCAATTTTTGGCCTAAACATTTGAGATTTTACATAAACGGTATCCAGACACAGTGTTATGAAATAGATAGAACAGAATAAATTATCTATCGATCTAGCTATCTGTCCATCTTGATCTAACTGGAGAGGTAGACAAGAGATGGATATACTGAATATTTATAAAACCTGTCAAAATATGACAAGCTAGATTATAGACAAGTTTACCGGAAGGTCTAGTCAGCTTATCGGATCTACGTGTATCTTATGTGTTAGTCACGTGATCAGGTAAGCTGGAGATCATCGAAGAGTTGGAATTTGGAATTGAAGCGGAGGGGTTGGGCTTCACGGTTGTCTCTCCTCCCCTCTTGAGAGAGTATGACGTGTCGCTCAATGTAGACCGTTAAGATCACAAGCAAAGAACCTCACTTTCTATTCTTCTGTGCGACATCCTGGAAAGTGAAGTAAAACCTAAAAATGAAAACTAATTGTCGTCTTGGAGTCAATACGTTTCGTCTAAAAGGTTCCAGCCCATCCAAGAACAAGATGAAGGCAGGAAAGACCAGGTTGAGTGAGCAGAGAAGATAAAGGTATGTCGAAGATACACATATGACACCCACACACAGGCATATCCATATTAGACGATCACGAAGCATAACATGGGTTCAAAAAATGAAAAACCACTAACAGACATTTAGTAAAAAATTTATGACACGTCACAGACAAAAACGAAATGTATACATCCGTTTACATGGGTTCCGTTCATATTAGATAACGTAACGTGACTCATTCTGTCGCCGTTTTCGTTATATAACAATAGTGCAAGCTTTTAAACATCTTTGGTCGAAAATTTGTCTGCCAAGTCGTCAAAGTTCAAATTATCTGACCTTTTAAGTCTCTAGTAAACTATTCAGCCAATTTTTGGTCCTAACTTTTGAAGTTTTACATAAAGAGTATTCATACATGCAGCAAGCTTTTTAATCAGTTTTGGGCAGAAAAATTGGATGGCAAAAAATCAAACTTCAAAGAGTTGATCTTTGAAAACTCTACCAAATTCCTCTGTGAATTTTGGGTGTAAACACTTGAAATTTTAGATATAGGTTACATGTACATGAGTCAAACTCCTTTATGTATATATACATATGCACATAACGTTATGAACCGTTCATAGGGCCTGACCTAATTGGGCTGAACCTCTTGTATTAAAATTAAAGTAAATAATGCAGATGAAACACTTAAACTGAATGGCATGTATTTTATTACTTAGGATAAACAGCTAAATAGTATACTAGATGGATAGATAAATAGACAGATAACTTGATAAATCTATACGGTGTGGTCGCTTGAAAAGCGGGAAAGTTGTCAAACAACGATTTATTTTTACAAAGAATAATTTTTACAAAGTTTTCAAAAACAAATGTTATATTATACTCATAGATACTGAAAATGTCGTCCGTGCACTTCACTGTAGCGTCAAAGAACGATTTATTTTTACAACACTCACACATCACCAATCAAAAAATAGCAATCACGCATTATATTCATGATCTAAGCTGACCTTCAAATCTCCAGCTTTTCAAGCGACCACCCTGTAGATAGATTGATAGATATATAGATCGATTGATAGGTAGAAAGATAGAGATAAAATGAGATAGTCACAGATCACGATGGCGAAGAAGTTAACGAGACGGACTGAAAATCTAAAGATGCCAAGTTCAAATCCACATCGTTGCACAGAAACACTTTCATCAAGCTAACACTTGACCGTGCATCACGCATCCCTAAAATAAAATAAATAAAATAAAAAGTGAGACAGTAAGAGTTACGAAATATGCTTAGGGGGAATGCAGAGAAAAGCGCAGATAAAAAGAATGAGAACGATAGAGAGGGTGATGAATGAGGTGAGGAAATAAAGATATACAGACAAAACCAACAGGAGTTAAAAGGATACACATGGAGGTGAATATGCGAGCCGGAAAAGAACCTAAAGAGGGACATGCAGATAAGTAAAGTGAAATTTAAATCTCTGGCTTAATGGATCGTGACGATTTTGCTAATATCTGGCTGCTCCCAATCCAAAGAAATTAGCACAATGGCGGCTCTGGATTGGCTCGAGCCCGGTTACACAGATATCGAATAATTTGTAGATGAAATATACATGTAAAAATTCGAATGGCAATAGTGAGCATTTTACGTTGGGAGACTGAATGAAATTCTGCAGATGCTGTCGCGGCAGTCATTTTATAGCACAAGTACAAATAATCGCGGCAATGCCTTCTGGGGCATTTTAAATAACATGAATTCTAACTAAACCGACACCTTTTTGATCATGCCAGTCTGGACTAGATAATATGATTGCAGGTGACTGCCATCGAAAAGGCTTACTGATGCATCGCGATTTTCACTTGATTTATAGCTTGATAAAGTAACAGCCCGTATATTAATAATGAATGCTGAATAGAAAGACTTTTCAATTTTCGTTAACAACTGAATAACTGTGCAAGGCAATCGTATTATCGGCAATAATATATTCCAATAAAGACTGGCTCGTCAGCTAGAAATGTTAAGTTGAAAAGGTAGAACGATTTTATCTATATAATTATTAAACTCTGTGAACCGTCCATCCTTAAATCTTGTCTCCAACAATCGGGCGATTCCATCTTTACAAAAAAAAGGGATGGCAGGTGTTATATATATATATATATATATATATATATATATATATATATATATAAAGTCATCCACACACAATACTATTTCGCTGTTTCACAGCTCATCAGTGAGGCTAGGGTCGAAACTCGATCACCCATATATATATATATATATATATATATATATATATATATATATATATATATATATAATTTAAAGGAGATTAGAACAATAGTCTACAGAGCTGAGTGTATTTTAATGTAACAGTGAAATTACTAGTTTAATTAAAATACAGGAAATAGAAAGTGCTCGTTGTAATGTAGATATATAATAAGCTCGATAGTTAAATGTCCTAGAGCTAATTCAATATTAAGTAATGTGATTTACAATTTAAAAATTTAAAAAAAAATTTAAAATTTAAAAATCAAATTATAATTAAATTAAAAATCCGTTTCATAAGAAAGAACAACAACAAAATCAATTATCTGATTTTGTTGTTGTTCCTTCTTATGAAACGGATTTTTAATTTAATTATAATTTGATTTTTAAATTTTAAATTATCAAGTACATTACTTAATATATATATATATATATATATGTATATATATGTATATATATATATATATATATATATATTCGTCTGGGTGTGGTTCTCAGGCTTAGGAATCAGGTTGGAGCGTTGTATTTTTTGGTTTACATTATAGCTAATGTTATCCAAGTGATATAGATTAGAATTTTGGAATATGGCATTAATCCGTTTCCGTAGTTGGTATCGTAAGGTGAACACGCCCTTTCGGTGGGCCATAGAAAAATTTTATACAGTACATATGAAAAGTCTGTAAGAAATTACAGTACAGTATATAAAATACATGTATATAATCAAATAACAGTATACCTAACACTGTAAGGCTGGTAAAATACCATAACCACATAACCAACGGACCAGAAAACACTGTGCCCCCATCGTAACCTGAACGAAAACGTATCCTGGGTCCACCATATACTGGAGTACTTACACACACATACACTCACACACACACATATTATACACACACACACACATATATATATATATATATATATTTGTGTGTGTGTGTTTATATATATATATATATATATATATATATATATATATATATATATATATATATATATATATATATATAAAACCATTGTTTGATCTCACTATATTATAGGTTGGATATAATAATCGATATGGAATTGTCCCTAAAATCTGAACATTGTGGTAGAAATCATTCCGATATTTACTTTCCATTCTCCCTGACACTTTACAACTATTTCTTATGGTTTCAGCCAACGCTGTTTCCATCACTTTTTCGAGAAGCGGCAGTTTATTTATTTTTTTTTTGGGGGGGGGGAGTTATTATTCAAAGTAGTCGTTTATATCTGCTTGTAGAATGATATTGCTTCAGTTCCTATGTATGTCAGTTTCGATCATTATCTATATTCTATGGCTTGCTCCTTCTTTCCTTTATATATGCCATGGTGGTGGCGGTAATCTTAGCATGATTCGAGATGTTTGTAGTTAAATCAAAAGTGAGTTTAATATGTCATTACATTGATTACAGTATGTTGGCGTTTCTCGAACGCGTATGTAATAAGAAGGAATTCACTGTTTAAAGACATGATAACAATTAAAGAGTTCATGGTTTCAAAGGCCAAATAGTTTTAATAAATATCGTTATTTATTAAATTTTCTGGAAATTGCACGGTTCGTTATTTTCTTTTTTACTTCTACTTCTTCCTTTTATATGCCGTAATTGTGATAGAAATTCTTAGCATGACTTGAGATTTTTTGTAGTTAAATGATTTTTTTTCTATCCGATTACAGTATGTTGGCGTCTACTGAACGTGTATATAATAAAAAAAAGAATTCACTGTTTTAAACACTCAATAATAATTTAAGATTCCACGGTTCATAATATGGATTATCTCCACCACCATGGAATATAAGAGGATGGGAAAAAAGAAAAATAAGACAAAACAAAAGAACAAACTGTCCAATTTCCTAAACATTAATATTTTAATATGCGAAAATTTAGAAAACAATTCAAACTTATTTATTAAAAACGATTTCGATTTGTCTGAATAACCGTAAAATCCTAAATTATTATTGAGTGTTCCATACAGTGAATTCCTTGACAGATGCCAAAATACTATAATTCGACATATAATGATCACTTTTGACTTGACTACGAACATCCTAATTTATGCTAGGGATTACCACCACCACGATGGAATATAAGTTGAAATAAAAAAAATTAACAAATTAACAAACTGCCCAATTTCCTAAATATGAATCTATATATCTATAAAAGTGAAAATGTATGCTTGTGTATGCGTTTCCCTACCAAATAACTCTATACATTTTCGGTCTATAGACTCGAGATTTGACATGAAGCTTATTGAGATTTAATTACTCCTCTGCCAATTTTGGGTGTAAAAACTTGAAATTGTAGATATAGGTTTCTTGAGCGTGGATTTAACTTTATAATTTGATTTGAGCCCAAAACAATAAATATTAAGGGGTCATAAATGGAGTAAAAGTTGTTTTTTTTAATTGACCTCTGCAGTCTCTTCCAAATTACTAAGCTAATTGTTGGTTTAATATTTGAAAATTTAATTAAAGTGTATTAAAGCTTTTTAATCGTTTTTTTTTTCTGAAAATTTGCCTTCCAAGCTGTAAAAGTTAAAAAGATTTCACCTTTGCAGTCTATGATGCCATTTTTTTGGTCTAAACATTTAAAATTTTACATAAAGGGTAATCGGATATGCAGTAAGTTTTTAATCAATTTTTGGGCGATAATTTGGCTTCCAAGAGGTCAAAGTTGACAGAATTTACCTTTGCAGACTCTGCCTAACTCCTCCGCCAATTTTGGGTCTGAACACTTGAAATTTTAGATGTAGGTTACGTTGACGTTGTGAAACATTTCACTTTTATTTGAGCCCAAAATAATAAATGTTAAGGGGTCAAAACTAGGGTCAATTTTTTTTTAAATGCCCCTTGCGGTCTCTACCAACTTTTCTCTATTTTTGTTCAGGAAGCGTATTATATAGAAAGGCATTAGAGTAGGTATGCACACGTTTTAATATATGCATACGCAAATAAAGTTATAAACAGTAAATTTGGCCCGAGCAAGGCCGGGGTGAAACTTCTAGTATTTTATGAATCGAAAATAAAAAAACATCATTCAAATTTATTTTTAATTAATATAAATATTTATACAAATATTTCAATTAATAGTAATATTTATAGAAACATATTTTACACCCGTCCGTGTTGATATCAGTAGATTTAATAGTATATGTTTTCCTTTGTACATTTTAATGTTTTGAATTGTGTTTTAGTCATTACTATTACAAATAACTGTACTGTTTCATCCAAGTAGAATATCGGAACAAAAATAAGTTCATCCAGGCAGGGAAAAGCACTGATTACCAGTGTGAACTCCGCAGAAGCAGCGCTCAATTTGTCAAGCAGGCGCTGGAGTCTACTTGCGGAGTGTGAGACCAATGCAGCATCGTCTGCAAACAGCAGCTCAAGTATTAGGATTTTTCGAATCTTGGTTTTGCCGTGTAGGCGAGCCAAGTTAAAAAGTTCTCCATAGAGCGAGTATGAAGGAACACACTGTCTTCGTCCTCGTGATTTCCAAAAGCGTGCTGCAGAAGAACTGAGAAGAAGATGCCAAACAGTGTGGGAGCCAACACACAACCTTGCTTGACTCCACTGCACACGGGGAAGTTGTCAGACATGTCACCCTCGAAGAAGACTGCGGCTGTCCTGTTATCATGGAGCGATCTTATGAACTAAGAAGAGTTGGTGGACAGCCCAACTTTTGTAGGATGGCAAACAGACCATCTCTACTGACCATGTCAAAGGCTTTAATGAGGTCAACAAATGCGAAATAGAGTGTTCTACATTGTTCTCTGCATTTTTCTTGGATTTGACGCACTGAAAATATCATGTCCGTAGTTGAGCGCCCGCTGCGGAAGCCGCATTGCGATTCTGGAAAAACACGGTTTGCAATCTGCGGGAGCCTTGGAAGGAGCACTCTGGCAAAGACTTTCCAGTGACACTGAGTAAAGATATACCACGGTAGTTATTGCAATCTCCTTTGTCTCGTTTCTTGAATAAAGTTACAATTTTAACATCTTTCATAACCGTGGGAAATTTTCCTTTGCGCCAACTGGTGCAGAGAAGGTCGTACAAGTGCGGGAGCAGGAACTTATCGCACCTGAGTAGGTCTGCTGGAATCTCATCAGTACCTGGGGCCTTCCCTACATTCTTGTGTTGGAGAGCTACTTCAAGTTCTGACATAGTGGGAATGTTGTCCAGTTCGACTAGGGTGTCAAAGTTCGGAGTGGAATTTAAAGCTGTGACTGTGATGTTGCGCAGTTCGCCCTATAGTACAGAGTAGTGCTCCACCCAGCGTTCAAGCTGCTTCATAGGATCAGTGATGAGCTCCCCTGTAGTAGATTTTAAAGGGCAAACTTTCTTTGCGCTCGGTCCAGTTGCCTCGCGGAGTCCACAGTACATCACTCGTAGTTTACCTCAGTCAGCAACATTCTGGATTTCGTCGCACAGTTTGTTCTAGTTGTTGTTTGCACAGTGCCGAGCAGCTTTCTGGAATTGACTGCGAGCCTCTTTCAGCTTGGACAGGGTGCTGTGTGTCGGCCTGCTCACATAGTTCTTGTGAGCATCGTTTTTGGACAGTAGTAGAGGTTCTAAGATTTATGCATTCTCAGCCATCCAGTCTTCGCAAGGCGGCCGCTTGGTTCCACAGGATGTAAATGCAGCGTCATGCATCGCAGTTTGCAGGATTTCCCAGGATTTATCCAGGGTCACTGCTTCCGTTGGTGCAGTATCTCTGTTTATTTTCGAGCGCAGTGCGAAACGCACTTATGCTGTCGTTGTTCTTCATTGCAGCCGTGTTTAGACTGTGATGTGGTTTTGGCTTACGTGGTGCAGGTTTCTTGTTCGGGACATCGAGTTGTGTCAGCACGAGTGAGTGGTCGGTATCACCATCGGCGCAGTGGTAGGTTCTTGATCGTTTGACAGAACCGATGTCTAGTTTTCTACACAATGCAAGATCCAATTGGTGCCAATATTTGTCTCCAAGAGACACGATGACACATTTTCTGTTTGAACCAGGTGTTTGCAATACAGAGTCCCTGTTGACTACAGAGCTCCAGAGTTCTTTGACCATTTTTATTCATTTTACCAGTACCGAAGTGACCAATGATGTCAGGCCAGCCAGTATGGTTTGCACCGACTCTGGCGTTGAAGTCTCCGAGTACTAGGAGGTGATCACTGGCTGGCTGGGATCCTGCTTAGTATTTCGTTGAGACAGTCGTAAATTCATCTTTCACATGATCTTCGCTAGGCAGTGTTGGCGCATAGACGCTGATGAGGTGTACTGTTGTATCGCGCAGTTAATCTTCAGTGTTATAATTCTCTCTGAAATGCTGACCGGAGTGTCGATTACATGCTCTCTGAGTAATTTGTTTTTCACTGACAAACCTACTCCATGGATGTGATGTTCCTCTTCTGCTTTGCCAGTCCAGAAGACAGTGTAGATTTTTTCCGAGATGGAGCCAGTTCGTTCCAGCCAATCTGATCTCCTGTAGAGTAATAATGTCGATAGACAACTTGGCAAGTTCACGGTCAAATAATGCGGTCTTCCGAGGTTGATATCCGGGTCATGAGTGAAACCCGGGCAGAGTGTACGAATGTTCCAACTTTCGAGTCGGAGAGTACTCTTTGAATTGTGATTTGTAATAGGTAAATGATTTACGTCAGTGATTGCCTGACCACCCCATCGAAGCGGCGGACGTGACGGGGTAGTTTGGTTTGAGGCGGGCGGTAGCCACCCACTGGGGCTAAATAGTCCCTCCCACCGTAGCGGATGACCCGAAGCGCCTGGTCGCGACGTTAATTTGACCAAATTTTTAACTCGTAACTACCTTCCACCGTTGCGAGAGCCTGGGCGAAGAAACTCGTGCGTTGCCCAAGCGGCACGAGTGGAACTTGGTCAGAACCGGTAGAATCCAAGGAAAGACAAGATCGATACGTTGGTACCAACTCTAGCTGCAGGAGATGGACGTTGGCTCATAAAAAGCTCATCCGACCTTTGATAGGTCTTGTTTTTGGTCCTGCTCGGTGTCCCCACACCCTCCTCACCCAGATTACTCCGGGTGGGGGAGCCGGTTTAATCGACGACGACCTGACAATGAGGCAGCTAGCACTGGGTTACATGGTACCAGTGAGAAGTTTAAGACTTAGCTGGCACTGCAAAATAAATAACGCAATATTTAAATTAAATTTAAATTACATTTTTATACCTACTTTTTTAAGTTTTTAAAACTTTGACAATCGATGAATTTCAAATTGAATTTTTTACCTTCTTATTTAAAGTTTATATTAAAACATTGTTTAACCATTTTTATATCTAGCAAGAAATGATTTTCTAATTTGTTATAACTTCTATACATCGCGCAACAAATTAAAATCGTGTAAGTCAGTATAAAAACTTGAGGTTTAAACTTAAATACTATTTTAGGTAATTACTCCTCATTTGAGCAGGCGACGATTCTTGATGATGCGTTCTAGCAGCAAACATCAGTAACCATACTTTCATGTGCATTTTATTTCCTTATCTTTTTCAATGATCTCCCAAATAACGTTCTTAGATCATTCGTAGACATTTATGCAGAAGATACCGCAGTCTATGGTAATAATGCAATGGCCGACAATAATAAAGACCTTTCTTCTTCGCTCTCTTCTGATTTGGAGCATGTGGTGTAATAGGGAAAAGGGTAGCTGGTTTATTTTAATGCATCTAAAACCAAGCTTAACTCTTTTTATCATAATGGCTCCCCCCCCCATCTGGCTCTTCCGTTCCATCTTATTGCAATCCCCGACTTGTATGAGAATCAAGTACGTTCTTATATGGAGTACCTTTGCCACATTCTGACAGGATATAGTTGGCACGTCTTATCTCGCCTTAATAAAGTTCAAACCTACTTCGAAACCTAGTTGGCTATGTCTTTTTCCTTCCCCGCAACCTCTTTCTAATAGAAGTTATAGCCTTTTTTCTGCTTTATCGTTATTTTCATGGCAATTGCTCGTCTATAGCACCGCCTTGCCTCTCTTTCTCAAAAAACACTCGACTAACTACACCCACTATCAACAATTATCCCCACTCTTTATATGTGCTTAAATGTAAAAGCAGATTTCCTGCACAAAGAAAACTGTGGCGTATTGTTTTACTAGCCTTTTTCCCGGGTAACTAAAATATGGTGGCTTTCAAGTCCAATGTTAACAAGTTGTGTTGATTCGTTCCCATAAATAATGCAAAGTCTACGTATTACAGGTGTCTACACTACTACCTTACATTCATTAGCCCTTATGCTCGAGTGACCTTTAGGCCCTGCTAAGTGGCAATTGCCTTGCAAGATAAGTCTCTCACCTCAGCACTAAACCTGGTCTCCACGGAAGCGAGTAAAAGATGTAGCCGCTTTTCCTCTAATTCGAAGTTTAGCAGCATTCTCGATTTCTGATTTTGATTTGTTAGTTTAACAGTAGTGAGGATATATATATTATCCTGGATTGAAGTCAATATAACATTCATAAAATATATAAAAACACATATATACTAAATGTCCGGTTACAATCTTCGTTCTGCCTTGCTTTTTTATGTCAATAAATTATAATTACCACACACACACACACACACACACACACACACACATATATATATATATATATATATATATATATATATACATGGGAGATGATAAAAATGAAAGTTATATCTCAACGTCTTGAAAATACAAAGAAAAATCAACATCATTCATTATTTCAAGGTGTTGTATTCATTTAACAGACTTCCTCAGCATGATGGATTTGAAAAACACTTAAAAACATGGAGAACCACCTGATGTGTATTTGACATGACAGGGACAGGTATTTTATTTCCGTGTTTTGAAAGTCATGCACTTGGGTTTTTAATTCACTCCCGTAAAATCACTTATCCGGATAAAGTTTTTTAAATGAGGACGAAACATTGATAAACCCAGAAATTGTCTAGATTTTTTTGTTTTATTTCTATATATCAACACATAAGCACACATACATATACGAACACACACACACACACATATATATATGTATGTATATATATATATATATATATATATTTGTAAAACTTAAATGACCTTGTAACGATGTATGTAACTCACTTTCCAACATCCGGTTCCTGCGCACTGAAATATAAACGTTATTATTTCAAAATTATTATTTAACATGGTAAGAGTGGAGTTTAAATAACTTAAACGTATTGCAGTAAAAAAAAAACTATGTAAAAAAAAGCAGATGTATCTAAATATTAATTTAACTATAATAAGTATTATGATATCTGTTCAGTGCACATTTACCTATAAGTATGGCCAATCACTTATAATTCAGTAACTGCAAATATTTTTTTAAAAATCAATTATAATAAACAAAACGACTCATAGAAATCTATCTATATTCTTTTTTCATTTTAATATACTTTCATAGAAATGTTTCTGTTATGTCAAAAAAAAGACTATTTCTTTATGTCACAAGTGTCATGCTCATACATGAATTCCATAGTTAATATAACATACTGACCCAACTGGTCACGGGTAGTCAATTATATATATATGCATATATATATATATATATATATATATATATATATATATATATATATATATAACATTATCATTTTACTTCAATGAGTAACCAATGATCCCCGTTCTATATTACTTTATTTATTATTATTGAAGTGCTTGGATATTTAAGTGTGAAGCAGATAAGTGCAAACACACACACACACACACACATACACACACACACACACGCACACACACACACACACATATATATATATATATATATATATATAATCTGAGGTTAGTGTTTTCAAGCGGCGGTAGCCAATATAATTTAACGAGGTTAATACAAGATGCTCAATACCGAATAGAGCAGGGTATAGATTATATTTGTTTTAAGATAATAATAGGTTTGTACACTGCAGTGAATTTGGTTCGGTCATCTAGTCATTAGTAACTAGCTGACCGAACATTCTTATGACAGTGTCACAACACATTATTGCTTATGTACAAACAAATAAAAAGTATATATATATATATATATATATATATATATGATATTTTCATTTCACTTCAAAATCCTTGTCTACTTTTCAAGTTGAGTTATTAAAAAAAGGCGAGAACTTTGTTTTCTTTTCTTGAAATGACAAGTAGGCTATGTTTTATATTTCTTTTTCTTTCTTTCTTCTTGGTTTTACTGCATGCGTGTGTGAGTTTGGTCTAATTGCTCGTTTCCGTCCCCTAAGATTAAAAGTCTATGATGCATTTTCTATGTATGTAATAATTTTTGGGAGTTAGAGGCAAAAAAAAATAAGATCACAGTCAAGTCTTCTATTTAATTTCCTTGCAACAGTGGTTATATCCTTCAAAAGAAGATGCCTTAACTAAAGAGGATTACATTATTCGATTACGAAAATCAGATAGGAAACAGGCAGAACTGCGTAGTGACATGACATTAGGATATTGATCTTTGTTTTAAAGATTAGAGTGACTCAATTGGGAACGTGTCACATTACAAATACTGTGAGCAGCGTTATTTAATAGATTAAGTATATCTCAAAGAGAAGTTTCGTCGAATAAAGGTAGCACGTTGGTTTTGGATTTGTACAATTCAATTTGCTTAAATAGGTTTGGTAGAATACATATCCTTGCAAGCAGAAAAGTAATTGCGTTAAAAATAGTGAGTTTATATAATAAGAGTAATCAGGTCGTAGATTGCGTCAATAGTCAAGGGTGACTTTAAAACTGGGATCAAATCCCTCGAACGGCAATAACTATGACTACATACATTGAAGATTGCGTAAACATGATGCATTAGTGTCTGAATGTAGAAATAAATATTTACATAAACATAGTGTATACAACGCTTTAAAGACAAGAATAGGAGCACTACGAACTTTATTATTTGCAATGAATAGTTACACCGTGCATAAAACGATGTACCAGCTTCTTTTGTTGAAAACTATATTATGATGCTGCATTATATAGAGTTTCTCTTCTTTTGCATTCTAATGAATATTAGCCTATAAATTTGATATCAGGTTACAGTGTCAAAGGTCACTTTCACACATCCATACTCATATATATATATATATATATATATATATATCAATAACTAAGTTAACTAATGGAGGTGGATATCCATTCATAATAAAAAATCTATTTAATGTTTTCAATTTCCACATCAATAAAAGGTGGGGAACAAATAGCAAGTGCCCGATGGGTTAAGTTTCTAATAAGATTAAGTTTCCTGGTTGTGGGTGCAAAAGAATCCCAACTGAGATAAAGACCAGTGAAAGTGGGTTTTCTATAAATAGATGTCATAAAGGAAAACCCACCTTTAGAAACTAACACATCAAGGAAAGGAAGGGAGTTATCTTTTTCCACCTCCATCGTAAATTTGAGAGAAGGGTGCAAATTATTTAATAAGTGGAAAAAGGACACAGCTTCATCATGCGTTGCGAAACAAGAAAAAGTGTCGTCAACATGACGCATGTAAAATGCTGGTCTAGGGTACTTGTCAAACAACGTCTGTTCTAAAAAGCCCACAAGAAAATATATATATATACGCACATATATGAAAAAACGCATTCACACACACTCGCACACGCATAGGCACATACACACAGATATATATATATATATATATATATATATATATATATATATATATATATATATATATGAAATTAGGTATTGGTGTTACAAAAAAGAGCCCTTTTCTTGTAAGTAAGAAAAACATTAGATAAGTAACAATGAGATTAGGATAGATCGAGATTCGAACCTTGTAAGCAAGGTTCAGAAATAGATTCAGAAATGGAATTTAGCATTGTTCAGTTCACATAAAATAGTTTAGATATGTTGTAGCAAAAGGAATTTTGCTTGTTCAATTATTTTTATGAAAACTGAATTAAAATAAGGCCATCTAGAAAATAACGAACAATAGCAAATTAAAACATATTGAAAAATAAGTTAGGTCGAAAAATAGATTAGTAAGAATTCTTTGTCTGCAGAAATTGTTTGGGAACATGTGCGAACCCCGCATGTAAAGACCACGACGGTCGATCATTTTTTTGGACACGTATGACGTCATGGCAGAAATTAATTCTCAATATCGGAGCTAGAGTCGAAGATGAGTTGAACAGAGAGAGATGAAGTCCAGAGTTGAGTCCGGATCGAATCAGAGGAGGGTCCACCTTTAGAAGCGAAGGGGAAATTTTTAAACATGTAGAAACAACTTTGAATTCCTGGATGTGATCATCATTTTGACCGGTCAAATGGAATAAAAGAACATTTCATATTTTTGTAACTGCCGTCTTTGTGTCGTGTTTGTACTAAAGTAAAGGTAATATGAAATCATATATATGAACATTGTTCCCACTCATCTTTATAATGAGATTTGTGTATCACTCGTCTAAGTAATGTGTCCTCCTCTACATCTTATTATTGACTGTCCCCTCCTGTGTTAAAGAACTGATCAATCTCTCTCAACTCTAATATATTTAAATAGAAGGAACATCCACAAAACTGTAAAAGGTATACATGCCTTCTGTCTTCTCTCCCCCTTTGTGATATCTTTATGAATGTATCTTCTCATCAATATGAATGTCCTCAGAATTTCGTATATTTTCTCAGTTTTTTTTAATTTATTCTTGCAATAATGTTAAGTTGGGTAAAAGGGAAAATCTGTTAGTAAAAATCCTAAATATATCACTTTAAAATGAATAAATATTTATTTACTTTTCATAATATTGCATTGTAAGTTCACTTTTAAACGTATCCTATACGTATTTTATTTAACATTTATACCATGCCTTCTATTACGGAATTGACAATCCTGGCGTATATATCGTGTAGCCAACGCATTTTCCGGCATTTAAAAACAACACCGTAGAAAAACATCTCGCAAACTTTTGTAACTGATTTTACTTTTCTGCAAGCAAAAGAGTACAAAATTCTGAGGAAGGTTTATAACTAGTAAATATAGATATTTTAAACAAATATTATTTTGTTTATCTTTCAGAATATTGCGTTGCAATTTAGCTTTGAAACGAATCTCATACGTATTTTACTATAAGTATATATATATATATATATATATATATATATATATATATATGTGTGTGTGTGTGTGCGTGTGCGTGTGTGAGTGGCTGTAAGATGTGAAATAAAATCGAAGTTATTGGTTAAAACATAAATGCAGTGTTGGAAGTTTAATTTAAGTTTGACAAGAGCAATTTCAATTATATTAAGGAAACATGTCGAATTTAAATTAAACGTATAATATTTATCTTTTTCACTCATAGTATATCGAATTTGATTGCGCATTTATCTCGTTTATATCGTATATATATTACATACAAAACAGATGTAAACCCAATAATGATAATAATAATAATAATAATAATAATAATAATAATAATAATAATAATAATAATAATAAAACAAAACCTATATATATACGAAGCCATGTTTGTCCAAACAGGAAATATTTTTATAGAAAAAGTAAGGCTAAAACAATGCATAAAAACCAGGAATTTGCTTTCAATTGAAATTGTTAACATCTATTAGCATCCATGTGAATGATATAGATTTATATACAAAGTTAAACTTGCAAAAAGATGTCCGAACTAGGTTTCATTATTTGGTTAGTCTATTATTATTAGAGTTCAGGGGGTGTGGTAAAACTAATGCCTCCGATTTTTTTTTATCTCCCAACGGATCAGAAGGAATTGCAAATTGCATTCTTATAATAACTGAACTTATGCATTACTGACCTGAAAATGTAATTTCTCTCTTGCAGATATTGACAGAGTGAGATTCTATGAAAGACACCTCGTCATGAACGTGCGTCACAAGTAGACATGCACCATTGATTTTTTTTTCATACAGAAAAAAAATTAAACCTACGTATCAACATTGGTTCGCACCTGTTAAAAGTTTACGAAGCCGATGCAATTGATATCAGAACAATTATGAGATGGGGTCGTTGATGTCATGGTGCCGACAGAGATGTGAGTGACCAAATGCGCTCCAGACATTTATGACCAAGCATCAAAAGAGACTGGCAAACTGCACTGAGAATAGTCATGATTATATAGAAAATACATACTAAAGCACAAAATGTCGTTCGTTTTAATGGTACTATTTCCGTCTTCGAAGCTTCTCAATGCTTTAGTTTCTGAGTTAAAAAATTAGAAAACTTTACCTTTTAAACGATCCTCCCCAACCGAAACTATATCCCTCGCAATGTTGATAAAGTTACCTCAGAACAAAAACTACACTGCACCCATCAAAAAGAGAAAATAGAATATAAGGCCAAGGAGAGTTCTATCATGAAAGCAGGAGATATACTACACTACCCCCCCCCCGTAAAAATGAGAAGGTAATACTGTAAACCTATATGTCGGTCATTAGCGTGTGACCAACCCACATGTCGCACTAAATATCCTGAAAACGGATCCATGCCGTTACGATGGGCCAGTCAATAGGGTCTGAGTATGAAGATCTGTCGGTTAGACGTCTTTTTGTCGTGGTAAAGAAGAAAAACTTACCTGGGACGTTGGGTGTGGCTGGCTCTTTCATTCTCTTAGGATGACTTTTTCATTCTGGTGGTAATTTGACTGGAATCGTCTTCTGCTTGAAGTTACTTTGATTAAGGCTGATATTTAAGGCAAACACAAAAAACGCACGACACAATTGTAATATATGAGAAATAATCTTATCCATTTATTTTACAAAAAATATTACAATATATCACAAAACAATTTACAGATCTTACAATTGATTTAACACAATTAGTTTCTTAAAAATAACCTTAACGAGTGCTGAGGGGGACGCCCTCTCCTCTTATTTACAGAGGGGCAGAAAATATGTGCTCACCCCATGACTGTGCGGGCAAACGAGACCGGGGGAACCAAAATTGCATTGTGGTTCCCTTTCTTCTATATTACTCTGCGCGAGACCCAATCACCTCCCCGCAATGCTGAGGGAGGGGAGAGGCCACGACAGCCCGTGGTACTATCAAAACATGGTGCCACTTGTAAGATGGGATCCGGAAGAACTAACACATTAAACCACGGCATTTCCAAAAATGGAGGTAATGTCTGGAAAAATATATATCAAATGCCCTACATCGTTGCTTTCTTATCAGGACAAAGTAAGACATAAAGTATGTTTTAAATTTTATTGACTCACTCTCAGGGGATATTCCTTCTCTGACAATAAATATTGCATCATCACATTGACACACCGGTATTTAATAGATCAGCAAAATTGAGTAGTGCCGATACCGGATAGGTGACTATTTGGGAATACAAGACTGTATGTGGTTAGTACATTGACACCTCACTGCAAGAACTGCAACACTTAAAAGCGCCATCTTTTCTGAATAGGTTAGACATGCGACTGGAAACATTGTAGAATTAAAAATGCCGTTTGACACATATGACATAGTTCCACTTCAAAGACAGCCGACTTAATTTGCTCTTTCTTTTTTCTTTCTTTTTATCAATACCTTCTTTTAGCAATACTTCCCATCTCATTATGAATTTTAAAAAATGATCTTCAAAATTTTAAAACTTAAACCTTAATTTCTAACTTAACCTTTGCTATCAGGTCACTCTCCTCTAACATCAGGTTTATGTTTTAACCTCCCAGAAGATGAAATCCACTTACAACAGACACAATTTGAGATGCTGTTTCTGTGTGAAACTGGCATTTGGTTCAAATATTACCTTAGACGATTTCTTGATTAAAGTTATTCTAACTTAAACTCAAAACCTTGCCCTCAAGTTCCCTATGGACAAGGAATATGTGCCTATATTAGGAATGGCTTCTTTTGTGGTTGGGACATGTCGAAAGAATATCCTAAATTACCTTGCAAGTTTTTCCGTGCAACATTTACAGCACAGTTTTGATATTGATTATGGACTCAATATCCTTGAGTGGTTAGCGGAGAAAATTGATCAATTTGCTCATTCCACAGCCAAGATTTATGTTTGCTGAAATGCCAACGTTCACAGCAAAACAAAACTGGTCGAAATAAACAAGACAGGTCATGGATAGAGAGTCTGTTATTATTTAACCCTTACCTATGATTTAACACAGATGGTGAATGAACCCACTCCCGTTCCCGATACTAATGGACATTTTACAAGCTTTCTAGATTTCTTTCTGATAAATTGATCTAAACTGTGCTCATCCTCCATTCTGTCTTCGATGGGATCCTACATCACTTGATTGTCTCCAGACTCAAATAAAATGGCACAAGCAATCATATGTCCCTCTCTATCGCACTATTTATCGCTACTCGATGACTGACTGGGGCAGTTGCAGAACGTTCAGACCATAAATACCTCGTGCTTCATATTAAAAACGGGCGTGTCTATAGCATGTGACTTAACAAATTGGCTTACTCTCAGTACAGAAGGTAATATACGCTCACACAATTCCAAACCAAATAATAAACCCTGCTACACCCATGAATTCGCCGCTGAAATTGCACAGCGAAATCACTATTTACAATATTTTAAACATAATAGATGTTATAAATAGAAAGCTGTATATAGGACTGCCAGCAACCTTTGCAGAAAACGCAAGAGAGTATTTAGCTCTAACTGTCACATTTACCGTAGCTGAGCAAGGGTCATGTGTCCACGTGTTTTGCTTCATAATAAAAAGGTTCTGAACAGATACGCATCTTCCATCACATCATTCACGGACCTGAAGTGATATCATCAGCATATAATAAACTCTTCGCTTAGAACTTCGCATCAATTTCAACCATGTGTGATCAAGGCCACCTACCCAATCCCTAACTTTTCTCCCAGAATTAAAAAATACTTACAGCGACGTCCATAGAACTGTCCATGATGTTACAAGTCTTATCATAAGCATTTATCCCAGTAATTTAATGACAACATTCTAATCATTGGGATTTAAAATCTGCAACCAGAACTAGCTCTTATACTAACAAAATCATTTAAACACTGTGCTTAGAAGAAATGCTTCCAAACACACTGGAATACTTCGACAGATAGACCAGTATAGATAAGGTTGAGAAGAAAGTTCTTGTGTTTTAATTTTTTTTCAAATGATATATTTTCAAATCCTCTTTTCAGAACGTTCAATACAAGATGAGAAAAACGCAAATTCGCACAATTTTTATATTTCAATTAAAGTTACGTCGAAAAGCTGCTAAAACACCTTGCGTTATCAACAAAGTGTTTGGCTAAGTACCACTACTGAACGCATTGCATACTGGTGGTGTGAGAAATTTCGTGGCGGCGACAAAAGTCTTAAAGATAATGAGCCATTGAGTTTGGCGATTACAAATTTAGAACCTTAGTCGAAGCCAATCCACGCACAACTGTTCAAGAACCTACTTCTGAATTAGACGTGGTTCATACGTTGATTTCCAACCATTTGAGAGAGATTGGAATGACAAAGAAACTTGATAAATAAGTGCCTCACGAATTGAACAACAACCAAAAATAAACACGAATATGAAGTTTCGTTTTCCCTTCTGTTTCGCAACAAGAACGACCCGTTTTTCGACCGGATTGTGAAAAAGGGGATGTTTTTTTGGGGCGACAATCGGAGACGCTCAGCTCACTGATTAGACGCCGACGAAGCTTCACGTCATTTCCCGAAGCCAGAGTTGCACCATAAAAAGGTCATGCTGACTGTTTGATGGTCCGCAACCGGTCCTATCCATTACAGCTGTTTAAATGCAGCCGAAATATTACGACGGTTAAAGTACTGTCAACAAATTTATGAAATACATCAGAAATCTCGACAACAACATATAACATTAGTCAAAGATTCAGTTCTCCTCCACGGCAAGGCCCGACCACATCTTGCTAAAATAACCATGTAAAAGTTAAATGATTTGGGTACGAAATTCTTCCCCATCCGCCATATTCTCCAGATTACTCAGCTACCGACAACAACTTTTTCAAGCATCTCGACAACTTTTGCGTGAGAAATGCTTATAAAAACTAAGCGATATCAAAAACGCATTATGCGGCACTATAACGCAGGAGTTTTTTTTTTTTTTTCGTTATCGGCATAAATGCACTTGTTTTGCATCTGTAAAAGTGTGTTTATGCTGATGGTGCTTATTCGATCGATAAAAATTTGTTGTGCCTAGATGTGTTAATGTGAATTTAAAAGTTAAAAACCGCAAGAAATTTTTTTAAGCCTTGGGGATAATACAGGGGATCAGTTTTCTATATCTCATAACCGACCAATCAATTTCCCGTGTGTCATGAGTAACTTACTTGAGCTCGTAATAAATAGTGAAGTTTTTAACGCCCTTAGCAAAAAAAACATACTCAGCGAAAAACAATATAGTTTGCGTTCTACGAAATCAACAATTTATATGCTGACGATAAGATCACACGAGATCAGTTAATCTATTGACGATTACGCTGATTTCAATACAATAGATGTTGAAATATATTAGGTATTTGACAGGGTTTAGCAGAAAGATCAACTTCACAAGATCTCCAGCTACAAAATAGCTGAAAATATCAACTCGATTATCAAATCCCTCTTTTCCCAATAAGTTTATTAAGGCAATAATTAATTGATAGAATTTTAAAGCTCACAGTTAATGCTAACGCTCGTCTTTGTCTTAACTCTCTTCCTGATATTTATCAACGATCTCCCAAATCATGTTCTACAATCATTCGTAGACATTCATGCAGACAACACTATTATCTACAGTAACACTTCAACGGCAGTAAATGACCAAAATCTTTTTTATTCTTACTTCCTCAATCTGGAGCGAGTATTATAATATGGTATAAAGTGTCTAGTTACCTTTAATGCAACTAAAACCAAACTTCTATGTTCACCACCCAGTATTATATACTTAGTTGTACCCGGTTGAAACGAACGGTTCTCGTCTTTAGGAAGCACCCTGCTTTGTCAAACATCTATGAATGACCTTCACTTCTAACTTGAAATTGGAAAAAACCAATATAAGACACATTGCCAAAATCACTGGAAAAATGGCGGGGTCATTTTACCGCACCAGCAATTATCTCACTTACTACGCAATTCCCCACTTGTTTAAAAGCCAAATACGTCACAAGATTAATTACCCCTGCCAAATAAGGAGTAGAGCGATTAAGAGTACCATTTCATGCCTTGACAGGGTAAAAAAAAAAAAATTCTTCAAAATAAAGTTGGCTAGGACTTTTTTTGTCTCTTACATGCAACTTTTTCACAAAATGGACATTGCGCGTTTATCTTTGCTTTTTTTTTTTGTTGTTATGGTAGGCGCTCACCTGCAATTTTCCACACCGTCTATCTTTGCTAAGTTATAAATTTGCCACTCACCCTATCTCTACTAAAACTAAATGAAAATTCTCTACACAGACTTTCCATCCTAGAACTGTGGAACACAATATTGTGAGGGCTTCTCGGCTGACTACGACATAGTCGTTTTCAAATTTAATGTAAATACGTTCTTGTAAGGCCGTCACTTTAAATCATAAGGTCTTACTAAAGTTTAACTATCACATAGTACTTAACACTTATTAACCAGTATACTAGAGTGGCATCCGAGTATTTATACGTAGGAGTCATCAAATGAGAAAAACGCCTTGGGTGAATGCAACTTTTTCTCATTTTCTTATATTTTTGATCGAAGACTTAAAAGATGAATTGAAGGATGACAACACAATGACCTTTGCTCCTGGCCGGTTCAACTGACCCATAAATCTCCCTTTTGGGAACTTTTTCACTGTTATGTTCTGGTATTCAATATTATTCAAGATTATAAGCGTACAAGCAACGGCCTAACTCTTGTCTACGATATTTGCCTTTCACATTTAGAAGAAAACGAGTCCATCCCTGTAACCCTCTATATCTATCCACTTCTCTGTGTCAACCCTTTTAGTTATCCCTCTCTTGGTATTTGAAAAATCGTGTTAATATAATAAGACCAATATGCTTTCTTTTCCTTGCTGATCACTTCCTATGATCACATATTTGACATCACAACGGCTTGATTATCAGAATAAAGATCGAATTCAAACGATGAAAATAGTTAAATCATCCCCATCAGCTGTCCTGTCTAACGCTTCAAAAAAATTTAAGATAAAATCTTTAAGTTGCATAAAGAAGATTTCTTCAAAACAACAACTTTAATGTGTTTAGTATTTTTATTAGGTTTAATTTTAGTCTTCATGAAGCAGATTCATGAAAAAGACATTGAATGCCATCTGTGATCTTATAAAGGCATTGGTAGTTTCTATGTTTAGCTTGTTTGTTACAAATTCTTCCTCCATTGGGAAATATATCCTCTATAAAATTTTTCCTCTAGCTATTGAATTCTATTTTCCATCAACTCAAGCCTGATATGTTGATGTTTTTCATTTCAATACAGATATTATTTATTATTTTACTTTTCATCACATATTGTGAGCCTCTATTTCTTTTTAATTTGTTTATTTAGGCGTGTATAGTAAACAGTTGATTATATACGTTGAAACTATACATTAAACATATATTTCGCTTTGTTTTAAATAAACGTGTCGGTCAGTATTGCTGCAATTTAAGGACTTTTTCTTCTTCTCCAAATAACTGTTATTTATTTTCTTATACTATAACAGACAACTAAAGTTTTTCAGAGGTAGAGAAAATTCATTAAAAAACATATAAAAAAGGGTTCTACTGTTTTAGAAGGTATCTCATGTCCGACGCAATTCTCTACCTGTATACGAACTAAATACATTTTATAATTAAGTACTATTGCCACGTCTTGAGAGGAGCCGCTCTATCAGTGTCAACAATTTCTTCCACTCTATATGTGCTTAAATCAAAACGTCAATTCCATAAACACAGTTTTTTCTCCTCAGCCGGCCGGCTTTCTTTATTTTCTGCTTTTTGCTTTGACTACAACATGGTCGCCTTCAATCCAAGATAAGCAAGTTCTTGTTAGGCATCCACTTTCAATAATCAAATTCTACTCAATTTCTTACATTGTCGATCACTTTGCTCTTAACTCGCTGACCACTTTACACAGATTAAGCATTATGCTTAAGTGAACTCCCGGGTTGTTCAAGTAATAACTTCCTTGTAAAACAATTTAAAGTACTGCTAATCTCTCTGAATTTGAACATTCTAGAGCACCGTTTGGTTCTCGATGCTCGACAATCACTCTGGAAAACAACCTAGATATTGAACGGTCCAGTCCGGTGAATTTTTACTTCTTACCACGTTGTCAAACATCAGAAGGGTAAATCGTCGGACGCTGATCACTGAGAAGTAAAGATCATTTCAAGCGAAAAGAAAAACAAATGACACATCGACAACTGGTCATTTTAGATAGCATAGGAATAACTCCTAGAAATAATCTATACATATGATATTAACTTATTGGATTTAATATTCGCGTCTGGACGGCACCAATAAAATTCAGCCCCTCTTTATGGAAATGACCATAGGCTTATCCTAGTATACAGAAGCACTAAAATGTAATACAGATAAGTAGGTTTACGCACCATCTTACGTCACTGGGCCGCAGGATAGAATCTTTTACACCTTACACGACGTTCAGTGGTGTATACTGAATATGGCTGTGTTGCGTCCCATATTGTATCTTAGTGTGGCATTGTCTCACAGGAAAGCTGGCTGGCTTCACTGACTGTTTTAGTCTGACTATCTCGTGGCGTACCGTGGGAAGGAAACAGAGCGGACTGGGCCATTTATATGTTCAGTTATCGACTTTATTGCTTGTCAGACTGTTAACCATATATAGTTAGGTAGGGTTAAGCAGAAAGGGGAGTCTCTCGGGGCTAATCTCTCTCTCTCTCTCTTTCTCTTTATATATATATATATATATATATATATATATATATATATATATATATATATATATATATATATATACCCCAAATCTCTCTGCTTCTAATGCCGTCTTTGACCGTCTCTTATCTTGGGGCTTTCGATACACGAAGCTATATTGAATGGTCCCGGTAGTGGTGGAGGGGCGCCATTAGAATTCAAATCTTTACCCTGGTGAATATACTACAAATATTATTCAGGATTGTATCTACTTTGTTCTTCATCATCAATTTTTTCTCTTTCTCTTACTACGAAGGGATGTTCTCTCCGCGTATTTCAAGTCGGCTCCTCCTTATCATAATTTATTCAATTTTCTTTGTCAGCAGCTTATTTCAATTGCCCTCCCTTTTTATGCTTGGACTGGCTCTGAGAATTATATTCATTTTGTAAATTCATGATTAAGTTTTTGGATAATAATTAAAATACGATCAGCTACTTAATCATTTTTAAGTATTTAGCGTCACTCTCCAGCCTGAAAGGGATTCATATAATTTTGTGACTTGGGTTAATATGATGACGAACCACATCATAATCGTTATCAAAATCAATAAACAACAATTTGATTTAGGAGGCTACTATCTGAGACATTATCTTACAGTAATACTATATACAGAGTGTAGCAGCAAGATGTCTGTTCATATTACATTTAAACGTCAACACGCCAGTACAGTCATGGAAGCAGAAACCAGAAAGTGAAGCAAAAACCAGTTCTAGGGACGTAACTATAAAAGTAAAAGAATTTCTGGCATCTGGGGATCTTTACTCTGTAAGGTGGAGTGTTGCTGCTTGTCAGGTTTGTCGAGGGTACTTACATCGAGGGGCTACAAAGGCTTCTATATCTACCATTAAATTACTTGTAAAACAGGCTGAGGGATGCAAGATTTTATCGATCGGACAGAGATTGAAGCCTAGCTGACAGTGCGATACTAATAGGTTGAAGACTCTCTTTTGAATCCTGTCTAATAGTGCGAGACTAGTAGCAGATGCACCAGCCCATTTGTGGCAACAATACTCCCTACATGGGCGGATGGTTTCCTTGTATAGTTACAGGATACTCTCGGGCGTAAGTAACTTTCTAGCACGGTAGAGAGAGTTCACCTTCTTCGCATCAGCTTTGGCAATGTCCTCGATATATTTGTTCCAACTCATGTTTCCTATGAATGTTAGGCCGAGGAGTTTGAATATAGTACTTTCAGGTAATATATCATTAACCATGGCTATTAGTGGTTGAGAAGGTTTCTTGTAATTATTAAAGGAAAGAGCTTTATCTTGTCAGCATTAAATGTAACCATTCAGTTTTGTCACCATCTCTCTCTCTCTCTCTCTCTCTCTCTCTCTCTCTCTCTCTCTCTGCACAAAATCTCTCTGTTTCTAATGCCGTCTCTGACCGTCTCCTACCCTGGGGCTTTCGATAAGAAAGCCTATATTGAGTGGTCCCGGTAGGGGGGGGGCGCTCCTCCTGCCATTAGAATTCAAGGTCTTCCTCTAGGGTTTCAACCTCTGCCTTAGGTACGTGCTCATCCGTTTTCCCTTTGCGTAGTGCCATCAGCAATTATACTAATCAAAGATATTAGTGTACCAGGGAGGTCACATGAATATCAGGAATAATAAAGGAACAAGGATAAATCACTGGGGCACACACGCATTTATATCATATTGTTTTGACGTATGACCACAGAGGACAACCTGGATTCTTCTTTTAAGAAGGAGTTTATTATCTGAAATAATGGTCACGTAATACCATATGATTTTATTTCCCATGAGAAGACCATCGTGCCATACCCTCTCAAAGATCTTATATATGTGTAGAATTACTGCCCTAGCTTTCCTTACCTTATCCAGTGCATGGTATATAAGTTCAGATATTACAGACCCGCAGCTGTAGTAGGACGGGCTTGCCTGAATCCATACTATTATTCGGACAGAAATTTAGCATCTGTGAGGTGGTGGACTAACGTTTGATTAATTATGGATTCAAATATTTTGACGAAAAGAGAAAGGACGCTAATGGAACGATAATTTAATTGGTAAGTTCTTTGGACAAAATTCTTGTAAACTGGCACCACAGAAGTAGTTTTCCAACAGTCAGGAAAGCAAGATTCGTTAAGGCATTTGTTGTAAAGTTTGGAGAGAACTGAAGCAACCCCAACAGAGAATTTCTTTTCTTAGTGCTGTCAGATAGAGCAATCGCCCACCGCCAGAAATGATTCATACTGTTTAATGTGAATTGCGCTAAATTCTAGTAATCGTAAATTTATAAAACGATTCACGAAAATAATAAAGAAAAACACTTAAGACCCTGCAGTTAATAAAAAATCCATTTGAATAAAATTAATATATATTTTACCAATCTTCTTTTATTTTGCGGTCTCAGTAAGCAATTAACGTTTTTTCTTTTCTTTTTTCTGTCGGAATTTCAATTAGCGAACATTAACACTTTTCTTTTATTGATTTTTACGATCTGCCATATTTGCTTGGGGGATAAAGTTATGTCCCTTGGGCATTCTAAATATTGCATTAGTTGGATTACCTAGTACTTCTACACTAGCAAAGTTATTAAACGTTGACTAAAGTAGACAGTCTTCTCAACACATTAAAACCACGGCAGTCTGTCCGGTATGTAAAATTACGGGGATTACGTACAGACCAATCAGTCTCCCCTGTGTCAGGAGTAAGTTGTTTGAGTGTAAATAGTTAAGTTTTCAACGCTCTTAGCGAGAACAACCTATTCAACGACAAACAATATGGTTTCCTTTCTGACAGATCAACAGCTGATGCGTTGACGGTAATAGTACACAGCATCATGTTATCTATTGTCGATGGCCTCGTTACTAGAGAAATATCTCTTGACAAGGTTTGGCATGAATATTTATTTCACAAGGTGGTTAGCTACTGCTGATATAGTCTTACTTAAGTTCGGTGTTGTCTTATCATCCCCGAGCCTCGATAAGTAATGAACCACTTAGTAAAAAAAACAACTATTACTGTTATATTTAGTATTACTTGCAGAACCCTGGATAAGTCTACGAATTGATACATATGTTTAATCAACAAATATGTGTTAATGAAATTCATATTTTTTCTGGATATCAGGAAACATTATTATTAAAAACAAGAAAAAACAATAACACGCTGCAAATATAAGTTTATTAACATCTTTATGAAAATAAAATATTCTGTACTTAAGATATAGAAGTGACGCAAATGAGATACATTAATCGATACCAATAGATACACAGAAAGTAATATTGTGCTACATAATCCAATATAAATAATAAGATCACATTGTAAGTAACAATCTTCAATAATTTTTTCACATCCCGCAGACTTTAGCACAATTGCTGTTTCCTTCAAATGTTTCAGTTTATATAATGTTTATTGATGTCGTTGTTGTTGGTGTTGTAATGACTAACATAATAACGACATATCTAAATTTCACAATTATTTAAATTTATGTTCTATTCATACACCTTAACGGTTATAATTTGTTTGATATGTTCGGCGTGAATATGTGATATTAAAAAATATTACATGCACACAAGCAGCTCAAAGTAGTATATATATATATATATATATATATATATATATATATATATATATATATATATATGTTTATGGACCTGAGGTAATCTCGTCAGCATCATATTAAGCCGAACTCTTTAAAAACCTTGAGTCCAGTAAAGAAACTGGCCCTGAGAGCATTCCAATTATAGTGTTCAAAAAGCTTCAATTAGAATGAGCGCCCATACTGACATAGTTATTTAAGCGTTGTCTTAAGGAGAAATGCTTCGCAACACCTTAAATGCATTTAAGAATTCAAATGATTGCTCATCTCCCTCTCAGTACATACCAATAAGTCTCCTGTGCATCATGCTGGAATATGTGTTAAATAGAGAAGTCGTCAAGCATTTCTGCAAAAGACAACCTTCTCGATGGCGTGCAATATGGTTTCTATTCTGCTAGACAGCATTCGATGGCGTGCAATATGGTTTCTATTCTGCTCTACAGCATTCGTGCTTATAGTTATATCTCATAGTATTAGCGAATCTCTTGGCGGAGGCTTCTTCTCTATGGCAATCGATCTTGGCATATCAAAAGCCTTAGATAAAGGTATGGCATAAAGGTCTACTTTACAAGATCTCCAGCTATGGTATAGCTGGAAATTTTTTCTCAATTTTTAAATCATTTCTCTCTGATAGGTTTATAAGAGTAGTAGTTGATGGGCAAAAATAAGAAGCTCTCGATATTGATGCTGGAGTCACTCAGGGGTTCATCCTGGGCCCAACTCTTTTCCTGATCTACATTAATGATCTTCCGACTCACATCCTTTTATCATTCGTAGACATTTATGCTGACGTTACTACAATCTATGGTAGCACATCAAAGACTGTAAACGACGAAGTTCTCTCTAATTCTCTCTTCTCTGTTCTTGACCGTGTGTTACAATGGTGAAAGCGGTGGCTAGTTTCTATAAATAAATCTAAAACCAAGCTTCTATCTCTACGTCATCTATGCTCTGATGATAATTCGGCATCGGTTGAAATGAATGGCTTTTGTCTTGGGGAGGCTTTATGTTTTGACAAGTTTCTGGCCTTGACTTTTACTCCGGACCTAAAATGAAACATGTATATCAAATCCATTTCCAAGGTCGCTGGCAAAATAGTGGAATCCTTCTACCGCTGCAGTAGATATCTCAGTCCTAATGCAATTACCATAAATAAACCTAGCATTAAAAGTAAGGCAGATGAATCTGAAAAATTGAAATAAAAGGTATGGATTTAAAATTTATAAGAAAATTAATATGGGTTAGAGATAGAAATAAGTAGAGAAAAATATATATTTTTGAATTTACATAATAAATTTGCTTTAAAAATATATAGAGATATTTACCTTTTAATTTTTCGTTTGTTGAAATCAGGAACTGTGGTTAAAATAGTCATTTAGATGTTTGCTAAAGCTTTTAATCTTATTGAATGATGAATTTTAAAAGGGGGGGGACGCTCGTGCAATAAATTGTTTCCGTTAGCGTATTTTTGATTTAAAGACGCTATTAGATAAGAACTTAAAAGCCCCTTAGATATAATAAAAATTTCAATAAGAACACAATTAAAGTCTCTTACTCTACTATGCCTAACCTTCATCAGAAAATAATTAGCTCTAATAATAAGAAAATTAATAAACTACAAAACACAACTATACAAAATACATCGGACTGTAACTGTAGAAGAAAAAATAAATGTCCCCTACAAGGCTCATGTAAAATTAAAAATGTTATCTATAGCTGCACAATATCAAAAACTCCAAATCTACATGAACCTATTAACAGCCATAACTCAACTACCAGATTAAATAATAACACCAACTTAAACCAATCTACCGATCAATTACTAATCAACCCACCATATAATAATCCAACAACAGACCTAATGGAAAATAATCACAACAAGCAAGAGGTAATGTATTTTGGTTCCACATCTGGCCTAATAAAACATCGAATTTCAACGCACAAACATTCTTTTAAAAATAACTCTCTGTCAAACCAAACTACTCTATCCAAGTATATTTGGCAACTAAAAAACAGCAATATTTCAACTTAAAATGGCAAATAATTGAGACTTGCAAATCATATAAACCAGGAGATAAATTTTGTGCACTATGTACAAAAGAGACCCTAAAATTTTTAAAATATGAAGATATAAAAAATACAACCAAACTATTAAATCCAAGACAGGAGCTTATGACATGTAGTCATAAACGTTGGTTTAAATTTAATAAATATAAACCACCTTAAATCATTAAAAATTACTTATTAGAAAAAATAGATGACAATTATTATTTTTTTTTATAAATTAAGTTAGACTAATTATCTCCCTTACACACTTCAAATAAATAAAGTAAAGAAAACATGACAATTATCTCCCCTTAAAATATGTAATAGTAATATTCTCTATATATAAACCGTAGCGTCTTTAAATCAAAAATACGCTAACGGAAACAATTTATTGCACCAGCGCCCCCCTTTTAAAATTCATCATTCAATAAGATAAAAAGCTATGCAAACATCTAAATGACTATTTTAACCACAGTTCCTGATTTCAAAAAACGAAAAATTAAAAGGTAAATATCTCTATATATTTTTAAAGCAAATTTATTATGTAAATTCAAAAATATATATTTTTCTCTACTTATTTCTATCTCTAACCCATATTAATTTTCTTATAAATTTTAAATCCATACCTTTTATTTCAATTTTTCAGATTCATATGCCTTACTTTTAATGCTAGGTTTATTTATGGTGTCTTTTAAATTCAATAAAAACCCTTCAAAATTTGCTGATGAGGAGACCTTGCTTATCAAAAAACTATATATAATTATTGTACATAACTTGATGTATACCACAATAAAAAGCATTGTTTTCCGAAACGATCATACAGATAATTGATTTTGTTGTTGTTCCTTCTTATGAAACGGATTTTTAATTTAATTAAAATTTGATTTTTAAATTTTAAATGATCAATCACATTACTTAATATTGAATTAGCTCTAGGACATTTAACTATCGAGCTTATTATATATCTAAATTACAACGAGCACTTTCTATTTCCTGTATTTTAATTAAACTAGTAATTTCACTGTTACATTAAAATACACTCAGCTCTTTAGACTATTGTTCTAATCTCCTTTAAATTATATATATATATATATATATATAGATAGATATATTTATATATATAGGTATATATTTATATATATACATATAATTATATATATGCATATTTATATATATATATATATATATATATATATATATATATATATATATAAAGCTGACTGTGTGTGTGTGTCTGTGTGTCTGGTCACGAATAGGCTCTTATATTGTGGACTATTTTAAAAAACTGATTACATATAATGATAGAAGATGTACCGAGACACAGGAATGGGTATGTTTGATCTAGCAGAACGGTGGTTCATTAAAATTGCGGAGTCTGCGTTCGCGGCTGGTTCACAAAGTATGGAAATAAAAAAATTAAAAATTTAAAAAAAAAACGTTTACAAGTGTTTTTGATATAGGTGTACATAATAATACTTCGATAAGTATTTTTTAACTTATATAGGGATGGTATAATAAAATTGTGGGGTCTGCGTTCGCGTCTGGCCTCCATAGAAGGGAAATAGGCACACACTTTAATAAAGACTTTTCATATTTATCTGCGTAAGTATACGTTGATAATTATGTTTCAGTTTAGAGAAATATGGTATAATAAAATTATGGGTGTTCGTTCGCACCTGACCTCCATAGAATGGAAATATGTCACAAAGTTTAACAAGTTTTTTTTTATAGAGATCCACAGCATATTGTGATAAGTGTTTCAATGTAAACAGGTATGGTATAATAAATTATGGGGTTTATCTATATTATTTTTACTTTCATCATATTTTGCTTTGGTTTTGATTACACCAAATTCGAAGCTATCTCTTTACAACCTTTCCTTTTCATAACCTATCATACTTTCATAAATCAGAGTCCATTTTCTGTAGGCTGTTTTTGAACCCAGTCAACGACGGGTACTTTTGCTAGTACATATATATTTATATATACATATATAGTTATATATACATATTCATAGAAAAGTTTATTTTAATGTACTAGTAAATGTATTAATCCTATTAAAAGAAAACCGTGCTTGTTGCACTGTACATATATATAATAAGCATGGGTATCCTAGAGCTATTTTAATGTTGAGTAAAATGATTCATAATTTTGAATTAAAAATCAGTTTCAAAAGGAAAACAAACAAAATCCACTAGATTGTACGATCGTTTGGAAACGATGTTTTTATTGAAATAGAGAAGCGGAAAAATTGTATATCTGCCCTACTATAAAAACGCTCGTTTTATTTTGGTGTATTTCACACCTCGCCCATATTCTTTCTGATGAGGAGACTTTGTTTAAAGAAATTCTTTTATCAAATAAGTGTTCAAGACATATTGTCTATTTCAATAAAACATCGTTTCTGAAACGATGGTACAATCTATTGATTTTGTTTGTTTTCCTTTGGAAAATGATTTTTAATTCAAATTTATGAATCGTTTTACTCAATATTAAGATTCATATGTATAATTATATAAAACTTTATGAATATGTTCATATATATGTTTATATATTTATATTTATATATATATATATATTTATATATATTTGTGTGTATATATATTTATATATATTTTTTATATTACATATATATTTTATATATTGATATATTTCATGTATATATTTATATATATATATTTATGTATATTAATATATATATTTTATATATACATATTTTATATATATATTTGTATATATATTATATATATTTATAGATGTATATTTATATTTATATATATATGTATATATATTTGTGTGTATATATATTTATATATATTTTTTATATTACATATATATTTTATATATTGATATATTTCATGTATATATTTATATATATATATTTATGTATATTTATATATATATTTTATATATACATATTTTATATATATATTTGTATATCTATTATATATATTTATAGATGTATATGATATCTATATATATATATTTATTAATACATATACATATTTATATATATATATATCTTTACATATACATTTATAAGTTTATATATATTTATAAATATATATATATATATTTATAAATATATACTACTATATGTATTATATTTATTCATATATATAATATATTTATATATATTTATATGATGTTTTATATATATATATATATAATTATATATGTATATATATATTTATTTATATATATATATATATTTATATATATAAATATATCTTGATAAATATATATTTATAAATATATATATATTTATTTATATACATATATATATACTTATATATATATATGACAAAATATATATATATATGACAAAACCAGACTAGACAACAAAAAACCCAAACTCATCAACCTATCTACAGAGACACTTACGAAGGACGAAATTGAAGTACTAAAACTAGGCCTCAAATTCTGCCCAACTCCCAGAAGTAACATAGCAGAGTTAAAGAAAGACCTCAAAGAATTTGAACGCAAATTTAGACTCATAGATATACTTAACGACAGTGATGACACACCAGACGACTCTCTAGTAAAAAAAAAATCAACATACTTCCCCAAAAAACATAACAACACAAAAGAACTAAATACCTTCTTTGAAACGCTCTGGAACCTTAACCCCCAACAAAACGAAACCCCCACCAGTAATCTAACACGAAAACAAAATCAAGCACTTAAAAAAATCCAACACTATAACAACTTCGTTATAAAGGAAGCAGACAAAGGTAGTGCAGTAGTTATAATGAATAAGAACTTCTATAAAACAAAAATTTTAGAATCACTAGGGACGAAAATTATTACAAGCCAATTAGCTCTAACATAGACGACACAACCATATCTAAAATAACAACACTCTGCCGAACATACAATAGTACATTAACTAAAAAAGAAAAAGACTTCCTTACAAACTTCACAACAAAAACAAACATCTCCTATGGACTACCCAAAATACACAAATCTAACCAGGTAAGACATGCCATCAACATACAAAAGTCGGAATACATTAGCACCCCAAACCCCAACGACCTCACATTCAGACCCATAGTAGCAGGACCATCATGCCCAACAAGCAGACTTAGCACCCTAATAGATATACTATTACAGCCCTTCACTAATCTAGTCAGAAGTTTTGTAAGAGATAACACACACTTCCTTATCTCCCTACCACAAACAGTAGGCGATGGGCCTATACTAGCCACATTCGATGTTAGCAGCCTACATATCAATATCACACACAATCTAGGAAAAGAAGCTATCGCATATTGGATTGACAAACATACACAGACTTTACACCCCAGATTCAATAAACAATTCGTGATTGATAGCATCGACATAATCCTCAATAACAACTCCTTCAAATTAAATAAAGACAACTACATCCAAATACTAGGCACAGCAATGGGTTCCAAAATGGCACCGACATATGCCACCCTTACACTCGCCTTCCTAGAAGAGACCCTTTATGAAAGGATAGAGCAAAAGTACGGGCACAATATAAAAACACTCTTCATTAAATCTTGGAAAAGATACCTAGACGACTGTTTTATCCTCTGGAGAACCTCATGGGGGATATCAAAGAACTCCACACTTGGCTAAAAAATCTACGCCCAAAAATAAACTTCACACTAGAACAAAGCCCCACAGAACTACCATTCCTAGACATCCTAGTAACAATAAAAAACAACAACATAATCACAGACATCTACTACAAACCCACAGACACTCAACAATACCTCCACTTAAATAGCCACCATCCTAAAAACTGTATAAAATCAATACCCTACTCCCTAGCACGTAGAGTCTGCACCATAGTAACAGACAGACACCTCCGTTCAACTAGACTGAATGAACTACAAATAACACTGCGGAAAAGAGGATACCCACTACCACTAATACAGAAAGGTATTGAACTGGCTGAAAAAATTCCAATAGACCAACTAAGAACCCCAAAAGAACACAATAAAGAACAAACGCCAACCCAAAAACTTAAAACACATCCTAACTTCCTCAAAACTCGTCCCACATACTACAAAAGTGGTTACAAAATGCAACAAATCGCGATGTGGAGTATGTGACATAATAATAGAAGGTAACACATACACATTCAAAAACCCAGCACAAACATTCACAATAAAAAAGGATCTAAATTGCACCTCCAGAAATGTAGTATATGCACTAAGATGCACAACATGCAACAAATCCTACGTAGGCGCCACCAAGAATTTCAGCAATAGAGTGGCCTTACATAAGAGCAACATAAAAATTGCAGAAAACAAACACCTCTATGTTTCAAAACACGTACACACATACAGTGGAAACAGCTTCAAAATAATGCCAATCTTCCAAACAGACAATTATTTTTATTTACTTACACGGGAAAAAAACTTCATCACCAGATTCATTCCTGAACTAAACAGAGCCTAATACCATCACACAAAAACATGAAATGCAAGGTACACTCGCATGCACATCCATACACATACATATATACACACCCACACATAAATCAGAACCGACACATTAAAACACACACACGTACGCGCATACAACCACACACAGACATAACACCCCTATCTCTAATACAACACACTGAACAATACCAACCCTACTTAACCTAGAAACCAACAACACTAGGAAACACCTAGAATCATAGCATAATATATGTTCCAACACCTCGCCCCCTCCTCATTCAGTGGAGGAGAACCCCCTCATGACTGAAACAACTATCATCCCTTCTATCATCCCCCTCCCATAACTATACCCCCTCCAATTTCCCCCCCTCTGGGGAACAAAATCTCCCCCACACTAGGAACCGATCCTATGTCTGGCCATACCCACATGGGAAGACAAATAAATAGAAACATTAAAAAATCCCCTATACATATTTTAAATACACCCCTCTTTCTAAACAAACATAATATAAGGAATACCTGAAAAGACTAAAAGGATAAATCACAATACTAAAATCCAAGAATCCAAAAAATAATATCAAAATAGAATGAAAGCACCCCTACCCTTATTTCAGAAGAGCTGGTCCCCCCTCCACACACATACACATTAGTAACGACCTCGGATCACAGTCACCTTCGTAAGGAAGAAAATAACCTCATAATACTATAAAACAGGATACACATTCTCAAACCAATAAAAGCAAACAAATACACGCACACACACGCACAAAACACGCACACACACACGCACACACACACACACAGACCCTACCCCACCCTAAAGGAAAAGAAAAAAACACTAGCAGAAAGAGAGAGTAACTACAGCCAGGTCAGCAGCCTGGACAAGCCCAATAAAAGAGCAATAAAAATTGAACATGTCAATGAATAATAAACACTTACAAGCCTCCACCCCTTGGAAACACTTCAAATAAACTACGAAAATCACCATTTTTACATCTCCAACACATTTGAAATTAATTTCTGACGAGGACGCTTCACAGAACGTCTGAAACGCGCGTAAAAACGATTTCAATGATTTAAAAACATTATTACAATGATCCAAACATAATTCTCATTGAAAAATCAAGACACGGAATAATAAAATAATGTTAAAAATACATATTGTTGGTGACTACTCCCTTATTTAAATATACATCTTTCTTTCGTTGGAATTTCTTAACCCATTTTATTTAAATATATATATATATATATATATATATATATATATATATATATATATATATATATATTAGGTATGGTATGATTCCTAATTTTTACGATTCCGATCCAATTAGCGATTCTGCTCTAAATTTATGATTCCGATACGATTCCCGATTCTGATTCTGTTTTGCTTGTTATTTTATAAATATTTAATTTGTTGTTGGTGTTTTTTTATTTTTTTGTAAATTTTCTTATTACATAAACCCGCTGAAAATTTTTGCGTATATTTACGAAAATGTTTTCCTTGTAATTGATAAAAAATTGAAAGGCAAGGAAAGATTTATTTTGAGTTAAACATAGCCAGGTTGTATCAGTTTGTTGTTAGTGTACGACATGTTACTTGCAAGTTTTCATAAACAGTTGAAAATAGTCAACTGTTTTAGGTAAAACGAGAAAACAATGTAAGAACAAAATATTAACAACGTCCCCTCCCATTGTTACGAACGAATTTCAGCATAATAATGTTACTATTTAAAATGCCATTTTTAACATGGGTAGGGCGTGGACATTGATAACTATTGTGTGCCTTCCTTCTATGAATAAAGTTTAAATTTTATTTTAATTATAAATATTTGGTGAGTTATTAAATTGTAAAAAAACAAAAACAAAAATATGCAAATAATAATAATAATAATAATAATAAATTTGTAGATCTACACATTCAGCGAAACCCCCATTTCAAAATGAAATATTACTTAAAATAAAGCTTGACGGAAAGAAAAGCAACTAGTCTTTAGAATCGATGATCAGTTTCGAATATAAATTTAACGTGAAATAATCAGTAATTGGTTTGGGGACGCCAGCACACCAGATTTCTCTCCGCCATTTTGGCTCGCCAAACAGTACGCTTGTGCGCTAAATTCCATTCCGTTATATAAACAAATTTTTACAAAAATTGTTTTTTGTAAGGAAATGTATGCACACAAACAGACACATACAAAAACAATTTATAGATAATATTTTTTTTTGGTTTTTAGAATAAAAATAAATAAGGTAAAAAATAAAACGGAAACAGAAAAGTTCTTAATTGAACATGTTTTTTAGGAAGAAAAATTCCTTTAGGAGTAATAGGTCATACAACCATGTACTTTTATTCCGATGAGGGAAAGGGGAATTTTATTCAAAATATGAAGAAGTTAGAAACGACAAGATCACATAAAGGAAAAAATTACAGCAACATTTTGTGTTATATTCTACATTTTTCTCAAATGAAAGAAAACAAGAAAATTATTTAAAAAATAATAAATACATTGCAAGCCACGTTGAAAGCGACGGTATTTTGAAAGAGGGCACTTTTTCTTCTTCCTTTCTTACAAAAATAGTTACAGTTTATGCTGTCTTATTTCAAGTCGGTGATATTTTTTTTTCTTTTTTAGCAATCTCTGTTTTTATATATATATATATATATATATATATATATAAGAAGAAAATAAATTACTCCAATGATATTTTTAGAATATATTTTGACATTGGGGAAAAATAATAAAAAAATTGACAACCTTTCTCTGTATATATATATATATATATATATATATATATATATATATATATATATATATATGTGTGTGTGTGTGTGTGTGTGTGTGTGTGTGTGTGTGTGTGCGTACAGGGTGATACGATAAAAAATTTCCCCTTAACGAAAACGACTCTACAGCTTTATTTTAAAACTTTTATTGAAAAAATAAATTCAGGTAACTTGATTATGTAGGAATGCTGACATCTATTCATTGTAGCCGCTTTCAGCCTCAATAACCGCATTGTACGGATTCGGAACTGGGAACATGACTTTTTCACAAGTACCAGTGGGAGCCCGGCGAATATTCGGCTGGTGGCAGCGATCAGGCTGGCTTTGGTGTTAGTTATGTTCTCGACGTATGACCAAACAAAGTAGATCTGCGGGCTCAGGTCGTGGAACTATAGGGGCCAGTGAAAAAAGGGTACAAAATCGTAGCACTCCTGAAGCCAAGTTTAGGTCTCTTTGGACTTGTGCGCCAGCTGCCACACCCAAGGTCTGCCAGCGGCCATTTGATTGCACCAGGGGATCACCACATTCTTCAGCACATCCGTATATACTTTGGTGTTTAATTACAAGCTAAATACGCAGATGGGAGGTGGCATGATGTGACCCTCGTCTTAAAATACACAAAAGACCATAACTGTAGTCGGAAATTTCGATTTCATTACCTTGGGAAAGTTCTTTTTATCCGTATTTTCTAAAGGTGCTGGCAATGGTCCTGTTTTAATAACTTGGATCCGTAGAGTGTATGATTTGTTTAGCGACGATTCTCAGGTGTCGCTCGTTGAACATTACGTCACTTCATGTATGATAGGAGGATCTTATCAGTTTTGGGATTTGTACACAACTGGCCAACTAGTAGATAGTCTGCAACAAGAAAAAAAAAAAAAAGAAAATCTGGTTTTCATGAAAAAATGGAATCATGTCGCTTTTTTTCTAGGGTGACAACTTTATCGCTCTACCTTGTGGAACTCCCATTTCTGTTTTATTGCATAACTTGTTTAATATCCTGACAAACAATTACAAAAGACATTTCTTTTTTTTTAATGTACCATCATCATAGATTGACTTCAATCCTCTTTCATAAAAACAGAAATTCCATATTCTTCACGCCAATTATAGCTGGGGGTTCAGAGAAGAGGTACTGCACTATGATATTACTCAAAAGACTAAGAAGGCATAAAAATTATGTTTTCTAATGTAATATTCGCAATGTAATATATTATTGCATCTTTTAATGATGGTGGCTTCTGTAATATCAGTTCTGTTTTTATACTAACATCCTATCAAGA
Source organism: Euprymna scolopes (assembly GCF_053919585.1). Taxonomy (NCBI): domain Eukaryota; kingdom Metazoa; phylum Mollusca; class Cephalopoda; order Sepiida; family Sepiolidae; genus Euprymna; species Euprymna scolopes. The sequence goes on from NC_136490.1 coordinate 60,772,650, forward strand.
CACTTACTGCTTCTGTGTAGTTATGATAATCCTCTCCGAAAGGGAGTAATGTATAGTCTGTACCGTTGCCATTAAAGTAATATTAAGTATATGACTGTCTCTTTTTATATAGTTATTCTCTTAGCTATTACGTCATGCTGTGTAGGGAGTAGCATTGCATTTTTCTTTTGTCATTATACAATTCTACAAGACATTACGCCATTCGTTGGAGGTAGTGTAGTATATGTATATTAATTATGATAATAAGTATAAGTATAAGTATCTTTTCAAACATTACTGCTTACTATTTTCTTAATAAGAGATCAGTCGAGACCCTACCTCCTCCTATGAGGTGTAGTGTAATATATTCTCATCTGTCAGATTATATTTCTCTCAGTTATTATGTTTCCTTTTTCAATATAGTATAGAATTATTCTTCATGTTAAATCCTTCCAGGATCACTTTCGCCTTTTGAGATGTTGTTTAGTATCGGTTCTTTTGTCATAATGGCACCCACACAAAAAATAACGCTACTGTGTATTGAGACAATGGGCGTTGTGTTCATTCGTTATGATACAACCTGTAAGTCATTCTCACCTCCTTTCGAGGCCAGTTTAGCGTATGTTCCATTGTCATAGTACCACACGCGCACACACACACATATATATATGCACATATATACATATGTATATACATATATATACATATATATATACATATATGTATACATGCATATATATATACATAATATATACATACACACACACATATATATATACATACATAGATATACATACATATATGTATATATACGTACAGATATACATACATATATATACATAATATATACATACACACACAGATATATACATACATAGATATACATACATATATATACGTACAGATATACATACATATATATGCACACATACATATACATATACATATATATATACATATATATATATATATATGTGCACAAACACACATACACAGCACAATCACGTTGACATATCGGTTCTCGCACGATCACCGAAGTTAAGAAACGTTGAGCCTGGGCATTATCAGATGAGTGATCATTTGGGAAGGTTAGGTGCTGTATGTACCGCACCGAGTAGTAGAATGTCTAGGTTGGTATCTGGGGGCGCATTAATTCACTGCGAGAAATGCACCCCCAGTCTTCGTTAAGACAAGCATCTAGGAGAAGTAAACTCTGATGTAAAAATCTACAATCTACTTTATACTCTGTCCTATGGCAGTTATTTGCACCGATGAAAGTAAGCAGTTATGTCAAGAAGTGTTGATTGTCCTATAGAAAGCTTTCACCACTATAAACAAATTATCTGTTTGGATTTCCGAGCAACTTAGTTATGGCGGTACCTCATACGTCGAAATCGACGGGAGAGTCCATCATATATATATATATATATATATATATATATATATATATATATATATATACGTTTTATTTTTATTACCGTTTTTTTTCTGTTCAGTTACATTTTTGCTTCAGCTACACGACCGTTTTTTATGCCGTTATGTAGCCTCCTCAAACTTTACAGAAATGTTCATTTTCCTTTTCTGTAAAGTCTTGGGAGGCTACATAACGGCCAAAAAACGGTCGTGCAGCTGAAACAAAAATGTAACTGAATAGAATAAAAACGGTAATAAAAAATAAAACGCATATTTCCTCTACAACAGTATTGAGCACTTTCTTCAGGTTTTTATTAATTACCATTTCTAATATATATATATATATATATATATATATATATATATATATATGCAAAGATCTTTGTATGTGTATCTGCGTGCGTGAGTTCGTTTCCTATGGACTCTAAAACGGCTGGACATATTTTTATGAAATTCCACACGTAGATGATTCATGCGCTTGTAGTGTTATTAGATAGGTTCTGTATCTAGATGTTTTCGGTAAGTACCAGTAATCGATAATCGAAATAACTTAATTAAAGAAAGAACATGCAGTTTTGAACAAAGTTAACACTTTACACACCCTAACATCACTAGTGCATTTGAAAAGTTTTATTACCGCACAATCCAAACAGCCCGACATAAAATGGTTTCTTTTATATCACAAATAAATGTTTCCTAGAATTACTCCCTTGTGGAACTCTTTTCCTCTAGTCTGCATCCTAGCTTATTAAAATAATGTCGTCTTCAAGTATTGCAGGTTGGAAATGGTAAAAAAACTGTAGTATATCGAAACAGTGTAACAACTCTTAGATAATCAAATCATACCAAATTTCCACTACAAATTGCTATGCTATTGTTCCGATGGCTACCGTACACACATTAACCCCGACCCTTTTGTGGTCTCCGGACCTTGATAAGTGGTGACCCCGTTGTAAAAAAGAAGACAAAGTAAAGTAAAAGTTTTACAAAAGCATTTAAAATGAGGATTCACCTTAAATTTTAAATGCATGTTTGTTAAATATCCAACATGACAAGAAGACAAATCATGATTGCAACTCATAAAAGTATTGAAGCATTAAGATTGTAGCAGATTAGAAAATATCCGAGAACAAGCGAATGTAGAAAAGGATATGTTTCTGGGTAAACCACAGTTGCACCATGATACTTGACCGTTCTCAGTTTAAACTTAAATTCAAGTAGTAAGACTGGAAATATACAACCAACTCTAGGCCATTTTATATAAAAAGGGAGCGTTCAAAATGAATGTTGCTGTTTAGAATACAATTGTTGCGACTTGTTGCATTTTAATCTTTAAGTCAAGCCATTATATATGAAAAATAATTTTATATACTCAACATTGGGTTCTCTACAGTGCAATGTATCTAAGTCACTGCGCTGCGGTATGTAAAGCTTCCTCCCGCTGCACTGCAATGGATCCCCAAACTGTAGGAGGCAATCAATCGATTGATTACAAAAATGAGCGATTTCATCAATTTCGAAGACAATAAAAATATTCGAGAATGAACCATTTGTTAATCATCATTCTATTCCGATTAACGTTGGGTCTCCATGCTTGCATATATATATATATATATATATATATATATATATATATATATATATATATATATATATAGCTGACAGCCCGGCATATACCCGGCCAAAATGTACGCTTACATACGATATTTTAATTGATGCAAATTTCGTATTCTTCATTAATAGGGTTATGACAAGAGAATATTCTTTTCATTATTTTGTTTCTCGCGTATATATCAGTTAATATCTTATATGTTTTTAGATAGAGTGGTGTGGTTCTCGAATGATAAACTGTGTCTAACTGCCTCGGATATATATTCGAGAGTCAAAACAGTGATAAGAATATTCGATTGTCATAGCCCTATTAATTATATAGCCAATTCTTTAATTAATTATGGTAGTGATTTTGAATGTTGAGGAAAATGACTTAGTTGCCATCAGCTTGAATCGAAACCGAAAATATTTGCACTGGCAGTATTTGTTACTTTCACACCTCACGACACATTCTATCAAACCTTGAAAAAATAACACAGTCTAATTGTTTCACTTGTTAGAATACGCGATACATCAAATTTCAAGTATGTAGAGCAACAATCCAGAGAAAGTTTTGGAAGAGACTGTTCCAGAAACAGTCAAAGTCACTTTCTAATAGAATAACTCGTCTACCGACGTTGCCCGATTAAAGTATGACACAAAACCAGGACCGATTCAGTAAAGGAAACCCCTTCAGGTAACAAATTAAATTAATACGGTTGTCAGCGCTGGAAAATAGCAGACACTTTCGTCCGTGGCCCAAATGATATCACCTGGCAATCGTCTGACAGTCGCAGATAGTTGAGGTCACTGTCTGTCTTCGTCAGCACAGAGGGTTGTTGGTGAGTAGTGTTGGTTTGGGGAGATTACTGACAGGTACTGACAAATACTGGAGTGCAAACACGTGTACTTGTGGGCAATGGCTGCACTGATGAGTGGCAGCCTCCCTTGCACTAATATTCGTGCAGTTATCAATTGTCATGTATTGTCACTTAGTGGAAGGTAATGTTGAATACTGGCAGTCATGAGGTTATTGACAGTAATGTTGGATGATTACTAGGGCTAATACAAGAGAATATTCTTTTCATTATTTTGACTCTCAAGTATATATCAGTTCATATCTTGTATGTTTTTAGATAGATTGATGTGGTGCTCGATTGATAAACTGTATCTATCTATGTAGATATATACTCGAGAGTCAAAACAATGATAGGAATATTCTCTTGTCATAGCCCTTACGATTACTGTTACAATGGGTAGTAGTAGGGCAGTGACAGACAGTGGAGGGAAGAGGTGGGCAGTGGTAATGAAGGTCCTTAAGAGGGGGGATATATGATGAGCTTTAAGGTATATAAAATCTGAACAGAGTAGAGTGATCTGTACTGAATAAGAGAGGCCATTCTCATAGAAATGTCGGTTCAATGGTAGTGGAGGGCAGTAGCAGTCGGTGGCGAGAAGTTGTGGACAGTTGCAACACTTCTGTTTTGAGTGGATTACTGCTGTTTTTAGGCGGTTACTTCTGATTTGTTGTGGATAATTAACTTTTATATAAGCAACGATTTATTTATTTAAAACTGAATGGGCATCATTTTATTATGCATGGTGCGTTTATTTATGGATGGAGAATTTTCTTATTTGTAGAAAACATTTTATTAAAAGAACGTCGTAATAGTGTTTATTGAATAAGATCTCGTTTTAAAATGAGTTAATTCAGTACGATTATTCAAAGGTGTTTAATTTTCTTCATGGCATTTAAGAAAAATATTGATTCTTTAATTTGTAATGTAGGCTGCATATTTTTTCTTTTACAAGACATATTTATAAACAACCGCTAAAATCGTATGTCTTTCATGTTAAATTATTGTTTTTATAATGAGTTTAGTCTCTACGAATATGTGATTTTTATTTGATGTAAATTCATTACAAAAATACTTTTTAGTAAATAAAAATTTTAAAAAGATCTATGCTTTTCTTATAGTCTACGTTTATTTTTGAGTGAAAGTTTTTGGAAAACTATTTAATAAACGAACACCGAGTTGGTATCTATTAATAAAAATCTCTTTTTTTAATTCAGTCTCTACGGTTATTCAATTTAGTTTTTTCATCTTTGTAGGAAAAAATATAAAATATTTATTTACCAACGTAGGCTGCGTTTTTGTTCTGTTTCCAACGTATTTATAAACACATACACCAGGTGTATATCGTGTTACATGTTTTTTTTTTATATTTTTATGTAATTTAAATGCATGAAAGAATACAGCTTTAATTTTGTTTAAAGACAAACTTTTGGCCCCCCAAGAAAAAGGCACTATTGATTGATATCAAAATATAAAGTCTCTCAGTCCAGAAGGTTTTATATATCATTTTATTTTGTAATGTAGGCTGCGATTTTTTATAAATAATTGGTGAAAACATGACTTGATATATTAAAATAAAATACTGTTATACAGGACTATTAGAATAAAACACTGTTATACGGGACTATTAGAATAAAACACTGTGCTCTTAGCTAAATGGTCAAAGACAGTGTTTAAATAATATTTTCTATGTGTTTTGTGTATATAATGCAACATTCTTAGAAATAGTTTAGGTGTTTTAAGCATTAATGAATGTTTTTTTATCTTTTGGGTACGTCGAATTTTCAACGTAATCCGATCAAATAATCTATTTTTATAGATTAAATCATAATAAATCACAAAATAACTGGACGTAATGCGAATTTACATATGATCTCACACTCTTCCAAACTCCCAATTTGTGGTGTATAGTGAAGGTCTTTACTCAGAACGCCTTTCTTTTGAAGTGGGTGCATATGTACACTAAATACACAACATATCTTTCCAATTTAAAATTTACCGACCGTAGAATTTTGCACACATATTCTATTGATGATAACAAGTCTGTGTTCAAGAAGTGTAAGATAATTTATACGAATAAGAAGTGATACATGGACCAAGTAAATTTGAATTAGGAAGCTAATGAATTTGTTAAAAAGTTTGCTTTCCATGGTGATGCCATTAGAACACAGGATTATGCAGGTGCTAGCGTTAGGCAACTATTATCATTAATGGCACATGAGAACCTTGCCACCGTCGATCATGAGACAAGTGTACAAGGAATCTGTACGCGGCGGGATGATGTATGCTATGGACATCTCGCAAGTGATAGTTGAAGACACGCGCTGCGCAGAGAGAAATGATATGAGAATGGTACCATTAATGCCTTATGAAGGTCCTTAAGAGGGGGCATATATGATGAGGTTTAAGGTATATAAAATCTGAACAGAGTAGAGTGATCTGTACTGAATAAGAGGCGCCATTCTCACAGAAATGTCGAGTTAATATTGATATATGTAGATCATTTGTAGCATGGTATAGTCCAGTGATGATGATGATGAATAATGTCTCTTAAGTACCAATTATATTAGTATTTTGATGGTAAGTAAATAATTAACTGGGCTTACGTGATTATGATACTGAAGATGTTATTTTAATTAGTTATTAAATTTAATGCTATAAGTTTTGTAGAACCTATATCGATATATCTATAAAAACAGAGATGTGTGTGCCACAGACGATTTCTGATTGGTTAATCCAATAATCACATCTCCTAAAAAACTATGGTTCGTAGGCTCTTAACTTTACCATAAAATATTATGGCTTTATTTATTGTCCATCTTGGAAGGGTTTAATTTTTTCCTAACTTGCGATTTACAAATTACAAAAATACGAAACTTACAATCTAACAATCGAACCTCCGACATCACGGCCGCCATTATGAAACTAAACTAAAAAAAAAATGCGCGTTCACTCGTGGTCTTTTCATTTCGGGTTTGGGTACGTGTGAATTTTTCCATTGACATTAAAAAATGGAAATATTTTTAAAAAAATATATTGTTCGTACTCGTCATGGGATAAAGTTTTCCTACAGAAAAAATCACGTAATTTCATCAAGTAGTTATTTTTTATAGCGAAAAAAGAAAAAAAAATCAACGCTACAAGCGAGTAATTATTAATTCAGCCATCTTGATTCTTAACCAAACAGAAAGTTCAAGTAGGGGGATTTCCCTTCTTTTTTTTTATAGCGAGGCCAAATTTCGCGAATTTGGCCTTTTTTTAAAGCAGTTTGGCCTTCAAAATTTCTGTTTGGCCTTTTTCTTCACCGATGAAATAAAAAAAAGCAAATAAAAGCAACGCAATAAAACTTTTAAAAATACGGCACACTTTTTTTGTTCTTGTTTGTTTTTTTTTGCTAATTTTCCTTATTTTTTATTTTTTCAAGATAATACTATTAAATGGACACTATTATGCCAAATTAGCCCCCCCCCCCAAAAAAAATGCACAAAAATTCGAGATTTAAGGTTTTGACGAGTTAATTTAGCGAATTGTCCGGACTATTGCGAGATAACCATCCATTAGTTTTTCCTGAAATTTTGACACAAATTGTATTTCAATACATAGATGTGCATAGTAACAACATTTTTTTGCCGAAAATTCCCGTTGCGTCCCCAGATTTCATCGGTGAAGAAAAAGGCCAAACAGAAATTTTGAAGGCCAAACTGCTTTAAAAAAAAAAAAGGCCAAATTCGCGAAATTTGGCCTCGCTATCAAAAAAAAGGGAAATCCCCCTACTTGAACTTTCTGTTTGGTTAAGAATCAAGATGGCTGAATTAATAATTACTCGCTTATAAGACTATCAATACACACAAAAAAAATAAAGATTTATTTTTGGGTAAAGTTCCCCCGGGTTTTCCTTTCACTTGAGTAAATAATGGTCTTTTGTTATATATATGGCGTACTATTATCCTTATATATATGATGTTTATGTTTATAACAACATCTTAATACGGCGCTGATCCATAGTCGTTTCGACTGACGGGTGCCACACACATGTTTATATATATAAATATATATATATATATATATATATATATATATATATATATATATATATATATATATATAAGTGATAGTGTCTGTGTGTGTCTGTGCGTCTGTGTGCTTTTCCCTACGCTAAAACTCTGTCAATTTTAAGCCTAGAGATTCGAAATTTGATATACAGGGTACTGAGATTTGGGAAAATCGATGTGATAGGTTTTCGACAGAAATTTGGCGATTAAGTGGTCAATATTCAACGATTTGACCTTTGAGAACTCTACTCCTCCTACAAACTCCTCCTACAATTTTGGGTCTAAACAGTAAACACGTGATATTTTAGATATAGATTCCTTGGACATGGATCTAACTTATTAACTTTACTTGATCCCTAAACAAGTTAAGAGGTCATAATAGGGGTCAAAGTTTTTAAAAATTGACCTTTTTTTTTCTCAGCATTAACCTCAAAACACCTGGGCAACGCCGGGCACCGATTGCTAGTGTTAAATAAATATGCTTATTTTTTATTGCAATGTTTTTATATATATTTTATTAAATCGAAATTTTGACTCTCATTCAAGTAACACAAAGGAAGCCAAAACAGTCTTACAACTTTGTTCGCCGTTCAAGGTATTAAAAATTTATGGTGCTTAATGAGCTCATTATGTTAATGTGTTTATTAACGAGGGAAAACGATCATTAGGTTTCTTTTCCCTAATGAACATTAATGTCTGTATTGATTACACTAGCCACACATATTTTGCTGACAGGAAGTTATTGAGCGATTTGGGATAGCTTGAATACGATGGATTCGAAAACAGGGTCAATTTTTTTTCTCACAAGGTCAGATTTTCAATGTATCTTTATATGATTAATTCTTTAGTTTATGTATGATCATAAGATTGTAACTGTATAATTTGTTATTCCCTTAAGTAAAAGATTTAACATCTCCCCATTTCTTATATCTAGTCGTATCGGCTCATACCTTCCTTTCCATTAGTAAATATTACTCATAATTTGTCACGGATTGCACACATTTAGATAAAGTTTCTTTATATATAATTCTGATTAATCTTTTCGAATTGACACAAAAAAGTAACAGTTATTATAATGGTTGATCTACTCTCTATCTCTCTCTCCCTCTCTATCTCTCTCGCTCACCTATTGGCACACCAACTGGTAAACATTTCTTTAAACCTTTAGTTCAATGTTTCAATTCCTTTTGTAAGTTTTACATATTATATGAGATGCCCATGATGTGGCCTCTGAGCATCATTATAAACTGTGTAAAATATTTATTTTATATGAACTCAACAAGTTTTATGGTCTTTACAATTAAAGTAAATGAATCACAGACACAACAGAGCACTTTAGGGTTATTACAAATTTCCAGTTTGGTGTTTGCATATTCATTGTACAACTTGTTTCCAGAGTAATAATAGCTTAGATAGCTTGAAAGTAACGAATTAAAGAGTTAAAATAATTTTTTGGAATAAATAACTTAACCAATTAAGATCTTAGTCGAAAATGTACATCAAATAAAAAGATATATCTTAACTAGGTATCCTTCTCTTACATAACAGCAAGTGAATCGAATGGAAAATTTGTACGAAGTTCTAAAGAAGTATTCATGCTAAATTATTATCTTAAAATGAAGATATTTAAAAAAAAAAAAAGTATTTTAATCGTGAATGCTCTGAAGAACTACAGTCCTTGTATCCCCTCGGTTTAAATACCCCAGACAAACCCGACAAGCAGCCAAGCCCTACCCTTACACATTAGAGATATAAGAAGGCCTTGTACTCTAATAGTTTCGTCCCCAGAACTGCTAGACTCTGGAACTCCCTTCCGGGTTAATGTTTTCCAACTGTACTGATATGCATAAGTTCAAGTGTAATATCAATAGACATCTTGTTGGCCGACTCCTTACATAGTATCCCTTAAACTACTGCCCCCGATAGCAGTCCCCTACATAAAAGTGGCACTGTGCGTTGTTTGGGGTGAAAATGGTATAAAAAATAGAATATTTCATATTCTGTTTAATTTAATATGATCCATATCAAAAGCTATCGATTCTATTGACAATATTAAAGACTTATAGTTAGATTATACAGTCATCTATAGTGTATAAAATACATGAAAAAGTATGAATTTAAAATATAAAAAAAAATTTACCTGACTTAGAAAAAAATGACATCATAATCAGCCGGTTGAAGTTACCCGGAATTATCTTTATTAATCCTTAAATTAAAGCAAGCAATTTTTGTTGGCATGTAATCTTGGTTTAGTCTAAAAAAAAACAATGGATACTATTTGTAAACATAATTGCGCGTGTAATTGCAAATCAAGAGTTACACAATCTCCTGAATTAGCACTGCTTGCATCCAATGACACGGAAAAGTTTAGGAAAACTGGAAATAATCACAAGATAATTAAAGAGCACATACAGTACCTGGAATTCCCAAATTGTCACCCATCTTTGTACTGACCAGATTCAACGTTGCTTACCTTTGGTAATCTAACGGAAACCGGTATGTCAACGTGATTATGTTATTATGTTTATAATAACAGGGATATGGAAAAGTGATCGCCTGTAGTTAAAAGAAACTGTCTTTTATTAGTTAGATGCCGGGCCATTTTCTTTGTAATTCTACCAAAGCTTTTTTTTCTAAAACTGTATCAAGTATACAGACATTAAAATGCAATGTAAAGAAATATGTTGATGTCAACTCCCCATCCAGATTGTCTCTTATAAATATGGCCCCTGTCACAATAGCCCTTTATACATCCTTGCCAAAATGTCTTGTTTGGGGGTAAGCAAATATTTAAAAAAAAAACTAATTAATAGCTAAAAATGTGATCCGATATAGACAGAACAGAAGTATAGTAACGATCTTACATTAACTAAAAATCAGCTAATGTAAAACAGCCGTTTGCAGAGACTTTCAGAAATGAGAAACATGGCAGAAGGAAATGACATAGTAAGTTCGCAAAAATTGAGAGCTTCAGGCAATCATTGCCTTTTTGTGAGGCATCCATAGGCGAATTCTGCTGTAGGCAAATCAAAGATCGAGCTCGTAATTTCGCTACAGGAAATGTCTGGCAAGTTCTCACGAAACTACGTATACGTGTGTTCTATCCTAACCCGAACATTCTTAACTTACTTGATACTCATGGGAACAAAAAATGGCGTTAATATGTGCAATGAATGCTATAACTACAGAATACGTCATACACAGTTCGAACCTTGGCAGGCTTATAGCGATAGAATTACAAAATAATCACACTGGGAAATGTTTGAGCTAAAGCGATACTCGTATTAGAAGGGTTAAAATGTATTCCCTAAATAAACTAAACATTTTTAAATCAGCTTTAAGTCCTTTACGCAGAATAAAATCATTATATAATGATACTAAACCATATGTCTAGAATCCTTATGTCAATTGTAATAAAAACCATTAAGTGGTCGGATGCAAGAAAATATAGAGAACTTTAAAGCTTACGCATAAAGGGTTTTTAAAAGAAGTCGAAATCAAATTGAATCTGGCTTAATTAGTACTTAAGAAATGCTGATCAAATTTGCATGACATTTGAGCTGAAGAATTTTACTTCCAAATGGTATTGTGCTACTAATATCATTACCTCTAAAAACTATTTAAAATACCCCAAAGTAATTAAAATTAAAGTAGTATTTATTAATTTATGTATTATATATATAGGATAAATTTCAATAAAAAATCACAGGTGTATAAATTATAATGAAGAGCGTATACATGTTTTTATTTTCTATCCATAAACTAATTCTAAGTATATCACACATTAGCAACATTTACGCCTTGCAGCTGTGTTGTAAAATACATGACAATATATTACTTAACAAATTCCATATACATATATAATCATATACACACATACATATTAATAAATTATTTAAATGTAGACATGTGTTTCGCTGTCTATAGGACTCCTCAGTGAAACTAGACATAGCGAGGCTTCAACTTTATACCTTAGTAAATTATGTCAGGTAAGTTTCTAATGAATAAGGAACGAGTGGGAGTAATTCTTTTTCATTATAAAGTATATTATTTTATACTGTAAATTTAAATTATTATATTATTTTTGTAGTGAAAATCATTAGTTACTTCTCCAGGGTGATCACCAAGTCAAGCTATCTATACACTCACATGCCTCCCTGAAGTAACTTAGTCCACAATACAGTGTCGTGTACATTGCACTGTAGAGAACTTACCGTTGATTTTATCAATTATTTTAAATAATGGCTTGAATTAAAGTTTAACGTGCAAATATTAAATAGCATGGTTCAATTGTCCTCTTAACAAAAACCTTTATTTCAAACGCGCCCCTGTCATATCATAGAACCAAGTGTAGATTTTATATGCAGGACCTTTCTATCTGTGCGGTAATAATGGCTTCAATTTAAGTCTAAAATGCAAAACGTATGAACCATGAGTCATTGTGCCCTAAACAGAAACATTCATTTCGAACGCACCAGTCATACTCGTGAGCTTATGCTGAATTTTATATGTCGAATCTTTCTGCTTGTGTTGTAATAAAACTTTCTAGATGCACTTGTGATATAAGGTTGTATAAGGTGTTAACTTTATTCAAAATCGTATGTTCCTTCTTATTCTATATATAATTACAATAGCGTGTGTGTTATTTTAATTGTTATTTACTTCCATTTCTTGTCATAAATAAGTTTACTAATAACTCTTCATCAGTTTTAGTTTCGGTTCTGATTATAGCTGATGGCACTTAAGTCATCTACTTTTTTAAATAATTTATTTTATTAAGAACTCTTCATAAGTTTTGGTTTTGGTTTCGATTATTACTGATGGACTCTAGTAATCTTTTTATAAAGACTTTTATCAAGAATCTTTAATGAGTTTTTATTTCGGGTTCGATTCAAGCTAATGCACCCAAGTCATATGAATATATATATATTTTAATCACAACTTTCTAATATGAAAAAATCGATAGAACATTAACTCTATAATAATATATACGAAATCTGCAAGAAGTAAAATATAATATTTAAGCGTACTTTACGACCTGGCTTTGGTGGGCGTTCGTGCTAGCTTAGATAAATACTTTTGCAGTTTTAACAAAAAAAGCTACAATAATATCAGAGCATCTCCATTTACACTGAACATTTATAGAATGCCAACATCAATGTATTACATATGAATGAGTCCCCTATGAAATTTCCACAGGTCCAGCTAGTATCAGATTATTTCGATTATCGATTGTCGAAACTTATTGAAGACATTCGAATCCAAAACTTATCTACAAATACTGCCGGGCAAATAAATTAGATTTGTGTGAAATTTCAAAAAGATTAGCGCAGTCGTTTAAGAATTCATAGGGAACGAACTGACGCACACAGACACAGACAAAGTTACTTTTGCATAATATATATATATATATATATATATATATATATATATATATATAGAGAGAGAGAGAGAGAGGGTCAGTGAGAGGCGGATCTTCAATAAGCGAGTTGATACTAGTCAGCTTTAACCATTAGGTCAAATAGAGAAACTCTCGTAAATGACTTATGTCCACTGTGCTCAATTTCATTTCCAAAGTTTTACTTATGCGGGGAAACAGCAGGAGAGATCAGCCAAAAATGGTATTCTATCCAGAAAGTGAGGCTTATATTGTTATCCGCAGACATACTCTTTCGCTATACCACAGCTTTTAACCTTTATGAACCTTCAATAATAGAATTGGTAGTAGTGAACTCTCACTATTAACGAGGGAAATGACCGTAGATTCCACTTTAAATGTCCCTCTCTGTCTCTCTCTCTCTGTCTCCCTCTCTCTTTCTCTCATATATATATATATATATGCATATATATATATATATATGTATATATATATATGTGTGTGTGTGTGTGTGTATATATATATATTAGGTATTTAAATTTTGTGATTTGAAAAGGTTAATTTTCAAATATAGTATTTTTTATTGTTTGCACACAAAGAATACAGTTTAAAAATATATTTCCTTACCCATGAGTTTTAGATGCTTACTCATTTCCTCAGTGGAAAAATATTAGAAAATGTTATTAATGGTTTATAACTTATTTGCTAAGGAAAAAATAGTAAGTTTTTAAAGTTTAAGTCTTCTCTACATAGACTAAAGGAAAAAGTCGATATCGAGGCATAAAAAAAATTGTGAACTTCACATCCACAATGCACGCAAACTCCTGAAATGGAAGGTCTTTGTAGTGGGGAGCTAAAAAGATCTAATGCCTGTTATGATAATTCCAAGGGTACCCGGGAACATTTCCCTGTGGACATATTTCCTTTCTTTCTCGTTTGGTTGGATGATATGTCCGGCATTGTCCGGATTGTCTTATATAAATTATTACATCTAATAATATTTTGTAAAGCCGATGATCATCGGATTTGCATACCAGTAAATGTATTGCATTTCTGGATTCCGAAATGCATATTATATTTTATATTTAACTTCATCATCTTTTTTCTCCTCTTTCTCTTCCCTGATCTTTCTTATTTATATTTATCTCTCGGAAGTAGAGTGAAAAGCATATCTTATTTTTCTTTTATTAATATTATTGGAATCTTTCCTTTTTTCCTTGTACACATTTTTGTGAATTATTCCATGGATTTCTGCCTTTGGATTATTATGGACCATCTTCTTCCAATTACGGGATTTCCTTGGATTTTACTTGTACAAATGGAAATTCTTTTAACTTTCTTGAAGTTTTACATTTGGATTTTACCGTCACTGGATTTTTTTTATTTTCCACCAGATTATCCAATCATGTGTAATCACATTTTTCTTCACCATATTCCCTCTGCTTCACTTTTTGTTTTCAAGTAAGATCTTTAACTTACTTGTTGTTTCATCAAATACTTCTGCATGCAAAATCCTATCCCGCATTTTGCTAATTCTTTCCCTCTAATGAGAAGGAAAGTATTTCTTCGAAACTCCGCGGATTAAGGACTATCCATTTATCTAGTGTTTCCTTTTCAGAGTAAATATGTTTTTAACTCATTTCAAAGTGTTCTTTAACATATTTTATTAACTGTTTGCTCATATATATATATATATATATATATATATATATATATATATATACATGATGATTGCAACGTCTTGTCAGACGAGTGCCACTCCCTCAAACACTTAAAGACCATGAGCCCTAACATGACTTTTTATTTATTTATATTTTTTTTTTAGTGGTACCGGCAAATTCACACACTCAAGCAGACATGTTCCCTGAACACGGTCATTGCTATATATATATATATATATATATATATATATATATATATATATATATATATACGTACACGCATACACAAAAACATACACACACATATATCCATAAACATACATACATATATACATATATACCTACATACATACACAATACATAATACATATACATACACACATGCATACATGCTCAAATACATACGCATATATACACACATATACAAATACAAACACACATATACATACATATACACATACAATACGTACACATATATGCCCATATACATACACACACATTTTAATACATATACATACACATACATATCTATACATTTATACATAAACATACACATATGCATAGATACACATACATATACATACACAAACAAACATATATGCATACATATATACATACAAACACACACAAACATATATACATATATACATACATATACACATATATATATATACATACACAAGTACATATATAAATATACGTACATACACACGCGGATACATATAATGATTGCAGATCAATTATTACATGCTTCCAGCATTTCAAGCCTACACGCGTCACAAATTTTCTATTGCTATAGGACTATTTTATAGACAAATGCCTGATGGAGTATCTATACAAAGATGATGTTACAGAGATTTAGCTTTGTACGACAGCTAAATATCTCTCTCGGTTCAAAATGTTGAGGTCCAGCAAAAAGCAAGAGCAAGATAACCAGCAACAAGTTAAATTGTTGACCAGCTTTATGCGGGTACTGGTCTCCCGCTTTATGTTTTTTTTAATCAGAGATTTTCTTCTCCTAGAGGGGTTGCCTTCACCACGGCTTATGGGAGCCCTCTTTATCCCACATACACATGGAAATAAACACATGCATGCATACACACAGAATGGACGCAAACATACATATGCATGTACACAGACATGCAAACATACACACATTTTTTTTTAATAAAATGTTTGTTCAAAAAAACTCACGTCACGAAGGCAGTCAATGATAGCGAACTTCACGCATTATTTACAACTAAATACATATTGAATCAAAGGAAAAATCCAAATAAAGAGAACCGCGTTTCAAACGGTTGGAGTTTTTTGTTTTTTAATAAAATGTTTGTACACAAAAACGCACGTCCCGAAGGCAGACAATGATGACAAACTTGACACATTATTTACAACTAAATGTACATAGAATCAAAGGAAAAATCCAAAGACACAGAACCGCATTTCAAACGGTTGTTTGTTTGTTTTTTTTAATAAAATGTTTGTACACAAAAACTCACGTCCCGAAGGCAGATAATGACGGATTTCACACATTATTTACAACTAAATATATCAGACGAAAAAGTCAAATATATATACATACATACATACATACATATATATATATATATACATATATATACATACATATATACAGCATAATCGTGTTGACACACCGGTTCTCGTCAGATCACCAAAGTTAAGCAACATGGAGCCTGGTTAGTACCAGATGGGTTATCATTTGGGAATTCTGGGTGCTTATATGTCACATATTCAGTATATAAACATAAAATAAAAGAACGAAAATAAACGAATGTATATAGAGAATTATATATAAAAATGGTAGTACGGACCGAATTACTTGTACGCTAGTAGAATAAGTATACTGAGATTGCGTACATAAAATCAGTGTCTAATCCAAGTGAAGCAATATATTGTATTTAAATGTATGTAAAGTTCCAGTATTCAATTGTATAGGAATAGGGCTATAACAACTTTTTTCGTTGTTATTACTCTCGAGTATATATCCGATACAGTTAGACACAATTAATCAACCGAGAACAACATCACTATCCATGAAAATATGTAATATATCAATAGATATATACCTGGGCATCAAAACAAAGCACAGAATACGCTGTTGTCATAGCCCTAATTATTAATATAGACATGTGAATACAATATTAAACACTTTATTTGAATTTTTGTGTGTGAAAATATGCATGTTTATATATGTGTGTGGGGATTATGTTATAGATATATATGTAATGAAATTATAACGTCAAAATGATGAATGTACGTATAAGTATAAATGGACAGGGATTAACCCAATCTGAAAGATTAGTTCGGTTACGTCTAATGTGTAACACTAGATACACAAATGTGTAACAAAAGATACACAAAGTTCTGTAGATATCACATCAGCTCCATTTAAGAGATTCTAGATAAAACAGAGCTGCTGTAAAGTAAATAAAAATAAGTGTATAACATATGTTTATATCTTTAACATCAACCAATTATTTTGACACACCATCGATTTAAAGCCAATAGAATATTTTTAGTTTTTGAAACATGTTTCATTTTCAGCACCAATTCTTTTACAAAGGTCAAAAGAACACAAACGTCGCTGATCAAGAATGTTTTACGTTACTTATAAATACGTTGACTATAAAAGTTCTATATTGAATAGAGGTATTTTAGAGTATATCTAAATACATTTATAATATGTTTCTCAGTTCCACGATTAAAGATCAACCGAGCATTTCAGCATCGTTTCTAGGTCGAAGAATATTTGAATTAATTCAAATATGTTTCACATTTCAGCACATAGTTCTTAACATCAGACGGCGTCATTGAGGCAAAGACAGACGAGTGCGAAGCTGCAATCCTTCCTCGCTATAATATGGACATGGTCGCCAGAGTATATGACTCGTTTTACGCTCGCAATAGAATTATTACATCCGCCATTTTATCAAGTTTCTAATTTTGCTGAAAACCTAGTATATATTATATATATATGTATGTATGTGTGTATGTGTGTGTGTGTATGTGTGTGTAGGGAGAGAGGGAACGAGATCAGCGAGAGAGAGAATGATAAAACAAGATTAGTAAAATTAGACGAGAAGCAACGCGAGTAAACTGCACAATAAATTTTGTTTGTTTAGGAGGTTGCAATTAATATAGTTCAGCATAATTTATCTTTTAGTATTTAGCTTAAATCCTGTAAATATTGTTGATCAATCTGTTGCAAAGAGTGTACACAGACACACACACATACATATATATATATATATATATATATATATATATATTCAAGCACGTCTGATTGTACACGACAGAGTTATTCAGAGGTGCTTGAATAATGACTTGCTGCCAAAATACACACACACTTATATAAATATATATATATATATACGTGTGTATATTATATATATATGTGTGTGTATATTATATATATATATATATTATATATATATATGTATATATATATATATAGAGAGAGAGAGAGAGAGAGATGGAGAGGAAGTGACAAATAGACAAACCGACAGACAGAATGAGAAAACTAGAGAAAGAAAGAAAGAAAGGGAGTGGGAAAAGAAGTAAAATTAGACGAAAGTAACTGAAATTATTACGGAAAAGGAAAAGTTGATTTTTTTTTCCAAATAATAGGACCTTCTAGTATTATATTTATGTGGATCACTTTATAAGAAAAGAAGTAAATTATTCGCTCCCTATGCTTTGTGAACAAAAGGTTGCCTTTCCAAACGTAAGTAAACCATTAAACGTGACTTTTTGTAAAACAACGAACATATTTATTAGTTTAGGAAACTGTATCATCACATTATGATCTATTGGTTTACATTGTAAATTCTTTTTTTTTCTTTTAAATAGGCAATTTCAAGACTCATCTACTTGTAAAATTTATTTGAATAAGGAATAGTCACAAAGGCAGACATAAGAAAGTTTGCTGCAGCTGTTCTTTTAAAATTAAACTGAAGATTTTTTATATTCTTTTAAACAGTTTTGCCTTGCAGGTGAATAATTCTTGTTAATAGCCTTGAAACTTTTTTTCATTAACGAAACCACTTAATTCGGTCGATAATGTTCAGATATTGGAAAGCAATGAAATCACAATTTCCTTAAAAGATGTTCACTTTTTCATTTGTTCCGTTTCTTTTGAAGTTGATTTCCACCTAAGTTGAGATGATTTCTTTCATTAAAAATAGTACCTCCTCCCACTTTTTTGTCTAGAAGTGTTTAATTTTACGAAATCTAAAATGCACCAAAACTAGATTCTTTACTTGTGCCATGAAGTATCGTCAAATATTACAGACAAAGGAGAAATAGGAAGGTGTCCTGTTTGCATTAAGAAATCAGTTAGCAGAATAATATCAGAATCGATGTAAACTGCCCGGTTATAAACTCACAAGAAAGTGTCAGAAATAATGTATTTCATTTGCTTATAAAGTCACTAGAAAATATCACAATTTATTCATAGTAGTCAATTATAAAACCACGAAAGGTTCTACACGGAAATAGGTGGACTGAACTGAGCTGAAAGGGAGAAACATAGCAAATATCAAGGTCTCATGTATGATATTAAAAGAAACAAAAATCTTTGAGAGATATCTATCATACCAGTTATCATAGGTGCCACAGGGTTTATGAAGACGAACCTGAAGTCCTACCAAACTAATATTCCTGGTGTACCATGTGCAAAAGACATCGAGACATTTGCACTTAAGGAAACAGCGAGGATGCTTAAAAGGGCTCTCGGCTGGTATCGATAAAAAGTAGGGCAATGTTGACAACTGGCTTGGTTGCCCCATACCCAGCATTACAATCTTCAAAGGAAGAAAATTAAGAAAAATAAAGATTTAAAGGAAAAAGTAAAAAGTAACTTCTAGTGACCAATAATGAATTCAAAATCAAACGTTTTATTGCATACATTGGTTAAAATGTTTAATTTCGTTTATGGCTTGCCCAATCAGATGCCTCATTCAGGTGAAATGAGCACGTGACAATTAATCACAAAATAACACGGTTTGATTTCTTTTTTATGGGCAAGGACACGTTACTGGCAACTATTGATCCCATTGTTTGGACAAGCCTAGAGTCCTGTCTTGGACCTCAATAGAAACCGACCTGAGCCCTTGGTCCCGAGTTCAATTTCGATTAAGAGACCTTAAAGTCTAATATGGCCACTGATGATACACGTAAATGCTTTGCCATGCACGCTATACACTTATGTTTACATATTGAGAAATATAACATTACTTTGTATATAAACATTCGTGTGGATGTACACTTTCCTTACAAACAGGGCATTCATCCTTCGTTTATTTATAAAGTCAATAGGGATTTTTTGCATAACTTTTTTAACCGTAATCTGTTCTATTTTCGTCGAAAACAAGCGCCGTAATAACATGTTGACGCACAAGTTTTGCCGATGTAAAATGAGAATTTACGAAAATGTACTTTTAATGTTTTTTTACATGTAATTTTAAATATGGATTCATAACAATAACGGACTTCGTTCTCTTTAACTTAAGTTGATCTGTCAACGCTTTTACAAATGGCTAACTTGTATCTCATATGAATATATTAATCGAAAAACCATTAAAGTCGTTTTGTAATCCTCGAAATAAGTGCTAATTCAAGGGAAGTACGACTAGACAATATATAGCATAAGGCAAAATTTCCCAACTAAATTATACTAGTATAGTCTAACTGCAAGAGGAACGTATAAGCAGGATGAATCGGGTCAACATAAGTGGGAATATTACAGAAAAATACGAATTATTCTTTGATAATCTAAAATGTTATACTTATGATGATATGTTTAAGTAATTACACTAATTAAATTAAAGTACAATTTGCATTTAAATATTACCCTTCTACAAACCGAAAAATATTTTGCACCGACCTGATACTTGCACTGTTTGTTTCAGATAGTAGAATAATATTGATGTAAAATAAGTTTCAAAGCCTGTTACTTGATTATTATCATTATACTCTATGCGAATGTTTCGGGCATATAATGACTAAGTTATGATTCAAAACAAGATGACAATCCAAAATGATTTCAATATTCAAGTCAGATCATCATTCGCTTAGATTTCCGTTTGGCAGCAGAATTTCTTCATATGTTATGTACCAGAAGTCTTTGTCTAACGAAAAGCAACAAAACGTCTTGGTTAAAATATCAAGCAGAGGTTCGCTAGTCACAAGTTGAGTCGAGTAGAGTTCGTTATTAACAACACGAGATACATGTCGATGTTCTCTATTCGCATGTCCTAAACGCTTCTCTTACTCCTCCCAGCGACACGCCTTTTATAATGTTTCGGGTACACCCAATGTACATATACCACACGAGACTGCTCGAGATCTACGCGTGACTGAAGGTTTTAAAAGACAACAGACGCATCTTGGGCCTCTTTTTTTCCTTTTCTGTCTTTCAGCCTGCTACCGAGAGATTCTCGCCCGTTTCTGAGGTAGGTTCTCTATGTCTATCACATGTTATTCCGGTCTTCTGGTAAGTAATATATTATTTCTTCAATGAAGAATCAAAATCTTCCGGGGCACATGAAGATTTGAAACGCATTTTCCTCTATTGTTTCAATATTTTTTTAGAATTTCTCGTAATATATTATTTTTTTAATCTTTTGAGATGAAGCTTCATAATTTTTTGTATTGAGCTTTTGCAAACTGAGAATAAGAGAAATCTTATCTTCATTGTTGTTGTTGTTGTTTTTGTTGCTGTTACACCAGGTTCAGAGGTTTGTGGCGCAGTGCATAGTCGCATTGAGTTTCTACGGTTCTAGGTGTTCATTGTCTGAAGATAGCGGTTTCAATCCTACCCAAAGCAAGCCAAAGCATAAGTTGGCCAAAACATGCTGAGACAAAACAACAATGGATGGCAGTAATTAATAAGGATACAGTTACGAAACTCAGCAATCCTACTTCGTCGTGGTTAACTGCTTAAAGAAGGATAGAGAATGAGTTCACCGAAACCTGGTGAAGCAACAAGAACTATAAGTATAGAGATAACAGTCCGCAGAAAAATCAATACACGATTTTTAGTAAATCCAATATTTTACAGGAAAGGGGCGTGTTCCATATTTCACATCAAGCAGAACTGATTTAAAATTCTGCAAGAAAAAAAAAAGATACAAGTAAATTTGACATTGTTGTGACACCAGGGAACAAAACATGGAGGTAGTTAAAAGAATTGCGTATTTACGGAAAGCAATGATGTAAGGCATCCTAAGAGACTGCTTCTGAATTCGCCATAATGACTTTATGTTACCAGCACTTTCATGGTGTCGAGAGGAGTTCATGTAGAGACACAATAATATAGGTTACTAAAACAGGCATAAAATGATATTTTTAATAGGTAACCTATTTAGGGTTTACTGATAATTTGGAGAAAATAAAAACTTGTGAGTTTTGCCAGAGCTTATTACGATGTAATAAGTACATGATATAATTATTAATTTTTAACCGTCATTTAATCTTCCTTATTATTGCCGGAAATTAACGTACGCCGTTTTTACGAGAGAGTTCAAAATCGAGTTCGTAATCTAGTAGGTTTTTATCTTCTTTGCACCATCAGAAAAGACGTTGCGAGCATGTCTCTGCTCTATCGTAGGTTTTATGACAAATTCTCGTCTGAACTATAATCGATAATCCCACCTTGCCAGACTTTCACAAATAACGCTCGGATAGCTAAACCCACCATAAATAATTTCACCCACTCTCTATCGGTGCCTAATCCTAAAGTTAGATTCCATGAATAAATCTTCCTTCCTAGAATTACTCACTTGTGGAACTCTGTTCCTCTAGTCTGCATCCTAGCTTATTAAAATAATGTCATCTTCAAGTATTGCAGGTTGGAAATGGTAAAAAAACTTTAGTATATCGAAACAGTGTAACAACTCTTAAATAATCAAATCATACCAAATTTCCACTACAAATGGCTATCTATTGTTCCGATGGCTACCGTACACACATTAACCCCGACCCTTGTGTGGTCTCCAGATCTTGATAAGTGGTGACCCCGTTGTAAAAAAGAAGACAAAGTAAAGTAAAAGTTTTACAAAAGCATTTAAAATGAGGATTCACCTTAAATTTTAAATGTATGTTTGTTAAATATCCAACATGACATGAAGACAAATCATGACTGCAACTCATTAAATATTGAAGCATTAAGATAGTAGCAGATTAGAAAATATCCGAGAACAAGCGAATGTAGAGAAGGATACTGCAGTGTGTCACCTACTCTCTTTTTCATGTTCTATCCATTTAAGTTCTTTCTCATTCATTAATGAAAAAGAAAGAAGTTCATTGAAATAAAGTGCGTTCAACGAGGTCTGCATCTATGAAAAAGGCCTTCCTGAAATAAGAAAAATAAACAAAGTGAACTACTTAGGAAGGACAAGGTGTGGAACTAGATCACGGAATGCAAGATGGCGTTCGAAAACTAAGAAGGTGTTACATCGGAATTATTCCTGGCCCATTACATCACAGATTTAGACATTATCGTCGCCAGTGACGTGATAGCATATGGAATCGGCGCGTGTATCCTGCATACACGCGTGTGCTATCGGTTCCACTAAACCGATAGCACACGCGTTGATAACCTTACTACATGTGAAAAGGAATTATTTCCAGATAGAGGAAGACTCTTAAAGCATCATTTTTTGCGCTAACAAGTTTTCACAGATTTCTGGATGGATGACATTTCAAACTTCAAAGGACTACAAGCCGTTGATCTCTATCTTTGACGCGAAGAAAGGGTTTCCTACACATACGGCAAACAGGCGTCAAAGATGGGGAACAATCCCACTAAGTTTTCACATAATTCGAAGATTGAAAATTAAATGCAAAAAATGGATCCTTTTGTAAAATTAATGGGAACGAGAGATATGCGATTAACAAAATCTCATAAGTCTTCTGGCCGACACAGCTACACGTCTCGATACTGTAAATATGACAGCAACAAAAATAATCAAATCAAAATCAAACTGTAGAAAGCCCCAAAAAGATTTTGTGAAAACTTTATAAAGTACTAGCAGGGATACTCGGCGTCGCCCAGGTTCGCATGAAGCTCCGTCTGGATATACCTGCTATAATAAGGATATTGAACACTTTTTCATTACTATATGTCAACTCAATCGTAGTAACGTCGAAACCCAGACAACAATTTCAAAAATAAATAATTCAGTAATCCTACTTAAAAACGGATAAAAACACAAAAAATATAATCGCCTAAAAAAGGAATGGGTGATAATTAGGCTAGGACAACAGCATATTCTTCTCATTGTTTTGACTCTCGGGTGTGTATCTGTTGATTTCTTATATGCTTTTATATAGATTAATGTGGTTTTCGGTTGATTAACTGCGTCTAACTGTGTCGGATATATACTCAAGAGTTGTAATAATGAAAAGAATATGTTGTTGCCATAGCCCTAGTGATAACATCTTCACCAGATATTTCGGCAGATGGGATACGAAGAGAAGAAACTAATCTTCGCATTTGAGCACTTTTGATGACTACACTAGCGGGTGGGAACCCGGCGTTCTTCGTGCGCTGGACCTCCGCCTCGAAAAATAATCAAACTTTTCTTTTAATCAAAATAGCAGGTAGTGCCCGTGCGACCGAAAAAAAATGAACCGCGGTAGAAGGGCTCAAACGTGAAATGCAAAAGAGTGGAAGAAGACAAAAAGTTACTGACAAACGCTTTTGCACACACAGACATGAGTGCTTATGACGGCATGACGTAATTAAATAAACATTTTAAACATAGTTTTAATTTAATACGCGTGGGTAACTTAGCGAAGTGTTGCAACGACCGAGTTACTTTACAGTCTGTACTGGAAACAAGTAGAAATATTTTTAATCGAAGTAAACACTTTTTTATGTTTTAAAAATGATTACATGTAACTTATTGTGATATTAAATAAAAAATTAAGCTGTCATGGTGTAAAAAAATGTGACTTACGTAACTCTTGAAATAAAATGTTTTTAAATTAAATGATAAATTAATCATACAAAATACAAAACAAACAAAAAAAACATTTTTTTTTAAATCTTATTAACTCTGTTTAAATGCAAATACAAGAAAATATGTTATAAATGTAAATAGAAATAAATTTTGTTTTGTTATAATTCAAAGATCGTAATTGCATTTTTTTAATTTAACCCTCCGTTTATTTGAACTGCTGATAAAAAATCGAAATGAGCAAGGTATTCTTTTAATCTAATTAGAGGCCGAAATTACAAAATGCCCTCTTTAAAATGTAAAACAGCAACCACTGGTGGGTGTACGCGAACTTTAAAACTAATTGTTATATGGCAAACGCATAATCCACTGGACTATATCGCAAATTACGAAATAAATTCTTTTAGTTAAACGAATTCAAATGACTGGTTGACGCGTAGTTTAGAAAGAAACAATATTATCTGATCCCCTCTTAATATAAAACTCTCTATACGAAATCATTGACTATTTTTGCAACTTTTACGTATTATTTGTCCGGTAGATGGGGTTTTCTAGCAATGCTCAATTATTGCGTGTAATATGTGTATGAAAAAAAGTTTTGGCGGGCATACAATCTCACATACACACATTCATATTAGCAGACAGGTGATATTTATATCTTAGATTGTTGTTCTCTCTACAATTACAGCTTGATCTAAAAAGGTAACGTATACCTGTACAACATAAATGAAATTTTCAAATACTCGGATATATTTTTCTCATTGCAAACTTTCAGCATGAACAAAAGCATTCGAATTTTCGAACGAAATATTTACTCACTAACAATACCTTTCATATCACTGCAAACATACATAAATGAGTTTCTGAATTTTTAGATGAAGACTGAATATTTATTTACTTGATTATATTCGAGGCACTGTTTTTATTACCAGTGTTATTCTCACAATATTTCAGCGCCTAATGTAACGTGAAATTCTTCCACAAACATTCGTGGCGTAGCGGATGAATTATTAAGTAAAATTCAGGTCCATGTGACATTCTTCTGTGCGTTGAAAGTACAACACTCGATGTGGGCGATATTAAGAATGCAGTTGTAAATTATGTAAGAGTTCTATCCTGTCATAGCTGACGAAACAAGAGCATGTTGCCTCTATGAATTAAAAAAAAGTGTTTCGTTTGAAATTTGTGAAGATCCCCACGTTCGACGGAATGATTCCACAATTTGACAAGGTAACCTGAAGATCGGAAGTTTAATCAGACGAAACGTTTAGAGAAAAACAATAAAAAAAACTAGAACAGTTGTCGAAAAAGTCTAAAACATAAATATGTTTTATCTGGGAACCATGTTTGTCTCCTATTTACTGATATATTCATGTGGTGAATTTAGCATATTCAATACAAAAGATATGATTTTTTCTATTTTTTCAATTGCTACTTAATAACTTTTTTCGTATCAGCGTGGGTCTTTGGTACCTTTCAAAGATGCGAACGTCATGCATATATTTTTTTTTTAAAATTTACACTCCAATCATGAAGCGTTAGAGATTACTGTGAAGCTGGCAACGTGACTGAGGAGTTTATTTTTTTCACATCATGTTTTAATTTTTGCATGCTATTATGGTCGGAATATAATGGAAGAGAAAAGCAAGCGAGTCGAGGAAAGATGCCATTAAAATAGAAATTGTATCAGCATCTAGGGGGCTCTTCAATCAAGTGCCTGTATTTTGTTACTCGGCGGGAGCTGAAAATGTAAATGCAGTAACTCATTAGAACACATTTTGTGGGCGTACTATAATATATCCATTATTAACAACGCGTCTGTATATTCACGAGTGTCTTTAACGTGTTATATTATATACTGAGTATAAAGCACGTGTATAAATAACGTGTTATGTTATATACTGAGTATAAAGCGCGTGTATACATAACGTGTTATGTTATATACTGAGTATAAAGCGCGTGTATAAATAACGTGTCTGTTATTGTCTAGTGCTCATGTATGTTTTTATCACCGTCCGTCTTGTCCATAGTTTGTTGAATGTATACTTGTCGATACGCATAATGACGTCAGTGTGTGGACATATAATTCTAAGTGCATATACAGATACACAAACAGTTCAACAAATGCAGACATATAACTCTTTACAAACCGTTCCTTACGGAGCGAACGAACATAATTCTAGGGGAGGTTTCGGGTCAAAAATAGGGGAACATACATTCCTCTGTTGGTTGCTTTGACTGCCGGTCGTTAAGCTGCAAGAAGATTTCCTGAGCAACGACAATAAACACTCAGCTTATTTTATGGAACTTTATTTTCTGATTCCCCCCTTTTTTTGGACTTGCACTTTCTCTCGATCTCATTGTTCTTTGTGTCAGCTTGTAAACTAAACCAACTTCTAGCTCAGTTTCCCTCAAACATCTAACTTATCTGTTCTCCGACTTCGACTCTAACTTATATGTGTATATAGAAAACTATCATTCTTTAACTCTCTGGCCAGGTGAATACCAACTGATGCAATATAGCACAGAAGAACAGTCTCCCCATTGTTATCACGTAATCCATTCGTTATTTATAAAAACTAAAATTTCTAGGTTTGATTTTAACATTCCACATTGGCTTGATACTGAATTCCATCACGACTCAACATAATTGTTTTTCTCTTTCCTCAAATTCAAAACGTATCGAAATCTTGTTTTCGCTAACATCATTCTCTATTATATTTTTAGCTTTCGAAACATCTAAATTTTGATAACAACGATCATAATAATCATCGTTAGTTCATCTGGCGACCCCAGATGAGCACTGGTTTT
This sequence comes from Euprymna scolopes, assembly GCF_053919585.1. NCBI lineage: Eukaryota > Metazoa > Mollusca > Cephalopoda > Sepiida > Sepiolidae > Euprymna > Euprymna scolopes. The sequence goes on from NC_136490.1 coordinate 60,800,370, forward strand.
AGAAGACGCAAAGGGATGCAACACAGTGGCAAGACCAAGTGGCAGGTAGTGCAGGATTTATTAAGTTATTTTTTTCTATCCACGTAAGGCTATAAAATCATTTTGAAAGAATATGTTGCTTTCTACAATCGCTTACTTTATTATTGCGAGGTAAAGGCTTGCCAATCCAACAACATGCTGATACAATCAAAACAAAAAGGAAAAATGAAAGACGATGAATATGGTTTGAATAATTTATTTAAAATTGACACAAATTAATTTCAAATCTTCAAGCAAAACTTGAACGTTTGGCAAACAAATTAGAGAAAATAGAAAACGATAAATAAAAACAATGAAGAAATAAATTTCTATGAAAAATAATTAAATTTCATAAAAAAAACAATTCGGGACATTAAATACTTTGTGTTTGATTGCAAAATTTCAAGAACTGATTTTGAATTTAATACATGTTGCTTCAAATAAAATAAAACGTTATTATACAGCAGCGTCCAAAAGTTAAGGAACGATCGATCATTTTTTTAATGGCTTCTAACTTTATCTATGAAAAAGAAAAACAATTTTTTGATGAATTTTCCAATGGTAGTTACAGAATTTTTTTTTTTTTAATTTTTGATTTTAATACATATTAGTTTTTTTTTTACTTATAAATAAATTTAATTACATTACAGGCGTCCAAAAGTTAAGGAACGAGGGAAATTCATTATGAAAAAATAAAGAATCCTTTCAGTATTTAGTGAAAAACCCCTTGTTTTCAATCACACAATGGCATCTTTTCCTGCAAGACAGAACCAATCGTAAACATGTTATAGGTGAAATATTGTTCCAGTATGTTTTTATACATTCCCATAAATCATTAAGATTTTGGGGGGGGTTTTCTGTGATCTTATCACCAATAATTTTCCAAACATTTTCAATTGGATTCAGGTTTGGGTTCTGAGCTGGCCAATCAAGAACGCAAATATTGGATCTATTTAGCTCTTCTAAAACTATTTTTGCTTTATGGCACGGTGCGTTGTCTTGCATAACGATATCAGAATTAGAAAGATTAGGTACCACATGTTCTCTAATCAATTTTCTGTACATTCGGGCATTAACTTTTCCATGAATTCTCACAAGAGGGCCAGTTCCTTTTGAAGATATCATGCCACATACCATTATACTGCCGCCTCCAAATTTCACTGTACTTTTAACGCACTTAGGGACAGTCTTTCTCCATTTTTTCTTCTAACATGTGGTCTTTTGTCTGATCCGAAAAGATTAAATTTAGATTCATCAGTAATTTTTTTTTCTTTAACAACCATTATTAAACATTGGAAAATTCACCAAAAATTTTTTTTTCTTTTTCATAGATAAAGTTAGAAGCCATTAAAAAAATGATCGATCGTTCCTTAACTTTTGGACGCTACTGTATAATTGGATCGCTATTCATCACGAACAAGAGCCAATAGAAGAAAATGTATTTATGAGGCAGAATTATTATGAGCCGATAGATAAGAGACCTGTCTATTACGATCACTTATACTTAAAGAAGTAAAGTATTACGTTTCTCTCTTTTTTTCCTTCTCTGCGAATAAAGCCTCAATAGTAATTCTCATCATTTTTAATAATGTAGACACTCATTACTAACAACATTCGTTTGATCGAGGGGGGTAGGTAATGGGTTTACAATTTGTAAGATGAAGAATTTTATTAAGTTTGTGTGGAATTTTTAGTCTTTGTAACAATTCTGTCATCAACTGCAAAAGTGACGTAGAGTTAATTTCCTTAAATGATATTTAACTGCTAATATTTTTACGATAAGGAAAAACTTGATCGTAATCATTATTGAAATTGAGTGTATATTTGCCAAAAGATTCAGAATTATATTTGAGTATTAACATTAATCACTGGTATGAACAGCGTGTGATTACGTAACTATGGAGTGTTTAAGACAATAATTACTTGACATTAGATTTGATTTTGACCTACTTATACAGAGAAAACAAAAAATACTGCGGCCATATTTTCTACACGCAGGAAGTTCTTGCAAATAAACTGTCTATGGAAATTCTAGCTGATATTAGGCACATGGTGAATATTTATCATAGTAATAGGAGTTTTTACTGTGAATAGCTTATACTAAAGAACCAAATATTAGAGTTTTGCTGAGGACCTTCTATAGAAATAATGGTAGAGAGACTAGCAAGAGCTCTCCAAAGATTAATGATTTGAGGAGGCGATAAAATAGTTCGCAGTGTTTACTTTTTAGTTAGCATGAGAAGGTGGAAATATGAGATATAGAAGACCATGTTAACCACGTATGCTTCTTCAGTTCAAGTGAATGGATTCACTTTAAAAAATCCATTTTAAGTGATAACTCATTTCATTGATCGTTTGAGAACTGTTTCTCTTTAACTGAAAGTCTACGAAACAAAATACTGGATTTATTTTGGGCGCTTTTGTCACCTGAGAAGAAATTATATATTGTTTGTGTTCTGATCTATGGAACAGCCTACCAAAGTACGATGTTTCTCACACGTACAAATGATGATGTGACACGAGGGTCGGAAAATGAGATTTGAATAATCAGCGACCGAAAGGAAGAACACTATAGCTTCTTAAAACAACCCTATCGGCATTCCGACCATTTCGATAATTATAAATAAACTAATCCTTTTCTATATAACAAGGCCTGGGAGGGAAGACATCTTAGAGTTGTACACGATCAGAAATATGTGTGAGCTAACGATCCCGATAATGGCCTGGACTCTTTTGGATTTCGTGCGGAGGAAAAACCACTGGCTTATCTATGCCTACTATATCCAAGCTTAAAATCGCCTTGAACAAACATTCAGACTGAGTTTGAAAGTAAACATCTTGTAACTTTTCTTTTATATAGACGTGGCTTCTTGTACTTGCGTATTTTCTCGATAATTTTTATTTTTTTTTATTTGAGTTAAGTTATCCATTGATAAGTAACACTTATAAAAAACAGGTATTTTTCTTGACATTTTGATATACGCATAAAACGAATAGTTTAAACAAGAGAACAGAAGCCATGTGTTATAAGAAAGGGATTATTAAATAATGATATAATAGTAACATAATATTACTTAAATCTTATGACTAAAACAAAATGTTGAACGAAATAAGAGAATTCAAATAGAAAAAGCGATCATAAGATACAACAAAACAAAACTTGATTTTAAACATTAAGGCAACGTTTGAGACGTTTTTTTTTATTATAAATCATATAAATCTCACCTGTCTGTTTAATGTATGTATGTATGTTTGTATGTCTTCCTAAAACTGTTGATAGAGGCGACGGCTTTTCAAAAGATCGGATCATTTTGAAACTCGACCCTTCGGAAGACAAATATCCAAAAATTTGCTCAAAACATCTATTCCTTCACTCCTAATCGGGCACTTAGAGGGGGAATATTTTATTTTTTCGCCAATATTTTTGAAAGTCATCTTTTCTTTTTGACTGACTAGCCTTAATTTTAACCTACGTCACTTCCGATTTGCCGATGGGCGCAACAGAAAAAACGTTAGTTTTTTTTACGTTCCTTGCCTCCTCCACTACAGCTTCAAGCCTCCCTACCTACTACCACCTTTTGTTTTGCTCAATATATACCTGCAAACACTCTGGCAACAGCAGGCACCCAAGCTTGCTTCAAAATTAAAGATGAGTGAATTACCATGAACAAAATAAGGAAATTTAATTATTTTTTGGAGAATAAATAAGTTTATACTAAAAACTAAAACAAACAACAGTTATTTAACCCCGTCTTACTTTGAACATGAACACTAGAATAGAGAAAACAGACTTCGAATTCAATTATAGCCGTTGTCTGAAGGCAAGGTAATTATAAAAGTATGACAAATCAATACATACTAAAATACATTAAGTTTTATAAAGCAATTAAAAAAAACATGTTAAAATACCAAACTAAATATTCAGTGTGACTATTTACGATTATGTTATATAGATATGCATATCTTGTATAATTGGTTTTATTTACAGTACTGTGTTTTATCTTTAATCTTAGTTAAACACTGTTTCGGCCAATATTATAGATACAAGTAAAAACTACTGAAGATATCTTTTAAGTCATATCGACGAGACAAAAAAAACTACCCCTGTGAATAAAATAAATGTTTCCGTTCAAAAGTTTGATACAGATTTACGAGTCCCACATAAAGATTCCACAATACGGCGTGACGCACCTGAGGAAGGTGGAAGTTTCATCGGTCAAAACGTCATGAGAATAACATTCAAGATGAGAAAAGTAGTCGGAAAATTCCGAATAATGCGAATTATCATTGTGGTATGTTTTTTCTTTTCATTAGTACGTGTAGTGAAAGTGTAGAAAGCCAGAGGATGAGTAGCCATGACTTTTAGACTATTGTATTTTCCACTGATTCTTTAGAGGGTTCCAATAAGAAATCCCCTCAGTGATAGTCTTTCGCTTGTTCAATAATTATATTGATGTATTTAATTAACAGTAAACTTTGAGAAATGTAAAAATGCGCATATGTCATCGCAAAAACCATTCTACTCATTTTCATTAGACTTCATGACATCAAAAATGCCCAACCTTATCATACAATGGACTATTTTCCTCCCTATTTGTCCTTTGGTTCATCTGATTCATGCATTTCATTGCAATCGAGTAGTGATAAGACGAGTGCCAGTACGGTCTGCAGAGCCTGGATGACTGAATTAAAGATGTAATGACTGGGGGATAGTGGCATTATAAAAAAAAACAAGACTAACCCTAAGCCCCGTCAATAAATGTATCTGATAGTAAGTTAGAATGAAAGCTGATCTCATACTACAACGGCCGCATAAAAAAGAGAATTTATTAACTCAGATATTGATGTTTTTACGACAGAATATATGTATATTCCTTCCTAGATTAGGGCATTCAAAGGCAGTAATATTTAGTTTCAGTTGCAAATGTAACCGTATTCGTATAATTTAAACTCAGACAGACAGGAACGAAATCTTTATTCTTAATAGATAAAATAAGACAATTAGTAATGAAGAAGAAGTATAACTCCAGACAGGCAGTTACTAACCATCTACTAGTAATAGACATAGTAATTTTAACAGCAGTTCTTTTTAAATATATTAGTGTATCTCGTATATTTTGTCATGTTTATTTTATACAAAATGAAATTTTTGAAGTCACAATTTGAGCCTCACTATGAGGTTTAGTTTATGAATCGTGATCAGACCTTCATTTAAGGAATTAATGGATTTTGAAACCCATACTGAATTTTTCTTTCCATCCTGATTACGAAAAGCAATTCCTTGTATTGATTCCATGAAGGGGTAATGTCTCGAATCGCCACTTTCGAATATCAATTTTCTTAAACTTTTTGATTTGACAAAAAGAAAACCCAGTATAATGATTTGAATCTCAACTAATGATATTCGCTACAGATTTGGTTAAATATTCATCGGAATTTTCTGTTCTTAATTGCTGTCAGAGATTTTATTAATATTTAGTTTCTTTCCTTTTTTTATTAAACAAATTGGGAATAATTTATTTCTCGGCAAATCAGAAAATTCTGGCGAATGTTGTAATTTAAACACAAAAATAAAGCATCCTTCTAGGGGCACTTATTCGAACGATAATCAGCTCAAGTCCCCTGGGTATTTGAGCCAAGACGATCTAGCGTGTTAACTGTTATTAACGCAGTGTGCGTAGAGAAGCAATCTATGATGTTCTAAAAGTGGAAATTTTATTATGCTAATTCTTGAAGAAAAATCCTTTACTTTCTTTTAAATTGACGTTCACGACGAAAAATAGTAAAACCATCCATTAGAAATCAGAAAATCTTGAAAGACGTCAATGACATCATTGCCTCCCAATTGCAAAACTTTTTTGAAAGAATAATAGTGAAAGTTATGCTTACTAAACTACAATTATAATCTTCCAAACTGTATAATATTCCTAATTTTACTCCATACATTTCTGTACACAAAGTAGATAGGAGGATATTTCACTAAACACTGATGTAAATCTAAATTCTGAGGGGCTTTAATCTAAAAATTATTTAACTGAAAAAATAAGATCATTCATGGGAAAAACTCACCTCTAATTTAATAAAGAATATGAAAAGAATTGTCTCACTAAAAATTATAATTTTACTTTCAAGAATGTGAGTTCCATATAGAAAACGTCGATTTAATTTGAATGCAATAAAATACGCATCATATATATATATATATATATATATATATATATTAATATATATATTTATATATATATCAATATATCAATATATCAATATATATATATATATATATATATATATATATATATATAAATCCCCTCCGAGTCATAGAAATTTCAAGGTAAGTATCTAGAGGTACGTTTAACTCACTGGGGGAAAGACACCACCGAATCAAGACGGAAAGCACCTGGAAACAACCGTCTGTACTTGTGTTCCTGAGATTACCTACAATTTAAATGGACGTTCTCGCTGACACTTAAAACCGCAGGATCGATGATGATGATGATGATGATGATGATGATGATGATGATGATGATGATGATGATGATGTATACACTCGTGAGCAAAAATAATGGGCCAAACAAATGTTATATATTTTATTGCACTCAAAGCTATATTGAACAAAGAACAATTTAACAAAGAAACTTTAAAGAGAATAATAACACAGAACAAGACATCTTCTTTAATAAATGCTTAGGATGGAATCGAATTCCCTTTTGATTTCTTTAAAAGATCAATCCTTTTAGACATGTTCTCAACTAAAGTGGAACACTGAAGAGGAGATGCTATTCCATTCGCTTTGCACAGCTTCCTACAGCCAGTCATTCTTCTCAAAAGTTCTTTCGCATAATGCACGAGATATTATGGACCAAATATTCTCTATTGGGTTTAAATCGGGGCTTTGAGCAAAGCATCACCTCAGTTGAATTGTCAGAAACCATTTTTCTGACATTAGCAATGTGTGCAGGTGCATTATCATGTTGAAAAATAATGTTCTGGGATATTCCCATCTTCTGGATACTTGGTAGCAGTCTTGTTTCTAATATTCAAATGTATTCCTTTACATTGATTGACTTCTCACCTTTAATAAGTTCCCCAACTCCTGCTGCAGTAAAAATTCCCCATACCATTATACCTCCATTCTCGTGTTTAACAGTCATTCTTATGCAGCTTGGCGAAAATCTTTCTCCAGTGCTTAGATTGCACCGATCAGGATCATCGGGAGTATCACAAAGAAGACAAAAACTTGATTATATCTAACCAGAAAACCTTCTTAAACCAGTCTCTTTCTTGCCATAACACGGGGAAAATCTCATTCTATCATTGATGGTGTTCTTAGATAAAAATGGCTTCTTTGCACGCCTTTTAGAGGAAAATCCCATTTCTTTCATTCGTCTAAGTAGTGTATATCTAGAAAGAGAATTTCCAGCCCCTGTTTTGAATTCTTTGCTATGGGCAACATAAGTTTTCTTTCGATCCCTCAAAACAGTTAATGTAAGCCTTACTCGTCCTTCAAAGTTGATGCTCTAGAGCGACCAGATCCAGATTTCCCCTTTACCAAGCGTGCGACTTCGAACTTTTGACCAATTCGCTTCACTACAGAAAGAGATGTTTTCAGATTTTCTTTTCTTAAAATATCAAAAATCTGTCTGTAATTTATTTTGGACTGGCTTTATCCTGCAATTCGGTTTTTATATCCTCGCCAAGATGCGGTCTTACTATTTTGAGGATTAATTTTTCCAGTTATTAGTATATGCTATAATAATAATGATCTGAAATATAGAAATTTGCAGTTAAAATTAACAAAAATTAATGGAAAATATTGAAAAATCGATGTCTGCCTTCTTTCACTCTCGGTCCATTTTTTAGCTCATAAGTATATATATATATATATATATATATATATATATATATATATATATATATATATATACTTAATATTTACTATACTGTTGTGAAACAGGTTGTAAAATGTCAAAGATCCATTTTGAGACCTTGTGCTGCGATGACCCTACAAGGAGAGAATGGGCCTTAATGGGATATCCGCTTTATGGGTTTAGGGAGACCATATAACCTTGTGTGAATAGATTCAGAGGGTCTTATCTCACTAACTACGTTCGTCGGAAGTACACCGTTTTTGACCCACTTGACCAGTTTCTTTTGAAATTTGGTTTCCAAAGAGGCGGTTAGAATCATTTACAACATTATAGTAAATATTGTCTTAAAGATTCATTTTATTTTGCTGATTTTATTAAAAAGTCTAAGATTGTTAATAGATTTATGTGCTCTTATGACATTAGCAATCTTTTTACTTGTGTCCCTGTTTTGGAAACTATAGAAATCTGTGCAGATTTTTTTATACATAGGCCGCATATTACCTCCTCCTATTCCTGAAAACATCTTTATTGAACTTATGAAATTTTCCACGACATCTGTGGAATTTAGTTTCAACAATATTATGTATCGGCAAAAAGATGGTGTGGCCATGGGGTCACTACTTGGACCGACCATAGCGAATATTTTTGTAGGGTTCTATGAAGACCGCTTATAATCTGGACCCATAAAACCATTAGTGTACTTCCGATATGTTGACGACACATTCTGTTTATTTAATAACCAAATGGAAGCAAACGCCTTTTTCTCCTTACTCAATGGAATGCATCCCGCGTTAAAGTACACCTATGAGGGAGAGTGCAGTTCCTCGATAGCCTTCCTTGATGTATTGGTAACAAACACAGCATCTAGTTATCATGCATCTATATAACGCAAACCAACATTTACAGGTTTGTACACTCTTTGGGATTCATTTTGCACTAAAAAACGTAAGATAAATCTAATTTGGATATCGTGCCCTTATTATTTGTTCCAAGTTAAAATTAGATGAGGAATTAGAGTGGAAACACTTACGGATACCTTATCCAAAAACGGGTACCCACTAGATGTTATTGGGTCAGTTATTCAAAAGAAATTGGCTGAATTCTCTCAAATTAAAGAGAATATAGTAGCCAAATGTCCAATTTATCTTCGTATGCCTTGGTTGGGTACAGTAAGTGAGAAATGTTTATTTTGCTTCCAATGTGCGTGTTGTGTTCTCTACGAGAACTTTATTACCATCTTCTCGAAAAGACGTTCTACCCCCCCCCATAATAGTTACGTTATTTACAATTTTAATCTGGTTGCGGTGCCAACTACTTGGGTCGAACGACATTAAGATTAGATGGAAGAATGCAACAACATGTACCCAGTAAAATTAGGAATGGAACCTACCGAGCAACGGACGTTGTTACTAACACATACGGGTCCTCAATTACTTATCATTTACTTAAAAAGCCGTCTTGTGCAGCGAACTTCAGCACGGACTCTTTTTCTATTCTTAGTCGTGCTCATTCACTATATCACCTTAAGATCTTGGAGACTATTCACGTTCGGCGTAGAAAACCTTCCCTTTGCTAGTAAAGCGAATCTCTCCTGGGTTTTAACGTGACTAATCTCTATTTTAATTGTTTTCCCACTTTTTCCCCCCGTAAATTGAATAAAACGCAATTTTAATCGCTTTTTCATTCTTTGTTTTAAAAATTCCCTCGATACAGGTTTGAGAAGCAAGGGTCAAAACCAGTCAGCTGGCTCCCCATTTCTCTTTCTTTCCTCTCCTGTTCCTCCTTTTCCGCCTTTTTTGGATAGAAGATTAAAGGAATATATATATATATATATATATATATATATATATATATATATATATACAAATTTACTTTTAATCATGAAGCATAAAAGTATTCCCTTCCTAATTGCAATATATATATATATATATATATATATATATATATATATATATATATATATATATATATGTATATATATAGATAAGGATTAAATTTTAATTAGAACTTTATTACATGAACATATCAACGATCCGAAAAAAACGAAAGCAAAGTGAACAGTAAAACGTTTTATTCCAAACTAAATATTTCCATAGAAAAGAGGAGAAAAATCAGCATTATACAAAAGTACGTGCAAAATCGATAACATCTATTTCCTATTACTTTTATGTTGGAAATAGCAAAGTTAGGCGGAGCACTTAAAAGAAAGATGGTAGTATTAGACATATTTTAAACGCGGAAGAAAGAGGTAATACGTAAGACGGGGATTAGGTAGATAGAATATTTAATAAAAGACAAAGATGTAAATGATAGTTAGGCTGATAAAGAATAAAAAAGGGATTAAAAATAGGGAATGAAATGTGTGATTCTCCTTAACTTTGTTGAGATTATAAGGCAATACTGTTCTAATATAATTTGAATTCTTATCACCTTACCTCCATATAACTTGCTCTTTTTTAACAAGTAGAGCTCTAATTACCCACATATGTTGGCTTTTTTATTAAAAAATATTATTGTTATCGTTAACTGTATCTCTATTAATATATGTATGCATTTTTGGTACGTATATATGTTTACATGTGTGTATGTAATGGTTTCACTTTTAATATAATTAACCAGACAATGTTTATTTTGAAACACATCTGTTAAGTATAATAGGTTAAAATGTAGGTTATATTTATTTTGATTAAGCTTTATGCAAAGGTTGTTAAGAGGGGTGGACGCCGTTCATGAAAATGTTTGATACCTCCGATTTTTTTTAAATTAGAAAACTGGGTATTAGATATCAATTCAAAAAGTCGTGAATGTCAATCACTTTGCATACTTTCTGAATGAGTTTAGGGAACATAATATGAGTACAACCTATTTAAAAATTCAGATATTTCAAATTTACCTTTAATATTATCCATAGGTGTTAGCCCTTAAGTACACAAAGTTCCGCCAATACCGATTTATTTTTTAGACTATTTATGATACACCTGAAATTTTACATATCATCAATTGTAAAAGTTGGAGTTACGGTTAGGGTTACAGTTAAGACTGAAAAGTAAAGACATTATCTAAAATAAAAGGATTGCAATGGAATTTTATTAGAAATGGAAATGGATTCTAGATCGTAGTTTTATTATAATGTGTATCTTAATTTCAATCCCCATAAGTGGGAGATAAAAGTTCTTCTAAATTTATTTGTTTTTAAACTTTATTTTTGCTTGAAACTAGTTTTTTATATAAACATTGGAGGTGGCGATGGCTTTGTTTGGATCAACTTTATTCCACACTTTTACTAATGATGTTGGCAACTTGGTAAATTGATGAGCACACAGTGTATTTTTAGAAATGTTTGGTTGGTTAGTTGGTTTAGGTTTTTAACCCCAGTGATTTTGAAGAGAAATATTTTAATAAGATATTATTTTTTCAAGTCTGTTTTATTTAACCCATAATTGGGACCCTAACAGTTACTACCACTCAGAGTCAGATTTGATGGCAATAAAAATTTAAGGGTTGCTCTACACTCCCCAAAGCTCGCTAGCTGGGGCCTCAGCATCGCATATAGTTTAAGGTCATATTCAGGACATTTAGAAATGGAATTCCAACTAGAAAGATATATTGGAAACTAATTATATTTCTAGAAAACTCTGAAATGGAAGGAATGGATGAATATTAATATGTTATAAACATATATTGTTGAGTCCATTGTATATTCATTTCTGTACAGGAGAGGAGATGTCGGCCGTATCAATGTGTAGTCAGTCGTACCTGTAGTTACAGTAGTTTGGACTTTGGCATTAGTAACAGTTGATCTCCGGGTTGATTTTGCTGTGTTATATTATGTTTGAACAGATAACTTTACATCATGTCTCCTCCATTCTGACAAGTAACAATTGAACTAATTCCTGAAGTCGAAGAAAATGTCTTTTGTATCTGCTAGTTTAAGACTCGGTTTTATCTGATCCAATGAAATAACTAGTTATCGTAAATATACCTATTTGCCAGCAAGACATAGTGGCACCATTGTCCACATCAATGCTGTTATATTCTGTTTTCCCGGATATTTATGTTAAATGCTATTGCCTTCTTCAAAAAATCTGTGTGTTTTATTTGGATGTTCTCAGGCTGTAATTATATAGCAAAAAGCAGAGAACATACATAACAGATAAATAATAATGTCTCATAAATAAACTATCATACACATTTTAGAAAAGTTGACTTATAGATATGAAAGGCCAATATTGCCTATACACATTCTTCGATTTGTGTAAAACTCATATTATTGCAGAAAACCAGATTTTTATAGACGTGTATCGTTCCAATGACCCATATGTCTCCCATATCTCTCCTGAATATTAACTCATATGGCTGAATAACAGAACCGAGCAATATCGGATTTCCCCAAAATGGGCACCAGAACAATAAACAGCCTCTGATGTAAACGCCCGACGGGTGACGTAGAATGACATGTCGAATGGAACAATAAAATAATCGGAGTTTCAACTCATAAAATGATAATAAAACGCATTGTTTTGGTGTCAGAGACAGAAGTTACGGAGAGAAAAATTCGCCTGTCAACGGAGGTTTGTCAGCATATTTTTGTCGCCGCCACACGCCGCTACTCGTTTCTTTTTTCATAACCACAAGCTCTAAGTGTCAAATAAACGGCATTTATATTTATCATATATATCAGTTATATATTGACATATATCAACAACGGAGTCGTTCGTTTTGTTATTAAAACCGGAGTATACACTCATAAGAACAGAAAAAGATGCTTTGCTATTATATATATATATATATATATATATTCATTTGAAGACCCCAACAGTATTATAAAGAACTCATTGAAAAAAACCTAACACCAACTATAAAATGGAATATTCTCAAAAAAGCCAAAACACCTTAATCACTTAGCTCCTCATGTTACCTCTGCCTTTCCTAAAATTATTTATCGTACGATTTTAAGACAGGGATAAGTTACTCAACAAAAGATTAGAAATCTCTATAAATTGCAGACATTACAAATTGTCATTCTTCGTAATCCCAATATTACCCATTAACTTTACCCTATCCACAATAAAACTGTAGATTTGTAATACACACATTCGCTATTTGTTTTCCTTGCGCATCCACATGTATGCACGTTTGTGAGTTATGTTGAATTTTAGATGTGTATGAATCTATGTTTCTATACATCTGAACCTCTATTTATACTTGTATGCGCGTCGTACAGATGTTTATACACCCAAATTCATATGCCTGTTCAAAAATTTCTATATCCACTGGTATGTATATTTGCTCACTAATGTCTGACTGTTCGGTGAAACTTTGTCAGTCTTAATATATGTATACTCATCCCCCTTGGACTGCTCTAAAAACATACCCAATGCACTTATCTAGCGTAACACCTTAATTAACTAAACTTAGCAGCAACAACTAAAAACATACAAATTACATAACACCCTCTATAAACTAACCACTCAAACTCGAGGTTGTCCCCGAACACTGCTTACATTTTTAGCACTAAATATACGAATCTAGAATTTCCCTTACAGGCTTATATACCCCTACCCCTAACATATTAATAAAAAAAATTATTATAACAATAATAATAACTAACTTACTAAATAAATAAAATCACATAATTTGAGTTCCTAAAATAAAACACCATATGACTTCCAGAAACGGCCTTCAAATAGTAGAGATTACAATTAACCCTGCAACCGTATATTTAGCTTTTCGAGAAAACTTGTAAAAATGATCTCACTACGAGACTTTGATAAAAATAGCATTATACAGTAATACACATTGATAAAATTATAAGCAATAAAGAATTATAACGTACACACAAATATAAAAGTAGATAAATAGTCATGAATAACACATGATATATGTGAATTCTTATGTGCATATATATGTATGTATGTATATATATATATATATCACTATGCATATACATATATATATATATATCACTATGAATATACACACATATATATATATATATATATATATATATATATATCACTATGAATACATAAGCATACCAAAAGCGAAAACTAACGCCATTCAATAAGCTTTAATAGTTTAACATATTGAAGTACCAACCAGAGTAAAATCAAAGCACACATCAATAATTGATTTAATCAAACTAGTAAATACATAGCAGATCCATAAGCCTACTAAGAAGAAAAAGTGGCCTGATGGGTTCTCTCATATACATTCACGTACGTATATATGTCCGTCTGCGGATGTATGGATTTATAGTATCTATAACTTGTTTTGTATTAATTGTTCATATATGTATGCATAAAGAAACAAAAATAAACAAAGAGGCAATATTACTACCATTCAAGAAGCCTTAACATTAAAATATAGATAGATAGATCTGACATCCAACTCGTTAATAATAGAAAAAACTCAAAGCTAAACAGAAAAAAATAAATAGAGATAGACAAACAAATAAATAAATAAAACAAAAAATATAAACTCAACTAAAAAAACATCAATTCTCTATCAACTGACCAGTTGACCTTATTTAGTTACATTTTACCAATAGCTGAAACACCCTGAAATGACCTGAAATTTGATCCTCACCATCGGGCTTCACCGGTAGCTATAGCAACCGTGGTAGTCCAGCCTCTATCTTTCATTCCCGTTCTCCCTACTTTCTTCACATCCGACCTCTGTATTACTATATTACCCCCTCCTTACTAATTTCTTCTCTTAACAGAAAGCGAATCTTCATAATTAACATGTTCTCATAAGAACTCAACCTTCGTCAATCGCCATTCATGGCGAATTCCCCGCTTCAAAATTTGAAAAGGTGTTAAACCTTTCGAGTTTTTGTACCTTAATTTTTCTTGCCTGGTGATATCTAATATGATTGAAACGGCGTGCACATCAAAGCAAGATATGACTGTATTTATGTAAACATTTTTTTAAAAAAATGTATAACCCGCTCTCTTACGATTGAACACTATCAACGACCTTTGTTGAAATTCAATTATTTTCAATTTTTCTATACCTCTCCACCGAATATATATATATATATGTGTGTGTGTGTGTGTGTGTGTGCACAATATCAACACTATCAGAAATGGTCAATAACTAGAGGAAGTTGACCAGTTTCGTTACCTAGGAAGCATCAAAACATCTACTCCCACATGTACGAAAGATGTGGATAACATTGTCAGGGCAGCCCACTCCGCCTTAGGTTGGCTCAACAGCAGCGTATTCAACAACCACGCACTGAAATTGACCACTAAAATCATGGTCTTCATGGCAGTAGTATTCCCCACTCTTTCTATGCTTGTGAAACATGGATATTGTACAAAAGCGATACAAAAAACTTTGAATGCTTCCAGCAACACAAGCTGAGGCAAATTTTGCATATCACTAAGAAGAGCCACACCAGATACCTGGAAGTACTGGACAGGACTAAAATGACCAGCGTTGAGGCTACTATCATTCGCTATCACCTCCGTTGGTCAAGCCACATAAGTAGAATGGATAATTTCAGGCTGCCGAAAAAACACTTTTTGACGAGCTCCCCAATGGGACTAGACCAGGAGGAGCACCTAAACGAGCTATAATAGCCAGTTAAAGCGTATCCTGGCAATGATTAACATAGACCCTTCCTCGTTGGAACAGGCTGCCGGGGACCGAACAAAATGGATGAGCCTGGCACGCAAAGGTTCTATGGACTTTGAGAGGAAAAGAAGACAATATGAAAAGGATAGGAGATGAAGAAGGAGAGAGCAAGAAGAACAGCCCAATCCTCCGCCTACATTCCCTTTGCAAATACTGCCGCGATTCTTCTACGACCGGTTGAGCCTTGCAGGCCATGTAAAGTTTAGGCATCCTAGAAGAAATGGGGTGGATGATGGACCCGATACTCGGACACAAGTGGGCGCCGACGATGACATTTTGTATAAACTCGTTCAGTATCTAACAATGTTTATAATTTCTACATATCTGATATTTATTTAAAAAATAGAACTTTCCTATGTGCAAATAGTAAAATGATAGTGTACGTCCCATCATGGAAATAAATTTTCGCTTTCAATTTTCTTTTTATGGAGAGATATAGTGTGATAAGACAGATATACATTTGATAATAAACATATATTACTGAATATATAATTTGGTCCAGCAAAAAAAAGTAAATCTGAAAAATATAGAAAACATGAATAAACATAGTAATGTGGTGTTTTTTCATTCAAAATTTAGTATTCACATACAATTGATGCAAATCTATTTTGTTCTGTGAATTAATTACACCCGTCCGAGTTTATTAAATAATAATAATAATAATAATAATAATAATAATAATAATAATAATACATTTCCAGCATTTCATTTGTATTGGATCATTCTTTGATTATTAACAAAGTAAAACATAGTATTTTATTAACAACATATTCATCCCAAAATGGAGTCCCCCCTTCTTCTTCTCCTCCTTTTATATTTGATTTTTTTTTTTGTGCAAACAAATGTCCCGACTTCCTCGCACCGACCTTGCTCAGATCAAGATGCCTCCAAACTTTGACTGGGGTGAAAATATTTATTGTAAACGTGGGATTACGTTAGCTTCTATGCATATTTTCTTTTGAACGGAGAAAACAAAAATATCATGGGAAATGAATTCCTCTTTTTTGACTAACTCATTTCCTTGAAACGATTTCTTATGAATGCAATCAGTTATTTTATTGGGGCATTTCTTTCTTTATTTCGAAATCGATTCATTCTATGCAACGATATTCTTTGAGTCGCTATCTTTTCACAAACATTTGGCCACCATGGTTTTGTCTAGCAAACAGGCTTGCGCATCGTTTTAGCCATCAATAAATACCAGTGGCCATTAGGAGATATCAAGCAGAGCAACAAATGAAAAAAATTCTTCGTAAAATAACAGAAGAAAGATAATGCCAAGAATATTCGTCTTTCATCTATTTGCTAGAGGTTCCTACTGGAATATTTCGGTCGTTTAATTAGATATTCCTTCTGTTCGATTTGTATTTTTTTTCAATGACTAGAATAGTACGCATAGAAAATGAGTGGGTTAGAGATATTTTTTTCTTTTGAGTATAAGCGGAGACCGGTCGTATTAAATCATATCAACGTAAAATATAATAAAACATTATTTTGGAATGTATGAGTGAAAAATTTCATATAACTAGTATAATTACGAGCAGCGTGTGCGGCCACAAGTTATGAGAAGTACTCGATCAATCGTGTTTCATTCGAGATTACGGATATCTAGATGCCGCACGTACTCGACCATTCAGGCTGCTCAGTCATGCACAGCTCAATTACTGTATGGATATCCCATGCATTGGGTAGTGCCGTAGACTAAGAAATACGTTGATAGAATTTTCTTCAAAGCGATTTAACTGTATACAACTGGACTGGTGATAACCTTTGGAACTGGGCTTCATGCAGAACAGGTGTAAGTTGTAAAGTAATACCCATAAAATAAATAACATAGTTATATGTCTGTTTATGTATTTGAACTGACCTTTAAATAAATGCGTTAGTTATTTAAATACTTTTAATGTCCATTATACTACAAGAATAATTTAGCATCATCCCATCCTCAAAAGAAAAAAAAAACGACTCACGTTCAAGAACCTAAAAGATAAAAGCCTAGTTATCTCTTAAATTCCCGACAAAGACCCAATTTATTTGCCGGTTGTCAAAGTCTGTATAACAACATAGCACGAGAAGACTTTATCACTTTGATACACCGACAGCAATAGACGTACCTACATAAATAGAATCAAAATTTGAATGTAAAACATTTGTTTATAAGAAAAACAAGGCCGATAGCCATTAGTCGCGTGCTCTCGTGTAATGAATGAATGCGTGAATGCAGGATTGACATGAAATTCTTAAAGATAAACTAAAATGACCGAAAAATGTGCTGAAATGACTTAAATAAAGAAAAAGTACATGATCAGACTGACTTAAAGGATAAATAGAATGACCTTAAGAATGACTTGAATGCTTAAAAAGTAACTGGAAGCCTTCAAGAACAACTTGAATTAGCTGGAGAATGACTTGAATGGCTTTTAGACTGACTGGTTGTAAAGTGGGTGATCATGTTACATTAAGTTAATACGGAAAAGTGATCCCCCACTTTATATTACAAAGTTACAAACATAAGTACAGCATGCAGTAAGACAGATACTACACTTTGATCTTAGCTAAAAGGCGAAGAAAAGGGTATTTATTTGCTCTCTCACCGAGCAAATTAGGCACAAGGCCGATTTTGACTTTGAGGAGTGAAGAGGAAATGGGGACCAACTCCCCGGGGGGTATGGGAGCTGGATAGTAACAATTGGTATGAAGGGTTGTCCCTACATTAATCAAGGTCTTATATGTGGAGTTGGTATTTATTTTCTCCCCCATCGAACAAATTAGGCACAAGGCCGATTTTTAATGTGAGGAGTGAAGGGGAAATAGGGACCAACTCTCCGAGGGGTAGGGAAGCTGGATAGTAAGAATTGGTATGAAGGGTTGCCCCTACATTAACCAAGGTCTTATATGTGGTGTTGGTATTTATTTGCTCCCCACTGAGCAAATTATGCACAAGGCCGATTTTTAAAGTGAGGAGTGAAGGGGAAATGGGGACCAACTCCCCGGGAAGTAGGGGAGCTGGATAGTGACAATTGGTATGAAGGGTTTCCCCTACATTGACCAAGGTCTTATATGTGGGGTTGCCCCCACATATGGTCTTTGCTTGCAGTATCTGCCGGAAAGATACTACACTTTGATCTTGGCCAAAAGGTCAAGAAAAGCTTAAAAAGCTAAGAACAGCATCTATTAACAAGACCTTTGATCTTAACCAAAAAGGCCAAGCACAAAAGTGTTACGGACAGACCGACCGACAGATCGAACGACAGATCGACCGACCGACGGACCGACTAATAATGCAATGGATTTTCAGTAATATTAAAGTTGTGTATTCATAATAGTACATACAATTAAGGCAAAGCTATTTTGTTCGGTGAATTATTTATACGCGTCCGAGTTTATTATATAGATAATAATAATGCATTTCCAGCACTTCATTGGCATTAGATAATTCAAAACTATATCAACAGAGACTATGCCATGGTATGCAAAATAAATACCTCGTTTAACATACAAATGAAACCGCAGAACAACAAATAAAAGACTCCTTATATTTTATAACCTCAGAAAACATATAAAACCAACCCCATCACATAAATCAAACTTATACTCTAAAGCATAATGGAAAGACTCTGCATATTCTCAAAGCTACTTTTCTAACTAAGCAAGCCTCTACTCTCAACTTAGCCAAGACACGTTAGCATTCAGATAAAGCAATCTACACTCTACCCTCTATTACAACCAATACATTTACAACTAAACGGGCATGCATTAAACTTGATGATGTCGGTACTCGTGCATAATTTTACCCGAATTCTTGTGAATTCCCGTCAAGCATGGATCGGGCGAGACTGGCAATCATCGGTGTCAGCCGAGCGTTGTTCAAATGTTCAAACGCTAACTCGACTTTTAATTTAATTTTTATTTATTTTATTTTTTAGTAATTTTTATAAGGTGATATTAAGGGGGCGCAGGTGACTTTTTATTTTTCTGATTAGTTACTTATTTATTATTTATTTATTGTTTTTCAATTGAATTTTTGGGAGTTTGGTAAGCCAATGAAAAAGCGCTATCTAAATGGGAGCAGACGACATTGGATTTGGAAGAAAGCGACTACACAAAAAAAAAAAAAAGCTGACAAACAAATATATTTTCAAACTCACCAAACAGAAAAATCACAGGCAAGAAAATAAATCTATACATGTTAGAAAAAAAAAATGGAAACATCGATGTAGACAATCTCATATTCTCAGGAGAAGAAATTGTTGTCCCCAAAAAATGAGGTGCAACAAGTGTAAACACAAATGTTTACCTAAAAAAAAGATTGTGTGTAAAGGATTGTTTCTCCTGGAGATGTACAAATGGACAGTGCCACCAAAAGAACTTGACTGAACAACAAGTCTTGAAAATAAAAAAACAAGAAAAAAATATGGTTACAAAAAAGAAAACAAAAAAACTTGTACTTACACCTAACAATTATATGGTTAAAAAATCTTTCTTTCTGAAACTTTCCGTGGATAAATATTTTGCAAAAAAAAACAACTAAATACTAAAATGAAATAAACATATTTTCATTTTTCAAGATAGGTTTTTTTTTTTTTTGCATTTTCATTTTTTCTGGTTTTTTTTTTTTTTTTTTCCATTAGTCTGGGTCTGTTACGACGCTTGGCTGACACCGATAATTGCCGGTCTGGCCCGATCCATGCTTGACGGGAATTCACAAGAATTCGTGTCAAATTATGCAACAGTACCCTGATGTCTCTAAACCTCCAGGACGATACACCCTACTGCAGATATCATGGTAGACTGCATCACATTTCACAACATTTACTGCTTCTACCGATATACTCGTACACATACTATCGTGTATAATAGTCAACATTACAAACTTCATGCACAAAAAACAAACCTACAGATGAATAACAAGTCTGCCCTTTAGACCCTGTTTTTCAGGACTAATAAGGCAACACATATCTGTAAAAAATGCTCTAATGCAATAAAATAAGGCTTTGAAAAACTTTCAATAAATATTCGAGTGGAATGGACAGTCAAAAGGCATAAAACACCACCTTATGACTTGTAGCAAACAATCACAGCAGATACTTATTAATGCTTCAAAATACTACCGCAATTAAACGACAGAATAACATCAGCCGTTCAGAATAACTATTATGATTCTGAACGTACGATTCAATCCGCTTGCGTAGTCACTTGTAAAAAAATAATTAGTAATCGAATGAACGCTGCCCTTACCACGACTGATAGAAGAAAAGGAAAGGAGTATGCTAATTAATCATGGTGGGCTTTTCCGTTTATTTTTATTTTCTTGCTCGTGCAATTGATACCGGATTGAGGATTTACACTCATTTTCTCCTCTTTAATCCAAACTGTTGCCCGAGAAAGCGATACTATAGAACAATAAGTAATACGCAGCTATAGGGAAGAGTATACTGATTCTTGAGCCGAACCATATGCGACAATTTTGAAAAGGTGAGATGGAAAAAAAAAACATGCAGAAATGTTAGCTTCTTGGAAAATTCAGATTTGCGCGGGAACCTGTCTTATTGATGACATCATTAATTTTCGTCCACTAATGTTAACTTAACAAAAAACAATGGGAAAGGGATATCGACATCTTCGCGAGATTAGTAAATACACTTTTATCATCTCCCTCCCCACCCTCTCTCTCTCATATATATATATATATATATATATATATATATATATATATATATATATATATATATATATATATATATATATAAGTGAAATTGTCTGATTGTGTGTTTGTGTGTGTACATTTCTCTACCAAACTACTCGGTCACTTTTCAGTCTAGTGACTCGAGATTTGACATAAAAGGTATTGAGATTTGGGAACATGTTTGTAATCGGTTTTGCGCCAGAAATTTGGCTGTCAAGCGGTCAAGTTCAACGATTTAACCATTGAAAACTCAACCAAACTCCTCCGCTAATTTTGGGTTAAACACTAGATATTTTAGGTGAAGATTACTTGGACATGGAGCAAACTTCTAATTTGATTTGAGCTCAAACGATAAATGTTAAGGGGTAAAAATTGGGAGCAAAGTTTAAAAAGAAATTTACCTTTGCGGTCTCTACCAAATTACTCAGCTATTTTCTGGTCTAAACATTTGAAATTTTACATAAAGTGTATTCAAACATAGAGCAAGCGTTTTACTTGGTTTTTGACCGAAAATTTCGTGCCAAGTTCAAAAGGTTTGACCTTTGCGGTCTCCAGCAAATTATTCAGCTAATTTTGAGTCTAAACAAACTGAAATTTTATATAAAAGGTATTCAAACATGCAACAAGCTTTTTATTCCGTTTTAGACGAATGGTAGGCTGCCAATAGATCAAAGTTGAAAGAGTTGACTTTTTCAGACTCTACCAAACCCCTTTGCCAATTTTGAAAAGACACTTGAAATTTTAGATGTATGGTAACCTGGACATGAGTCAAAGTTTTTAATATATATATATAAAATATATTTAAATCACTTTAAACCCCATTTTCAACCCGTTCCTTCACTAACATTAACTCTCCAACCTGTTGCCATGGTGATCCTTTAAATTAACTGTTACTTATGCCGTTATAAATAAAAGTAGCGTCTTTTAATTTTAAACCGTTATAAATTTAAAAAAAAACGTATATAAGAATTTACACATAGTTAATATTTAATTATAAACCCCTCTCTTATTATATACACTCCTACTACTTTAAATTCCAACGTCCTCCCCCTACCACTCCCCCTTCTTTTCTAACTCCCCTTCATCTACGATTTTTCCATTCTTATTTGATTTTATAACTTAGTCCATCTATGAATTCTGACGATGCTAGTTGGATTTTTCCTCTCTTTGAGGATTTTCCTCTAGCTGAAACAATGTGTAAACTCATTCTGGACTCACAGTAATAAATTTCATATATATATATATATATATATATATATATATATATATATATATATATATATATATATATACACACATAAAGTTATGAACAATACATAAGGCCGGAGCAAAGCCGGGCCGAACTGCTAATCTTAAATATTTTCTAAGTACAGCTCCTGAAAATCACCGCATTAACAACACAGACTTGTGAAATAAAAACGAAATCATTTCATGAGATCGATGTTTGCTTTTGTAATTATTCTTAATGTAATATTTCTGTAACTTTTCTCACCTATTCTTTAGAAAGGCATGTTTTGTATTGATAGCTTAACTCACACATTGGACATTTTGTTTGACACATAACTATTCAATAAGATAAAAGTATTTTGGCGATCTGTCTGCATTTATTCTTCATAGCTAAATAGATTATTGGAACGGTGTAGAAAATTTGTTGAAATGTTTTGAACAGATTGACAGGTTAAAGAGATGTTTGATCTAGACTAGCGTTTGGATGAATGATTGACCTCATCGAAATAGTCTGACAATTTTTATTATGAATATAATGGCTTTAATATGAAATGCCTGCATAATATGGTTTTTATAAATAAAAGTAAGTGACTGTCAATCATCCTACATGTCAAGTTAAATATTGTTGGAAAGATGAATCGCTGTATATTTCGATATATACGATCTTAAGTATGTCATGTAAGAATAAAGGGCGTGCAATTTCAAATTGTGTAGCAGCTATATACTCACAGAATTCGCGCCAGTCTAAAAGTATTTGTCAATCCTGATGAGAAATGTATCGTGTTCTTAAGTTTTTTATTCTTTAACATGAGATTTTAAGCCTAATTAGACATTAGTACATCACATATTATTGTGTACGTACATAATACGACCATTCATCGTAGCTAAAAGCGTAATATTTTTTCCACTGCTTTCCGAATTTAATAAAAACCCTAACCCTAACCACCTTTTTCGTGTCCGTCAGAAGTCTTTTGACCAACGGAATTCTCGACGGATCGGTGTTTTAACTTCAATCAGGCCCCAGCTAGTTTAAACTATGAAATTTAGTTGACAGTATACTAACGTGCATCTAATGTTCCATGTGGTTCCGTGTGCTTATTAAAGCTCTGGAAAAATCCATGATAAATTTTAGTAAGACCGGAAAAGATGCGTAATAATTATTTGACCTGATCCGTGCTTCTTTTGTTCCAACTTGTTTGGCTCGTCCGTCTAATACAGACTGAAACGATAAAACTATCACCTTAGAAAAGACGATATGATTCAGTTTTCGTTTGATAAGAACCGGTTTTCTGTTTTTATTGTGGCCAGTCGTGTATAAAACCCAGTAGCGATCGGAGCTATCTTTTTTGTCAGAAGTGGCACAATGTTCAACGAGCGAGATTAGAGATGCGCCACTGTACAATGCATACTCTCTTCCGACACAATTTATGACAAGAGGGACATTGCCAGCACCCTCAAAATGCATCGATTGATTGCCACAAATATCAAGGACGTGCCCAGGATAAAAAAAAACAATATTTGCGGACACGGTTATGGTCTTTGGTATAATTTCAAGTGCGGTCCACATCATGTCACCTCATATCGTCGGAGTCGGCTCGAAAGTAAACATCAAAGAGTACCTGGATGTGCTGATGACTGTGATGATCTTCTGATGCAACAAAGTGACGACTGCAAGACCTGGGTGTGGCAGCAGAACTCAGCGTCGGTCAAACAAGTCCATAAAGATCCAGGCTTAGCGTCAAAAGAAGTGCTACGACTTTGCACCCTTCTGGTACCTATCCTCCCTCGACCTGAACCCTCTGGACTACTTCGTTTGGTTATACGTCAAGAACACAACAAACATGACCTCCCACAACATCAAAGTCAGCATGATTGCTGCTATTTGTGGTACTATGATAAACGAACATATACTACACTGGCGCACAAAGGGGGTTAAAATGACTGACAGTATTTTTGGTGGGGAACAAACACAAGACCCTATTCCCTAATATAAGGAAGAGTTATTTCCTGTGAGGAATTATGTCTAAAGAATCGATACTAAAAAACATCTAAAAAAAAGCGAAAATAACTCTGGAAGGACTGACTCATGAGTAACGAGCATATACTACACTGACCCCACCTTCGAAAAGAATGAAACATAATGACTGAGAGGAATATATTATGACAAATGCAAATATACTATTCTATTCCTAATATGAGGAGGAAAATTTTCGGCGGATCCCCAACTACAAAAGTCGTAAGTGGTAATGCCTCAGAAGATTATGTCATAATGGTGCTTATTGAAAACATCTCGATACAAAACCTATCTAAGAACGCATAAATTATCTGTGTGGAATTTCATAAAAATCAGCCCAACCGTTTTCAAGCCTATAGGAAACGAACTCATACGCGCAGATACACATTTAGACAAAGTTCTTTGTATATATATATATATATATATATATATATATATATATATATATGTATATATATATGTATATATCTGAGATCGTGTCATATGCTACTGGTACCATGTAACCCAGTACTACCTGCCTCATGGTCGGGTCATCGGCGACTAAACTAGTTCCCCCACCAGACTTGTTTGGAGGGTAGCTAATCTCACTGAAGGATTAAAAACAAGACCTTCCAAGTGCGAATGAACCATTTTTCGGGGTCAACGGCCACCTAGCACCATGTGTCTTTGTGTGTATGTATGTGTGTGTTGGGAGAAGCAAATCTCTGATTTAAAAAAAAAAACATAAAGCGGGAGACCAATACCCGCATTAAGCTGGTCTTCAGTTTAACTTGTTGCTGGCTATCTTGCTCTTGCTTGTTGCTGGAGCTCAACATTTTGAACGGCGAGAGAGACTTAGGTGTCTTACAAAGCTTAGACTGTGTAACATCATCTGTGTATAGATACTCCCTCAGGCATTTGTCTATTAAGATGGTTATGTTTCGATGGAAGTCATTTTGGGGCTCATGGACTTTAAGTGTCTGAGGGAGTGGCACTCGTCTGACAAGGTGTTGCAATCATCATGCATATATATATATATATATATATTGTACTATGACTGTTAGGTTGTGTAGTCGAGAGTTCATATCGAGACAGCGGGTACTCGGAAGAGACGATTATAATGACATTTATATACTGTTTACATCACGACCACGACGACTGTGACGATTCTTGGGGACTTTATATTATTAATACGGAACTGGGAGATATTTATGACACCGTTCTTGTTAACACATATAGAGGGGAGATACTTCACTTTTGTTGATGGGAACGGGACTGGCAGTTCTTTTAAGATGATAGACAAAACACGTTTACCTTTTCCTTCTGGTGGAATGACGACAGACGAAGACAAGAGTTTACAAATATAGATGACTCTTTATTCCTCCAGCTGGCTGAGTGATGACACAGGAATTAAAGCATGTATGGCTTACATGGTCTCCTTCCCTCGTCTTCCAGGGGCCTCAGTTCTCGCTGAGTAGTCTCTCTCTCTCTCTCTCTCTCTCTAACTCCATCTTCTAACCTTCTAACTCCAAACCCTGTCTCAATATATTGAGAATATCCTATCTTGTGGACGTCAGAGGTGTGGTCAACCAATGTGAAAGAATGAGCAATCGACTGCATTCTTAGGATTAAATATCTATTATCTTTTAACATTGCCTACTGGGTTCGATTCTAACCTTTTCAAAATATCACTTTCAAACTTATCTAGTTTGCTGTCTTACTGGCTGAGGGTGTCCTTTTTAGTAACATGACAATGGAACATACACTAAACTGGTCAAGAAATGAGGTGAGAATGTCAGACAGGATTGTATCGTAACTAACAAACACAACGCCTTTTTTCTCATACACATAAGAGTTATTTCTTGTGAAGATGCCATTATGACAAAACCAGATACGAAACAACATCTCAAAAAGCGAAAGTAACCTTGGAAGGATTCTATCACGAAGAATGAGTCTATACAATACTGACACCCCACACAAAGGAAACATAATGACTGAGAGAAATATATTCTGACAAATGCGAATATATTGCACTACTCCTCATTGGAGTAAGTAGAGTCTCGACTTATCTCTTCTTTAGAGAAGAGTAAGTTGTAATTTCTGAGAAGATAGTGTCATCTTTAATATTCATATACTATACTACCTCCAAAGGAGGACGTAATGTCTGGTAGAATGGCATCATTATAACAAAACAAATGAAGGCTACTCCCTACAGAGCATGACCTAATAACGAATGAATGCCCTATCAAATGAGACGGTCAGATACTAAAATATGTTATAATGGCAACAGAACAGACTATACATTACTTCCTCTCCTGGAGGATTAAGATCACTCCTCAAAAGCAGGAAGTAAGTATTGGTATTATTAAAACAAAACTGATATTACATAAGTAATCGTCTTTAAAAGATAATGCATAAATATATTGCACTGCGTCGTTTATTGCAATAATTCAGTTATAAAAACATTATTTTTATGCTCCCTTGGTCTTTTGGGTACGATCATAGTGCAGTACCTCTTTTCTGAATCCCAGTCGATAATTAGCGTAAAGATAACGGAAATTCTGTTTCATGAAAGGAAATTGAAGTCAATCTATGTCAATGTTATGTAAACAAGAATTGTCTTTACAAGCTACTTTGTCAGAATAGTAAAAAATGTTATGTTATAAAGAAGAAATAAGAGTTACATATATATAGAGAGGTTGTCCATATCTCTTTATTATTAAGTTTCACTGATGTCGATACATTTTCTGATCGAAGTATTTATTTTAGTCTTATATATAAAAAAACACAGAGTTTGAAAGAAAATGATTTTTAAAAATCACAGACCACTTGAAATTAGACAGCATAAACTGTTGCTGTATTTTTGTAAGAAGAAAAAGGAAAAAATTCTGGAAAAAACTGGAAAAAAAAACTTTCAACGCGGTTAGCGGTGTTTCTCTTTTTAATAACTTTCTTATTTTCTGTCTTATGCTTCTCTAATTATTTTCGACAAAAAATAATTCCTCCATTATGTGATGTTGTTGTTTCCAACTTCTTCATATTTTTCCATGTTTCCAATTATGTTTTCAATAAAAGTTTTAAAGTAAAACTGAAGTGTTTTTGTTCTTTATGGCGACAACTTCATCGTTCCACCCTATAGTATCGATCAATTCTCTGTTTTTTGATACCTCATTTAATATAGCCTCCTCTTGTAAAAATTTCTAAGATCAATTGACACATTGTTAGCTTCTCACACTAAGTCGCTTTATGACTTATCGGAGAGTTTTTCATAATAAAATGTTAAAACAAATAACTTATGAGGAATTTTCTAAAATAATGTCTCCTATTTTTATTGCGTTCGAATGGATCATTTAGTTTAGCAATTGCATTGTCATGATGACTGACCTGATGCATTTATGACTTGGAAGTTTCATTTCTATCTAGAACAGAGTAAAATGTTGACGGCGTGAGAGTTAAGAAAGAAACTCCTCTCAGAGACGTGCGTCAGAAGCAGAGATGCGTCATTGCATTCTTGGCAAAAATATCTTGACAATGGTGGTGAATATGTAAGAAAATAAAATTCTGGAGCAGAAATGGTTGCCTGTTTCAATCTTTCCACCCCTTTCCTCATATCTCTTCAACTATTTGAATTAAAAATTAGAAGGATTTAGTTTTGAACGACCATCGTATGACAAAGCGTGTCACGAACGTCAATGCAAATTTGGACGTCCACCGTATGACAAAGCGTGCCCCGGACGTCAATGCGAAGTTCAACGACCACAGTATGACCAAGCGTGGCCCGGACGTCAATACAAAGTTGAACGACAATCGTATGACAAAACGCGCCCCCGACGCCAATGCAAAGTTGGACGACCACCATATGATAAAGCGTGCCCCGGACGTCAATGCGAAGTTGAACGACCACCGCATGACCAAGTGTGGCCAGGACATCAATACAAAGTTGAACGACAATCGTATGACAAAGCGCGCCCCCGACGCCAATACAAAGTTGGACGACCACCATATGATAAAGCGCGCCATGGACGTCAATTCAGAGCCATCGTTCATTGCGATGATTATATAGTAAAAACAATGTCGCTCGTTAATGGTACGACTCTCGTCTTCGTAGCTCTTCACCTTTTATGTGTCAAAAATAAGCGACTTTACTTTAAAACAACGTCAGTACCAGCAGACACATACAATTCGTTAAATACTGTCAGCGCAGACTTTAGTAATATATAAAATGTTCTGATTTTATAGAATTCAAAAATGTAGATTTTAAAAATATGTCTTTAAACCAAAAAGAAATTTAACATCAATAATAGAGTTTATTTCGTATCCAAGAATAAATCACAAAAAAATGGTTCGTTTTTTTTTTCTTCTTCCCAATGGCGACATCTGCTCTGCTCTGGAATTATTAACAAGAGGCATATAAATAGAATAAAACTGCAGATTTTCCAGTCGATTTTCAGTTATATGAATGTGATTTTTTTAAATATATTGATTATTATGTGTGTATTTCAACTAAGTAAACAATTAGAATATATAAATATAAAATGTTTCCGAGACTCTCAGATTATAGTATACATCGTTAAAACGTATTTTACATGCATCAAAAATATTACATCAATTTTTAAATAAATATCTCATGCTAATGGAGATTTGACTTCTTAATTCTATTCATTTAAAATAAGAAGTGTGTGTGTGTGTGTGTGTCTATGTAGTTGTGTGTAAAGGAGTAATTCATAAACTAACTTTATTTGTTATTATTAACTTTAAACAAAGATGCTATGTATAATGACGTGTGATACGGTCTACATTTAGTAAAATGAAGGGTTTTACTAAGTTCTTTTACTTAGTTAATATATTGAAATATTTGTAAACACTTCAAGAGCATACTATGTGTACAGGTTTCTATATAAAAATGTAAATAATTTAGAATTGTATTAAATTTAATCCATGCCATGAATTTAAATGATTTTTAAGACACTACTAATTAAACTTATGACTTTAATTTCACATATTTTCTTGATTCAAAACCATGTAATGCAACATTGGAATAAGGAGTTTTGATTGGTTTTATTTTTTGTTTTAATTTTCGCAAGGAGAAATAACCATGATGCAAATCTGTTCTGTCCGGATATTTCGCTTTATTTGTATTAAGACTTGTATTATAAACTAGCGGCTGCGCCGCGTCAGCACAAACAAGGCTGAGTCAAACACAAAATCAAGTACATTCAACATCAAGTACACTCAACATCATCTTTCCATCAACGCTTACCTTGTGAACTCGGAGAATAGAACATTCCCATATGCACAAAATAAAATCACTGAAAAATCAAAAATACCTGAAAAAATATAAATACCCTAACTAAGGATAAGGATAATGAATAAACGTTGCATAAAATAATGGTTAAAATTATTACGAATGTGCCAGGATTCGAACCTGGATTCTCCTTGTCCCTAGTCAGAGGCGTTATCCATTGCTCCACAAAGCCTGTCCGTGCGTCGAAATATGTTACTGCGACTGTATACATATAGGGCTAAATTCCGTTAACATGGGCAGATAACTTTTTTGACAAGTTTACGAAACGGCCCCAAAAGTCCTTATTTAGGGTTTTTGTGACTCGGCGTTGTTCGTTGCAAACCATATATAGATGAGGGCAATCTAGGGAATCACACTTTTCAGGATAGAAAAGATTTTTCCTGTTCGGTGCATCCGTTCGAAAGTTTTTTCGTACACACACACACACACACACATACAGACATACACAAATAAATAAATAAACATTTAGATTTTTATTAATAGTATATAGATATAATATTTAGTTAGACTGTAAAATTGATTTTGAATGGGTGTACTTAACTGCTTAATTCTAAATTACTATATTATTTCAGATTAATGTATGTATTTTTTCAAAGGTAATTTCATTAATGTGTTCTCCCCTGTTGAGTATGAGATAGTATATGTTCGTTTGTAATGATATCATTATCCTTCTCATTAACTCTTCCTTTTATATTTGATGATGGTTGCGGGATTAAATTATCTTTTCTTTTCATGATCCTATACTACCAAACATATCCTATATCTTTGGTAGAGGCTTTGTAGTATACGTTCCAGACCATACGTTCTTATTTGGTTAATGAAGGTAGCGTAGTACGTGTTCGTTGCAAATCATTAAGACTATGACAACAGCATATTCTTTCACTTGTTTTGATTCTCAGGTATATATCCATTTATATCTTATATCTTTTTTATGCAGAGTGACGTGGATCTCAGTTGATTAATTGTGTCTTACTGTGTAGGATATATACTCGAAAGTAAAAACAACGAACAGAATATGCTGTTGTCATAGCCCTGACAATGCTAAGCATTACTTCATTATTTCTTGGGGAAGGGTAGCATAATACTTGTTCTTTTGTCCTGAGACCATTATCTTATCCTAATTCAGAAGAAAGTTGTCGGACAGTTGTGCCTTGATCGACTTCGACTAACGCTCTTAATTGATCGTTATCGGCATCTGGTGACCGACCATTACGCTCATTATCTTCAGTACTTTCGTCGATGCAGCGTTCAGTAGTGGTTCCTCGTTTATATCGCGAGCTGTTTTAGCTACTTTTAGCCTAGCTTGAATTAAAATAAGAAAATTGTTCGAATTTGCGATATTTCCATATTGTATTCAACGTGTTTAAAAGAAATCATAAATGTTTTAAAACGATTGTAATTCAGACGATTAGATAAAGCGAAAAATGCTTGTTAAAATGATATATAAAGTAAAGGTATTATAACGAAAATATATTTGAAAATACATCATTTGACATCAAAATTAAAAATACCGCAATAACTTCTTTCTCTACCTTATAGCTATAAATTGATTTACGTATGAAAGTAATAGAATTATGACGGACAGTTGAAATGAAAATTTTGAATTTAAAATTGCAGACATATTTTTATACCCGTTTTTCATCCATTAAAGCAAAGATTTTACTCGTTATAAACCATCCTTTGTGTATGATTACTATTTCTTGTTAATTTCGGTGTAATGTGACTAGTAGTTTTAGAGTTTATTGGTTAAATATTTTCACTCATACATGCATTTACTGTGTTATTTATATAGAACAAGATACAAACAATCGCGTCACGGAAAACGGATGTTTTTTCGCTTCTAAATATTCCATAATGGCATAGTTTCGTAAAAATTTTAATGTACATTATAAAACTTTCATTGAAATATTCGCAGATTTTTGTTTTCCTAAAAAATATTTGTTTTTCGTCACTTATCCGCTATTTATTAAAATTATAAGAATAACCGTCCTGGCACAGGCAAAATTAATTCTCTCTAAATAACAATAGAACTACATATATTTCCTCTTAATGAAAGTAAAATAAAGAAATAAACCTTACGTCTGGAATCTTTATTCCAATTTCGATCAACGTATGTTACATGATATAGATTCTAGAAATTATTCCGGGCTTCGTGTTAAAAATAAACTCATATTGAACGAATCTTGCTGTAATTGTGCTTATTTTCTAGTTATCAAAGTTAGTGCAAATTTTCAATATTTGAATTTTAAAACAAAAAAGTATGACCGTAGTATGCTCCTTTAAATAATCTTTCACAAAGCCCCCAACACATATATTTTAGCAATATTTATTAACTTATGCTTTTAGTGACTGATTTAATATTGTAAATATCCCACAAAAATCATAGGTATATACGTTTTTTTACATTAAACTAATCTAAGCGAAATATAGCCCATATTTACTACCCTCACACGTATCAGATATTTCTAAATGTTATAATGATCGGTTAATTAGTTCAGGAATGAATCCTATACATATAAATAAATCAACATATATAGATTTTATATAGCGAGTCCGTATAACATGGGGGCATATGCATGCGTGTTTTAATGTATGCGCTGTTATACTTGTGATCATCTAGAAATGTTCGTTGTGGTGCAGGTGTTTCTTTATGTGTTTGGTTGTGTGTGATTTTAGACATTCAGCAACAGTTCAAAAATATAATTATTAAGACACGGACAACTCCTTACGAGTGACCAATAACAATTTCTGTGGTTTATATCAACAAATGGAAACACATACCTCCTTCATTTTTGGACGTTTCATTCACTCTCTCTTTCATGGTTCTGAGATGTTGCCACGCTTCGTGTTTCTTCCTTTTGTATTGGAAAAAATCAAAACACGGACTATGTATTTTATGTATAAACGTTTACTCGCATTTTACTGGAGTTTGCGACGGCTAAATCTGGCTAATTTCACCCTGCCCCTGCTCCCGGACGTGGAGACGATTTCTTTCGATTCCGCTGCTAAGATGAAATCACTCTCGACTGTTTCATCTCTCAACTAAAATCTACGCGTACATCTAAAAGTTTTTTTCTATCTCATTGCGTATCAGGTGTTTTTTTTTTAAGTTATTGTGATCGGTTAATTAGTTCAGAAGTGATTCTTATACATAGAATAAAGAATCAAAATCCCCTGCATGCAAATTGCGCGTAATTTCTGTTGTAACACTCCACTCTGTTAAACATTTTCTCTGAATATTTCCACTATATAACATTTACAATATAAATAATAATAATCATCAACCAGCATTATCTGGCGTTGTCCTCAGCACGCTGATATAATACTACATACATACGTAACTATATAAATATAGTTATGGGGGAGGTATAGGTTCAGAAAACAAGTCATATTAACTCTCTATTACGAGGTAACCTTGATTCCTCTTAAAAGTTGTTAAAGCTACAACAATAATACTCTTTCAGATGAAATAATAAATAAGTTTGTGAGGTGTTATGGATTATTATGTGGACTTTATTGTTACACTTTACATAAATATTTTTTAATTCTAATTCCATAACAAGCTGATTATTTAAATAATTTTATTTTATGTTTCATATGTTTTTATTCTTAAACTAATACGTTCTTCTATTCATTTTTTTTACCTATCACCTTTCGTCTTGCTGACATTTCGAAATAGAAATCGGATAATTGAATAATTGAATAAAAATTAAGCTTTTTTAGATTCTAAAATTAAATCAACCGCCAATTTAGTTGACAGTCGAAAATAATAAGTAAAATAATAGAATTAAATCGACAAAATAACTTTTTTCTCGCGAAACTACAATTCCTAAACTAAAATAGCTGAAATTCCAAAACTTTATTTCAAAAACAAAAAAAAAACCTGAAATTATTCTTATTTTATTGTGAAAAAATATTAAATTATTAAAAGAAGAGAAACTTTGGAATCAATATCAGTTCGTTAGAATGACAATAAAATGTGCATTATTTCGTTTATTCCAACTACTGTTCTGAACTTGAGTATTATTCACACCGCAATGTTTCGGTCGATATAACCTCCTACCTTCTCCATATGTAACTTGGCAAACTCGGAAAACTTTTTATAGACCTCAGTATTCTGCACAGAATTTCGCACAACACCCTTTATTTAAGTAAATCGCGATTGTATTTTTCTTATCGCACCGCTAGAAAATTGTCACTTACAACTGAATGTACCTAGTACGTCATCCTTTACGCCACGGGTCCTTGCGCAAGGTTTATTTATCGCGGTGTTGTTTTTACGTTATTATCTATTCTTACGTTACACTGTTATGAGAGCCAATTTTGTTCATTGTTCCTTATGTTAGATAGAGAAAGTGATGCCCACGTAGAGATTTGTTTGACGACCTAAAAGCTAAAGTCGAATAAAACATATGATTTCCGGCAGAAGGGGGTTCATCCTTTTTTTCTATTAAAAACTGAAGTATATAGACACCACGCCTGCGGACGACCGCGTACAATGTAGTTACGTTTTACGAGACAGGTGATTTCTTTGCCTACCTATCTGCGTATTTATCGCCTTCTCTTACATGCGTATGATGTTTTCTGTTCTTTAAAATTAGACAAGCATCCACGTGAATTTTATTAACAGCCTGATAGTCTACAATCGAGAGTAATATTTGTGAATTCCATTATCCATCTATCTATAAAGCTTAGTTTTGTCTCACTCTGACATTGGTATTGGAAACTTATTTTCTCTATGTAAAATTGTTAAAAACTTATTAAATATTATTCTTAATATACTCAATTATAGATATGCAAACGACTACATGACGTTTAACTAAATTGTATATTCCTTGGAAATACAAGTGTTAATTATTTACTTATTTATTTTATAATTTCTTATAAGATGATTGGTTTCATTTGATTATTATGCTGAAATCTATTTATGAATAGTTTCTACATTCTGCATACTTGCGTGCGTGCGTGCGTACGTGTACGTGTATGTGTGTGTGCTCATAACAGTGGGTTATTTTTTATCGAATAACAAACTATGGAATTTCTGTGTGTTTTCTTCTTTATCATAAGTTTATGGAAATATGCGACTTGGAATTTCTTTTATAATTTTGGAAGAATTTGACAAAAGCCTAGTCTTTTGACTATCTTTTTTTTATCGAAATTAAACTCTTTTTTTATTCTTGTTGATTAATTTTCGAAATGTAATCTTATATTAAGAAAAAAAAACGTGTTATGATTGAATGACTAAAAAAATAAAGTTTGGCGTGAAACAGTTGTAAACAACTTTAATAATAGTCTTTATAAATTACATGATCTGAAAGGACAAATGTACATATATTCTCAGTTTAATCTCACTGACTATTTAGTTAACGAAGTGCGTCTGATATAATAATCTTAAACAAGATCGAACCTTCAAAAGTAGTCATTACTTGGCTCAGCAATGTCATAACAAAGCCAGTTTTTGGCTTGCGTGCAATTTAAAGATTATAGAAATATTTAAATCTTAGGTTTCGAGTGAGAATTCGAACATGGAACATTAATTACGACTATCGGTGTCAGCAGAGGCGATCTTGTGGCGTTTTTTTTTGTTTGTTTATTTGTTGTTGTTGTTTTGTTTTTTGGGTTGTTTTTTTTTTACAACCGGGTTAAGTCTAGTGATATTTTCAAACGAAGAAGTTAGTCTGCATATTTCGAATTGAAGTGAGAGAAATATTAAGATTAACATATGTACAAACACACATATATAGACACATATATATACACACATATATATATACATATATAGACACACACATATACACACACATATATATATATAAACACACATATACACACACATATGCACACGTATATATGCACACACACATATATATACACACATATATATACATACACGCACATATATACACACACATATACACACACACATATACATATATATAAAGGTACTAATCAATATATGCATAATTTTACATATGTGTTACCACACCCAATGATATGCAATTGGCAATAACACCGGGTAATTGTTATGACGGCTTCTCGTAAATTACTAAAAACCTTTCTAATGTTTTACTTCTCTCTTGTTTATATACTTCATTTTATTATTTTCAAGTTCTCATTGTATTGGATTGGCGAATTCTTTTCTCGTAGAATTTGCTCGATCACGTCGACATTTTTCAAAACCCGCCTTCTTTAATCTTCCTCTACAAACATATTTCTTGCCGCCAGAAGCCACAGTCGCTCACCTACATATCCATATTTTAATGCTTCACTTAAGTTTTATCATGTGGATATACGATTTCAGGATTTGTTCTTCGTTGAGGCTAACATGTTATACGCTTCGATTTATACTCGTAATATAATTTTCTTTCGTGGAATAACATTGATAACTTTGTAATCTTGTTTAACCAGAAGAAGAAACCTACTTGATCCTTGTAAATAACTTGTTACCTTAAATAGTTCGACTTAGATATGCTGTAAGTAAAATATAAAAGGAAATATATTTGTGTTGTTGGTTCGATTATGTAGTTTTCTCTCCGTGAGATGAAATTGCATTGAGCCTTACTTTTTGGATGGCAATTTACGATTCATTATTTGTATCGTCTTTATGCAATTATTATAAACGGGTGTCGGCATTGTTCATACGGAACATATTAAGAAAGATGGATATCAAGAAAGATAGTTCAAAGTATGATTGCCATTATTTGGCATTATGTATCCGGTAAAAATATATTAAAAAAAAGATCAAAGCAGATCTGCATTTTCCAGATTTGAGGTTATTATCAAGATGTAGCATCTGTTTATACTTCAGTTTGTGCGGGAATATATTTCGAGTTGAAATCTTACGTACTCTCTAAGAAACAAACGGTGTACAATCGTTTCTGGGACGATCTGCCTTTTTATTCATATGAGTTTTCATCATTCGCACAGCGAATTTACGCCAAATTGTATGTGAAAATATTAAAGAGTTACGCAGTAAACCTGAGGTACATAAGGGATTATGTTTAGATAATAACAACTCAATAAAGACCTGTGACAACGCGATTACGTCAAGCATACTATTGGACATAATAAAGAATATAAAGATTGTTCCATTACAAGTATATGAAATAATACACTATAGATGATTATATATAGTATGTTTTTAAGTTTTTTAAAAACTTATTTTAGTTTGTTTAGTATTTTATGTTTTTTACTTATTGTTAGGTTTTATACAGTTTTTAAAGTATTAACATACTTTTTTAGTTTTTAGAATTTTTAAAAAATTTAAGTTTCTTTTTAGTTTTTAGTTTTATTCCTATATCAAAAAGTAGATAGGAACATAAAAAGTAAATATATAATTAAATAAAAAATAAAAAGAAACAAATAATAATAATAGTAATATTAATAATAATAATAATAATAATAATAATAATAATAAGTTTCTTATTTTATAGTAACTTTGTTAGTAATAATGACGAAATACTAACTATTCATAATTATCTAGATTTATTTTTAATTTTCGAATTCGGATTGAGCATTCATTAAATAATAATGTTATTTCAAATATGCTACGATATATATATATATATATATATATATATATATATATATATGGATGGATGGATGGATGGATGTGTGTGTGTTTGGTTAATTATATATTAACAGTGTTCAAATTTTATTTATACTTTTATGCATAGAATTTAAAATATTTTAAAAACTTGTTAGAAGTTGCAGTTAAAGCGAATACGTTTTATCATATTGACTCTTAGATTGACAAAGGCTAAAATCGGTGGTGGTATTTTACCCAATGACAGCACCAAAAGATATTCACTTAAAAATCCTGCAAGTACTATAAAACGTACAGATGTTTTCTCTCTCTTCTTTTTGTTTGTTCTTTCCCATAAAACACACCTGCGTACAACACCTGCTTTTCAAAGATACCAGCACTTCCCAATTTTCGGTTCAAGATCAAAATAGAATAGCTCTTCTGTTTTTAATCAAATGAAAATAAATTATTTCCGATTGGAGGAACTTTTATTTTGTTTGCATCCAGAGACCTCGTTTGGAGAATAACTGGATGTCTTCGAAATCCCTTGACAAGTAGTAAACATATATCGAGAGGCGCACACGCTACAATGCATAACGACAATGTATATGTAGTACTAACCTAGCGGATATCAAAGTTTTATGCGCGTATTTTCTCTCTAACGAAGCAATCCAATCAATATAGACACAAGGCTTCAATGCTTATTTCATTTATACACTCACAATGGCAGGAGATGAAAGCTGAAAGGAAAACCTAAACTAATTTTCTAGATCTGTCAAGACACATTTTTCCACATAAAAGCACTTTGAATTCTCATTCTTTACGCACTCTTAGTATAGTATACTTATTAATGAGTTCCTATTTTTATCCGCCGAATCAACACATAACTAATAACTCATAACTGGAAACTCAAAGAGAGCGGATTCTCCCCGATAATCGGGGGAAAATTGGTTCGGCAGGAAAGTACTTTAGGCGACCCGGATAGATTGCTGAATTAAAAATTTGAACTTCTAAACGTTAAGGACTCATAAGATATTGCGTAGACGTTAAATAGCAAACATCTATATACACAGAATAAAGTTTACATTAGGATTACAATACACCAGAAAGATAAAATAAATAAATAACAATGAAAAACTAAACAGCACAACCGCCGAAATATAAATAGAATGAATAATCCAAGCACGTACGTGTTAAAACAAGGTCAATATTTTATTCGACACATTCACAAAAAGGGGCATTACCCCTATGCGAAACAGAGCAAGAAAAGAGTAAGAAGACGCTATATAAATCTTTGTTTGAGAAATGGCCCTGATATAGGCAAATGAAAACATTAAGCTTTGGAAGGGAATAAAAATTAATCTAATTGTGATCACACATTCCTAAACATCACGCATATATATATATATAGAGAAATCGGGTAACATTCATACTATGCCTTCTAACCTGGCGGTTTCACAGGGATATCAAACGCGTAAGCCTTTATATGTTGACATAACTACATGTTCAGGCACACACACATACACACACGGGCACACACATACACACACACGCGCACATACACACACACACACACACACATATATATATATAATTTAAGGTTACTATTTTCCAGATTAACGTAACCAGTGAAATATAACGAGGTTAATACAAGTGCTCAATACCGAAGTAGAGCAAGTTACACTTTCAATCTGTTTTTATATAAGCAGTAATGTGTTGCTACACAGTCATGAGTATGTTTCGGTCTTCTATTATTTAGTAACTACAGACCGCTTTAGGCAACAACGCTTATATTCAAAAGCAAAATTGTTAATAAAGAATTACTGGTTAAATAGTTACTAAATACTAGAAGACCGAAACATGCTCATGACTGTGTAGCAACACATTACTGCTTATGTAAAGACAAATTGAATATGTGTGTGTGTGTGAGAGAGAGAGAGAGAGAGAAAGAGAGAGAGTTAGTGAGTGAGAAAGAGTATGTGTGTGTTGGATATCTTTCATTTATGGATCCAAATGAAAAACTTTAAAAGATAGATTTATCTGGTATGGTTTATTTTATCTGTTCGGATCGAATCTGGTGATGATTCTCGTGAGGTCGTTTATCAGACTAGATCGTCATTGATTTCAGAAATGATTCAGTTACTAATTGAGCAGATCTGATATTTTAAAACCCAAACTTGCAGCAAAAGTAGTTCATAACTGACGACCGACCTCGGAGCATCTACAAATTGTATGTATAATTCAAATCCTCTGGATAATAGCGTGGTCACTGATCAAAGTTACTTGCAATAGGGGCTTTTTTCAACTTTTTGGAATGTTTTGCTCCATGGATGGACACTACCGCTAATTCATCAAAATTTGTTGGTTGTAATTAATTTGCTTTTGAAAGTAAGTTTTTTTATCGTTTTAATAAATGATCGATCAATAGCGAAAAATATCCGAACCAATAAATTTTACATACAAAAGAAAAATACACACAAGGAGTTTTTGACATCATAATAGACGTAGCGTTGGTTCAGCTGATAGTTAGGAAGATGCACTGGCACATTAAAACAGTCTCTTAGGAGCCGTTTCCATAATCATAAATTAACCATTGTTTTGAACTATTTTGGATTTGACGAGAAAAGATAAAAGGCCAAGAAAAATAAAATAACAAAAAGTATAGTTTTTTTTGTTGTTGTTTTTGCTAATAATTTTTACATAAGGTAAAAGCAGGCAACCTAACGTTGTGATACTTTTTATCCTCAGCCAATGAATAACTAAAAACTTCCTTCTTTGGCCTTTAACATTTTGCTTGATTAAATTTTATTTTGCTTTCTTGCGTTTATAATTAAACATGAATGTAGAATCGATGGAAGAATGATAATTTCATTAAATGAATTACATCTGATGTTCGTTAGCTTAGAAACTAGGAATATTTAATCAAAGCTGGGAGGTAAAAACTATTTGATTATTTATAATATACTAGTAAGGATACGTGCGTTGTATGAGCCACACACACACAAACACACACACACAAACACACAAACACACACACAAACAAACAAACACACACACACACAAACAAATACAAACACACAAACACACACACACAAACACACAAACAAAACACACAAACAAACACACACACAAACACACACACAAACACACACACACACAAACACACAAACACACACAAACACACAAACACATAAACGCAAACACATACACACAGACATACACACGCAAACACAATCACACAAACACACAAACACAAACATACACACAAACAAACACACAAACACACACAAACATTCAAACATACACACAAACACAAACACACACAAATAGATTAAGTTGAAAAAAGTGCGTGTAACATCTTTATATTCAATCTCTTATATCTCTATTTCTCTCAATTCGCCTACCTATCTTTATCTCTTCTCCTCTCCCAAATTTCTACGCCCTATCCTCTTCTTTCACCTCCCCCAGCTCATTCCTCTCTTCTGTTTAATGCATTAAAATAATAATAATTCAATTAATTTACATCTCCTTTCATACAGTGGGTGCTCTAAAGATCATATCTCCAATTTTTATTCCGCACGAATGGATCAGATACAATTGTAAATTGCATTGTTATGGTGACTGAAATCATACGGTCATGATCTGAAACGCTGATCTATCTGCTGCAGATATTGACGGTGTAAGACTCTAAGAAAACAAAACCTGCCATGAACGTGCGTCAGAAGCACACAAGCCTAATAGAATTCCTGACAAAAGTTTAAGAATCGTGTGGACTATGTAGAGAAGTAAATTATGTAGCACAAATGGTTGCTCCTTTTAATTGTATTGCTCTCGTTTTTATAGCTCTTCAACGTTTGGAGTTAAAAAAATAGAAAGCCCCTTTTTTGGAACGAATGCCGTTTGACAAGTGCACTCCGGAAACACATGCACAGCTATTGTTCATCGCTGGCAAAAGTGCATCGGGAATCGTAGTGACTATGCAGAAAAATAAATTCTAAAGCAGAAAACTTTCGCTCGTTTTAATGGTACCATGCCCGTCTTCGAAGCTCTTTTTGAGTTTAAATATGACACCGTACTTTTGAAACGACCTTCGTTATGAATAACACTCAGCATGGCTAAAAAACCGACCTCTTGGCAAATCCCCGTCCAGTTTAGCCCCGAAGAATGAACACATATTAAAATTTAATTTTAGGGATTATTCCTCCAGGACAACGCGAATCAAGAATATACTATCTTTGTCGATACTTGTATTGTAGTTTGTTTTATTATTAACTGGACATACCTACCGATAACTACAATGTATATAACAGATATGATGTCTTAAACCAATGAAACGGATTGTTGTAAACTATGGAATATACAGTGCCGGTAAAAAGAAAGTTCGCACTTGTAATTTTTTCAGAAACTGAAAATTTAAGCTAAATTTAATGTAACAGTTTAAAGAACCTATACCGCATTTGATTCGTCTTTTATTCTTCTATAAGCTTACCTGTTCATATTTGACTTTTAATTGAAATATTCTAGTGTTCACGTCAATTTTAAAAAATATATCTTCAAATTAAGGAAGAAAAAAAATGCGCAGCAACAAATTCGCTTAAAACCAGCTTAAATTATCGCCCATAATCAGTTTAAAATATCCACCGACAGACAACAAAGAATCTCTAATTGTAATTGTTGTTGTTCCATGTTATATAACGTAACATTTAGGCCATATGCAACGACTTTCTCTTAGTGATCGTCAGGTGCTCATAAATCTTTACCTTTCTGGTTTATTCAATCGGGAAATCGACCTCAGATTGAAATGTGATGAGAAAATAGTACGAAAGGCTGTGCAAAAGCACCAAAACACTGGTAGTGTTCGTGATGGCCCTTAATTTGGTCGCACTAGAGTTAGTTCTTACAGGGAAGATAGTGCTATCAAGATTCGAAGCCTAAGAAACAGATTTCAAACGGCTCCCCAAATCCAACAACAGTGCAAGTATGTTAAAAAAAGTCCTCTCTTTCTACTGTCAAGAATGTATTAAAGGAATTTAATTTGCCAGGATACGTTGCATGACGCAAGTTAATGATTTCTGTAAATAACAGAAAGCGCCGTCTGGACTTCGTCAGATGCAATGATATCATGACTCTTCATATGGTCAAAAGTGCTTTTTAGCGACGAAATCAAGTTCGATAGGCTAGGCAGTGATAATAGACAGTACGTCCGTCGGAGGAAAGACGAAACATTTAATCCTAGGTGCTCAGTTTCAACGCTGCAAGGTGGTGGAGGTTCAGTTTTGGTGTGGGGCATTATTAGTACCAATGGTCGAGGGCCTATAATGCGTTTTCAAGGTCGAATTAATCCGACCAAATACATAAATATGTTGACTGAGCATTTTCTACCATAATTTGGTCAGAATTTGGATGATAATCCCATCTTCACGCTGGACAATGGTACCGTTCACACAGCTGGCAATGTCAAGAGGTTCCTGGAAGAACACGATATTCCGTGTTTGGATTGGCCTGCACAATCTCCAGACCTCAATCCTATCGAAAACGTATGGCATTACATCAAATTTGGAAGAACTTTTGACAAAAATTAAAGAAAAGTGGGATGCCTTTTCCCCGGGGTATTTCTGCAGTCTAATTCAAGAAATTCTCAAAAAATTGCAGGCTGTCAAATTGCAGAAGGGCTATGCTATTTAATATTAACTAGTTTTTTGTGGGTTTTTTTGTGTCCCTGTTGTATTTGTGTGGCATTAATGTCCTAGAGTTACATTTAAATAACAATTTTCAATTGTGCGGATATTCTTTTTGCCTCTTCAGTTTGAAGTTATATTTTTAAATTGATGTGAAAACGTGCAGTTTTGGAAAAAAAATTATGAGTGCGGACTTTCTTTTTGCCGCCTGTGTATGTTTTCAGCAACACGGTCAGAAATACTGGCACCTTTTTGTAACCTTTAACCTTTATCCCTTACATAAAATAAGGTATATGTACATAAGAGCAGTGTAAAACTGTTTTTTTTTTTTTTTATTAAATAAATTCTATTTAGAGCACAATTAAAGCGTGATATTTTACTTTTGTATTTAAAACTTTAAGTCAATCCACTATTTAAAATAGTTTTATAAAATCAGCAATCGCTTGTCTACGGAGCTATTTAAACTACAATACATTGTAGATAAATCACTGCGGGGACGCATGTGAACCTTCCTCCCGGTGCACTGGGTATGTCCCCGACTAGAGCAGGAAATTAATTGATTTGATTGAAAAATGGGCGATTTTACCGATTTCGATGACAATAAAATAAGGAAACATACGGCGGTTCTCATTCCATCCCGGGCAAAGTCGGCTCTCTCTACTCGTATATATATATATATATATATATATATATATATATATATATATATATATATATATATATATAACTACTTCATTTACTTACATAAATTTAATATACGGAAGTATAGATTTATACGTAAACTTTAAGTATTTACTTCAAAAGTGCTCAATACGTAGGTAGAGCTAGTTAGTAATTTATAAAATATATATGGCGATTAAGCTACACTGCGTTTCATCCACTGTAGGATTCGTCAGGCCTCTGCGCGCATAAGCCTGACGAATCCTACAGTGGATGAAACGCAGAATATTCAGTGTAGCTTAATCGCCATATATATTTTATAAATTATTATATATATATATATATATATATATATATATATATATATATATATATATATATAAGTGAAAGTGTCTGTCTGTCTGTGTGTCTGTGTGTCTGTCTGTGTACATTTTCCAATGAAATATCTCTCTCAATTTTCAGTCTACGGATTCGAAATTCCTACTCGTCCGTCAATTTTGGTGTATATTAATACAGGGTATTGAAATTTGGGAGAATTTTTGTAATCCGTTTTCGACCAGAAATTTCGCTGTTCAGGGATCAAAGTTTAACGAGAACTCTACCAAACTCCTTCGCCAATTTTGTGTCTTAACACTTGAAAATTTAGATATAGGTTCCTTGGCTATGAATCTAACTTAAGAATTTGATTTGACCCCAAAACAATAAATTTGAGGGGTCATAATAGGGGTCAAATAAAAAAAATTGACCTCTGCGGTTTCTACCATATTACTCAGACAATTTCTGGTCTGAACATTTGAAATTTTACATCAAGGGTATTCAGAGATAAGGCAAGTTTTTTAATCGGTTTGGGTCGAAATTTTGAGTTACCAATATATAAATGTATGTATGTGTATGTATGTTTGCATGTCTGCCTTAAACTTTCGACAAAGGCCACAGATTTTTA
The DNA here is from genome assembly GCF_053919585.1 of Euprymna scolopes. NCBI lineage: Eukaryota > Metazoa > Mollusca > Cephalopoda > Sepiida > Sepiolidae > Euprymna > Euprymna scolopes. Next base: position 60,844,917 of record NC_136490.1, read on the forward strand.
CAAGATCGGTATCGTTTTGAAGTTTGACCTTTCAGGCGACAAATGTCGAAAAATTGGCTAAAAACATTAATATCTTCACCTACAACTGAGCACTTTTCTACAGCCGGGGTCGCTTTTTTCGGCGATATTTTATAAAGTCATTCTCTCCTTTTGATTGTCTAGCCTTAATTAAGACGTACGTCACTTCTGGTTTGACGGTGGTCGTAACAGCAAAGACGTCAAGTTTCTCCCTGTTCTTTTCCTCCTTTACGGTACGGGTTCGAGCCTGACTTTCTACTACCAATTTTTTTTTTTTTTTGCTCAACATACACCTCCAAACATCCGGGCAACGCCGGACACCCATGCTAGAATATATATATATATATATATATATATATATATATATATATGTGTGTGTGTGTGTGTGTGTGTGTGTAAACGGTTTGAACTCTTTAGCCAATTTAAAATAGTCTATAATTCTCTCTCTCTCTCTCTCTCTCTCTCTCTCTATATATATATATATATATATATATATATATATATATATATATATATAATCACATGTTGTAAAACGGTGGCGCGTGCAAAATTAATGTTTTTTTTTTCTTATCATGGTGCAACTGAACTCTGATAGATGGCGTTTGTACCTTTCATATTAATTCAAATGATTATGCAAAAATAAAAGAGGTGGGAGTAGCAGAAAGTTTCCCAGAAAATCCGTTCGGTTACTTTCATACTAATTTCAGTTTTAATGTTTGCGCAAAGTTTCAAAATACTCTAAGACGTAGTTATTGAGAAAAGTGCGGACAGACGAACGGACGAACGGACGAATGCACAATGGTGAATTTACAGGTCTACCCTCCTTTTGTCGGGGGGATTAAAAATCATGCAAATGTACTTTATGTGTATGTAAGTGGCTTTAGATAGGTTTTGTATCGAAATGAAAAACTTTTAATCGAAATAATCAGATTAAAAAGAAGTTCTATTTCGACCAAAGTTACAGCTTAATTTCACAATATATTTGAGAAGTTTTTCTATCGTAATGTAAAAGGCCAGGCGTATAAATTCAACAGTAAGTTTCCTAATAAGACAAGGTCGCAGTTGAGATGAATATTTAGAGATCAACTGAACCATGATAATAAACTTTTGCATTTTAATCTTTAATTTCTGGCGATTATCTCTATTTCTCATCTCTACTCATATATAAAATGCACTTTGTCCGTATGTGAGTTGGTTCGTTAATCGTCTTCCGAAGAGCTCAGCCGATACTTTTAAATTTCACAAAAATGGACTTTGTTTGTATGGAAGTGCTCTTAGATAGATTTTTTTATCGAAATGCCTTCAATAAACGAAAAAATCGGACCAAATATAGTACACTCTGGTTTTGACCAAGATATCACAAGTGGCTTTGAAAACTTTTCTCACCACACAAGCAATTTCGATCCATTAAATTTTGATGGCAATTGAAGTACTCGAAGTGTGGAATATTCGGTCGTGTATATGATAGAGAGCGATAGTGATTTGGTCATGGAGCGAAGGGTAAAACTTGAAGTTTGTAAAAATCGAAATATTTAGGTTTTAATATTATAAAAATTTATACTAAATCCAAAATCATTAGCTTTTTCATTGTTTAAAAACTGTATAACAAAATAGCTAACTATAATACATAAAGAAACTCTGATTTTATTTTCATTATAATATAATTAGTGAGGTTAGTCCTCTTAATATTTCTAGGATCTAACTACTTATTACAAATAATTATAAACGACTAAGGAAAGTAAATTTCCTCTCCTAGTGTATAACGAATGACAGTACTCTTCCCTGCGAAAACATATTTTTCAACGTAATAATACAATTATGCAAATTAATTAAAGGGAAAATTATTCCCAACTCGCATTTAGGTAAAAATGCAATTTCGAAAATAAATGAATTCATTCAAAAGGTATCACAAAAACAAAAACAAATAACATCTAAGTAAATAGCGATATATCCAAACATTCGTACGAGATGGACAAGCGGGTTAGGAGTTTAGGTTCATTACCGTGGAGTTCCGATTTCGAATCTCGCTAGATTCAGTCACCCTGATCAATCGTAGACGACGAAACACGTGTCATTGGATACTTATCTTTAAAATATTTATACACACACACACACACACATATATATATATGTATATATATATATATATATATATATATATATATATACATGTGTGTGTATAAATCCTACACCACTTATATAAAAAAGGCATATTTATATATATACTAGGTTGGAAATACTTGTCCTTGGATGGGTAAAGTTTATTCCACGAACAAAACAGTTGTATGTTTATTTACGAAGATTAAATTAAGGTATCATAAAATACTAAAACGTAAGCCTAGAATACCATTCCAATTTTGATCAATATTCATTCTATTGGCTTCTATTTCATATGGACCGTTATTTCGTCTGAGGTTGTCAAAAGAATGAGATTATCAGCAGAGACTGCTTTTCCTGGCCGGTTCTCTTTACTTGCTCGGAATGATGTAGTATTGTATAATTGACATAATTGTATCAAGAAATCGGTTATGGTTCAATAACCGAAATAAAGAAACTATTCTGTAATATCAAGCGTTGTATGAAAGAGGGTGTAGACAGCTACCTGAAAAACAGAACAACAGTAAAACAAAACAGTATAATTATCTCCCTTGACTAAGATATACATACAACAGGCGACTGCTTATGAATTTCCGTTAAGTATCTATAAACTTACTATTTGAGTGCTAATGCACTTACTGATCCGCGCTATTTTTTAAATCGGATTTCCAAGTTTAATTAAAGTTTTATGATATGTTTTTTTTTTACTCAATTGAAAGGTTAAAGTACAGAATAGGTACAAAACACCCTCGCCTCCTCATGTTAAGAATGGCTTTTTAAATAATAACGTTATCATTTCAGCACGGATCAATAAGTGCATGAATACCTAATTTGTAATAATTCAGTTCCTATCCTGAAGGTCGCCATTTTCGTTTTCGATTCGCTTTGCGTTACTGTCATTTTTCACATGATTGCAACCATGCAGGGTATGTAACAAGTACGCCATCACTTAGCCAAAACGATTGTTTATTATATCATGCGCTTGCGTAGGTAAGGCTGTATACTTTACATACGTATACAATTTTAAAAAAATAATAATTAAATAAATATATATGGTTCGTTACTATTGTGTTGTTTTGGTGATAATAGATCCAGCAACAGTTTCTGGCATTTAACAACTCGGTTTTATGTTGTTTATTTGCAACAAATGCAAATTGCAATGCGCGGTTATTTGATAAAGACGCCATTAGCGTTTGGTTTGCCGATAGCAAAAAAAAAACATGTTTTGAATTCTTTAAAAGTTTCCTCTATTATTGGAAAACTGAATCATTTTAAAACAAGATTCTTTGTCCATCTCTAATTCATTTGACTATCTTAATTAAATTGAGATAAAACGAAAACTTTCCATACACTCAGACTGACATTTATCGGTTAAATGAAGTCTTACATGATTTCGAAAAAAAAAAGACTCTAGTTTAATTTTTCTATCTTTAAATTAAACTGATTGACACTGTGTTTTATATTTGTTTGCGTCTTTTTTTTACATTCAGGTGTTCTGAAATCATTTAAAAAGTTGTATTGTTACTTGTTTAATATTGAAGAGATATCGTAGAGTAATGATAAGGACACGGTTGAATTGACATGAATAAGAATATATTTATTCTCCTATTTTATTTGCTTCGTTGGCAAAACATTACTCTCATTCAAATATTATTGGAATCACACATTAATTCCAGACGTAACACAAACATTATGCAGAATATGTACATAGAATGTTCTGCCATGACTGCCACAAAGAAACAAAGGCTCCCTTCTACAGGTCAAGCATATAAAATTAGTAAAGTTATATTAGTAATCAAATGTTTAGAAATATTTTCATATTCTAACATAGAAAAATGTCTGCAACAAAAATTGCTTTCAGACACATTTTGTCTCGAAACAATAATTTGTTAATTTATCTATTCTACATGACAATTATTTTCACTTTGGCCCACCGACTGACAGCTTTCTTGCGTAAATGCCTATAGAACAGTAGTTAACCAAACATACTGCAAAGACAGCGTGGCATATTTGAGTTGTATCGGGAACATTGCTATAACTTCATTATCTGGCAACAGTCATGTGATTCCTCTTGTTGGTTGTTTTGGTTGGTTTGTTGGTTGGTTGTTTTTGTTTTACGGCATCTCAACTCTTTTCGGGTTATTTAATGCCGAACCCAAAGATTTTGAAGGAACTATTTTTAATAGAATATATTTGTGGTTTTCAAGTCGGTTCCTATTTGACCCACATATTGGTTTTCCCACCATACTTTATGGATACACGGTTTCTTCTTAATGTTAGAGGGAAATCAATCTCCAATCCTACGTTTATTCATTTAGAATAGAGGCAAACGTTATTAAGATATTTAATATTTTATTTATACTAGGGAGCAGAAATACCTGGCATAAAAACCAGGCGCATGGTTTCGCCTTTCGGTGTAATGGATCCGTAAATATTGTCAGATCATCCATCTATGAGAAGGACATCTCTGCTATTATAACTGGGGGGACGTAGGCCTCCTGAGTCATTGCCGGCAGGCTTCTTAGTGCTGATGACTCAAACAAATTCTCCGGTTTGAAAATTTAAATTGCTTAAAGAGTAGATAGGATCTGCCTATTGCGGGCTTTCACATTCTTGCTTTGTCTATAAACGAGGCACAGAGACTCACCAGAGCCACTCCCCCTTGACAGTCTTTCCTGACTAGGACATTGAACATCGTTTTCCTATATCCAATGTTTTTATTGTTCTCTCACAAACAGAGCAAATTGGGTTTGCTTGCATACCACTTCTGCTTACTCGGTTGGCTTGGACAAGTTTTGTCTGAAAGGTTAGGAGTAATTGATAGTTTTTTTTTCTGGATGTTTTTTCCAACTGATAGTACAGAAGCCCTACATTTTTGGTAGCGTTTAGAGCGGTTTCTCGATGCATCAGTTGCATAATATTGGGATAGCTGTAGTTTAATGTCGCGTTGGGAAAGGGACTCTGCTGCTATCTATGGTGCGCTTTCACGAGGTCAGAAGTTTCAAGGCAGGACTCGGCTAATTGGTCACTTTTGGGTGTATGCTTGTCGTAAAGACAGGCACACTTTGTCTAACACTCTCTCCAACCTGAACGTAAACAACTACGTAATGAAACTGCACTCCTCAATCCCCTCTAACTATTTTAACATGAGAGGATACCTAACTCTTTGCCGTTATGCATCAGATAGATATATGCATGGGTTAGGAATCTATATTTGTAACACCCTCCCCTTAACTAGATAGTAACAGCTTCAATCGAATAACCTGGTTTTTAGCTAGTCTTTCATCATTGCGTTAATCACTTATATTTCTCTACTGTTTATCCTCAGGTAAGGATTGTACCCTAATCGGTCATGTCTCCGGTAATATAGATACAGTACTCTCATTAAATATAAAACCTCAAATACATGTCTTTGGCGACTTTAATGTTCACCATAAAAATTGGCTTGGATTATCAGGTTGGACAGATGCAGCTGAGTGCTCTAATTATAGCTTATCTATAGGCCATTTCCTCACACAGTAATGTTCCTGACCCGTCTCCTAGATTGTGAACGCCCGCAAGCTTTACATATTGACCTTTACCTTACCACACTACCCGTGGATTATGTGACTAATGCCTATAGTCCACTTGGTAACGCAGTGGTATCAGTAGACATCATACTTAAATAGAAATCCCAAGCTAAGAAGCCATTGCTGAAAACGACTAGGTACTACGAAAGGGCTGGCAAAGAAGCCATCATAAAACATATCAGATATATTCCATGGACCAATATCTTCTCTCTTTCTGCTTAGCTGTTTGCCAATGTGACAACCGAATGTTGCAAATTGAATAGTGAAGCATATGTTCCCACGCGAGAGTATTATAACAAACCCCAATCACCACTATGGATAACTACAGATTGTAAAGCTTCCATGGCACAAATACAGCATGAATTCCTCCGGTTCGTACGTCATAAGTCAAATACAAAAATGAAAAAAATTGATAGATGCTAGAAATCATTGTAAGAGAGAAATAGCCAGAGCCAAAAGAAGGCATGCTGACGTAACGAGGGAACGTATAGAATTGGAGTGATGAGAACTGATTTCTAGTAAAATTATAATAGTGTAGTGAATAAGGAGCAATCAGTAATCCCTCACTATCAAGCAACCAGAAGGTCGCATTCACGGCAACAGAGAAAAAGGAATTGCTTGCCCGGCGATTCACCTCCAACACCATCTAAGAAGTAACCAACAACTCACGCCCAAAACCCCTATCTGGACTGGAGCCACATTTGATTATCTGAAAAACAGCCCTTTTCCTGTCCGCAGTATCATAAAAAACTTAGATATCCAAGGCACGTAAGCCTGATTTCACCCTTGTTATAACAATTAAGAAATGCCTAGTTTAGCAAGCACTTGTACTTTCCAAACTCTACAACAAATGCCTTTATGAATGTTGTTCCCATAATAGCTAGGAGATGGCCTCTGTGGTGCCAGTGTACAAGAATTCTGGTAAAAGAACTAACTCTCTCTCGATCATTGCTATATCAGTCTCCTCCCCTCTTTACTAAAATCTTTGAGACCTTAATCAAGCACTAGACCACCATCTTGCAAAAGCTTATCTCCTCTATGATAAACAGTATGGATTTAGGTAAGGCCAGTCTACTCCAAATATTTTAACAGTCATCTCTAAACGCATATTCCATGCGCTGGATAAGGCGGGCGAAGAAAGGGCTATAGCCTTTATAGATCAAAGACCTTTTGGCAAAATGCCTCAGAGGTCGATATTTGGACAATTATTATACCTGGTATTCATTAACATACTTTCCGATAATATTCTGCCCACGTCAGGTATGTTTGATAATGATACAACACTCTATAATATTCACGAGGAAATAACGGGTGTGCACAAATCTAAGAAAATGGCAGAATCCTAAGAATATGAACTTCAAAGTGTAGTGAAATGAGGCCGTAAATGGATGGTAACATTTAATGCTAATAAGACAAAGCTGCTTTCCATTAACAATTACAAAGCGCCTCTCTAATCACCGATATCCATAATTCATAACAATCTACCTAAGACTTATTCCTCCAAATTCTTCGACTTAACATTTACAGGCAATATGAACTGAAACAAATACATTGGTGACATTGCGAATGGAACTGTATAGACGGTGGGTTCTCTCTATTGTGTTAGAAAACTACTCAGACCGAGAGTATCATGTAGCTCTATAAAGCCATCATTCGCCTATGCATGGAGTATTATTGCCACATATGGGCTTATGCATCTACCACAGCCTCTCTCTTTTGTATAGGGCCAAAAAGGAGTATTCAATCTAATAGGTTCCATTTTGTAAACAAAGCTCCAACCCCTGTCTCATCGCCACAATGTTCCATATATGTGCCTATTTTACAAGTATCTAAATGGAATGTTCTCTGATGAACTCGTTGCATTTGTGCCCCCCTTGACGTACATATCCACCACAACAAAACCAAACTCTTTCACTTTTTAGATTCCTAAATGCCAAAAAGCTAATAATACTCTAATAGTTTTTCCCCTCGAACAGTTAGACTTTGAAATTCCCTTCCTGCTACCTGCTTCTCAGACTCAACTTATATGCAGAAGTTAAAATGTAACGTAAACAAACATCTAGTTATACTTTCCTAGCCATGGTCCCAAATATAGCCGTTTACGTCCAAGTGCTGACATGCTTCTTAAAGTGTAGCTGAAGACGTTCCAAATGCAAGGGATTTGAGAAAAGAAATCATTAGAAAACAAAGTTTTCTGCATCAAGAGCTGTTTATTGTGATTTGTAAGAATTTTGCTGACGCGCAACTCAGTTGGATGTATTTTTCGTGAAGAGAAGTAAAGCCGATACATCATAATTGCAGCCGAATTTTATTGGACTTGAACTGGTTACTTGCGTATGCAACTAATTTTATCGTATCAACATACATAATTTCAATATAACTTATGCATTCCTAACAATTATGCATCTTATTAATCTTCATTATCAAGTAGATTTTAGTCTTCATGAGTGATGACATTTTATACAATACTACAAAAGATAAAAGGAACACTCGAAATTACATCTCTTTTTTTATAGATAGAATTCCTTAATTTATTCGATCCTGAACGGACTGCACATAAGTTGATCCTGACATTATTTCGTTTCTTTCAATTTCCCAAATATGGTCTAGTTTGTTTTCCTCAGAGATGCTGTTAATCGAAGAAGCCCCTTAAGGATAACAAAGAAAAGGCTCTCTTCCCTCAATCATTTTCACACAACATTTAAGACAGCAGAGATTGGTTATATTGAAATGACCCAGCCTACAGTAATATATTTCTTCTTGCCCAGGGTGATGGAAATTCTTAACTCTATAAAGAAGCCCTTCACTTTCTACACTCGTGATATGATGCTAATGCCAGATTACTTGATAGGAAACCTTTCTGTTCAATATAGTTTCAAATAAACAAGTTTGTTAATCTGTCTCTTTATATATCTAATATTATATATACATATGTGTGTATATATATATATATATATATATATATATATATCCATATATATACATATATGTAATATATATTCCTATATATAATACAGATATCAATATATAAAATATATATTCATATGTAATATATTTTCATCTATATTATATATATTCATATATAATATATATATGAATATATGTATATATTATATATAATATATATGCATATATATAATATATACATATATTTTATATATAATATAATTATATATATAATATATATTCATATACATCACATATATAATATATATTCATATACAAAATATATATAATATATATCCATATATATATATATAATATATCTATATGTATATAATATATATAATATATTTTCATATAATATATATATGCATATATATATATATATATATTCATGTATATATGCATATATATTCATATATGTACATATATATATATGCATATATGTACATATATGAATATATATGTATGTATGTACATATATATATTCATATATATATATTTATATATATAAATATATATATATATATCTTCATATATATGCATATATATTCATATGTATACATATATATACATATATATATATCCATATACATATACATATATATATTCATATATATTCGTATATATATACATATATATACTCATATACATATATATATATTATTATGCATATATATATATATTCATATATTCATATATATATATATTAATATATACATATATATATATATATTTTTATATATATAAATATATGCGTTTTCATATATACATATTCATATATATTCATATATATGCATGTATGCATGACGAAGTTTCATGCATATTTAGTATCGATTCTGAATTATGATAATAAACCTTTTGATATGTTGAAGAGGATATTGCTAATGGATGTATTTTTTCTTAATTTGTTTAGTTACTTACGTAAGTTTGTACTTGTATTGATATCGTTCATTAATTGTGTGTATATGAGGAAAATATGTACATCTTAATACATGTATATATATATGTATATATATATATATATATATATATATATATATTCGACTGTGTTTAACTTAAATTGAGTAAGTGCTATTTGCAAGTTGATATCCATGTTTAAAGCTCGTTTCTTGAAGGGTTTTTTATGTTGTTAATTTTTCTAAAGTATCTAAACATGTTTTCAGTATACGTATGTATGTGCCTATATATATATATATATATATATATATATATATATATATATATATATATGTGTGTGTGTGTGTGTATATATATATGTCAGGGAAATGTGTCTGTGTGTGTGTGTCTGTGTATCTGTGTCTATGTGTCTGTGTGTCTGTGTGCATTTCCCTACGGACTCGAAATTTGATACTGAGATTTGGGAAAATCGATGCGATCAGTTTCTGGCCAGAAATTTGGCGATTAAATGGTCTAAGTTCAACGATTTGACCTTTGAGAACAGAACTCTACCGAACTCCTCCGACAATTTTGGGTCTACACACTTGAAATTTTAGATATAGGTTCCTTGGACATGGATCTAACTTAGTAACTTGACTTCAGCCCAAAACAATAAATTTTAAAAACATTGACCTCTGTCGTCTCTTCCAAATTACTCAGACAATTTCTGGTTTAAATATTTGAAATTTTACATAAAGGATATTCAGAGATAGGGCAAGATTTTTCATCAGTTTTGGTCGAAAATTTTTAGTTACCAATATATAAATGTATGTATGTCTGGTTGCGTGTCTGCCTTAAACTTTCAATAGAGTCGACGGATTTTACCAATACCAATATCGTTTTAAAGTTCGATCTTTTATACGACAAATATCGAAAAATTGGCTAAAAGCATTAATATCTCCCCCTTCAACTAGGCACTTTTCTACAGGGGGGGGCACTTTTTTCGCCGATATTTTTTAAAGTTATCCTCTCCTTTAGATTGTCTAGCCTTAATTTTTTAAAACGTCGCTTCCGGTTTGGCGATGGTCGTAACAGCATAAACGTTAATTTTTACCCCGTTCTTTTCCTCCTTTGTGGTACGGGTTCCAGCCTGCCTTGTTACTACCACTTTCTCTTTTGCTCAACATACACATCCAAACACCCGGGCAACGCCGGGTGCCCATGCTAGTATATATATATATATATATATATATATATATATATATATATATATATATATATATATATAGTAATGAAGCGATATAGTGTTTACCTGATATACGCTATGGTAAACTTCAAACTAACATAAATAACAGTATTCATATATAGAAAATTTAATCCCAACCAAATTAAAAGCACAATATGCAATAAAGAGTAGAACGTATCATAAGTGAAAGAAAATTAAAACTGTAATTTACTAGTAAATTGATTTTGGAGTATTCAGTCGAAATCTCGAAATTACTTATAACGTCACCAACTTACTTTCGGAAGAACCCCCCCCATCCGCCTTTTCTTTTACATCGTAAGCTTCTTAAAACGTGACTAGCTTAAGTTCAGAATAAAATCACGCTTTCTTTTAACGGTTAATTTAAAAAAAAATGTTTTGAACGCTACTAACTCAATTTTATTCACTACAGTTTGCAATTTGGAGACGGAATTGTTTTTGTTGAGATAAGTGATTTCAATTTTAATCATGCTTTTTATTTTAGATTTAAAATATTAATAACTCCATTTTATTTCAGTATTTAAATTTGTGTATTTCTGTTTTATTAAATGCTAGCTTTTTTTCTCGTCCAATACCGGCTTCCATCTTATCTCGAAATTACTTATAACGTCACCAACTTACTTTCGGAAGAACCCCCCATCCGCCTTTTCTTTTACATCGTAAGCTTCTTAAAACGTGACTAGCTTAAGTTCAGAATAAAATCACGCTTTCTTTTAACGGTTAATTTAAAAAAAAATGTTTTGAACGCTACTAACTCAATTCTAATCACTACAGTTTGCAATTTGGAGACGGAATTGTTTTTGTTGAGATAAGTGATTTCAATTTTAATCATGCTTTTTATTTTAGATTTAAAATATTAATAACTCCATTTTATTTCAGTATTTAAATTTGTGTATCTCTGTTTTATTAAATGTTAGCTTTTTTTTCTTTTTTTTTCTCGTACATAAATGTTTATTTATATACCGAGTTGATTGCAAAAATAGATTACGAATTGTACTCATTTTTAGTTCGTGTGAGGGGAATCTATCACCATACTTTCCCTTAAACACGTCTGTTGGACTTTTATTAAGTATAATACTTAATAGTTTTTTTGTTTGTTTTTTTTTAATGGAAAGTAGAAAACGCATTGTGGATGCGTTATCGGCAGCTCCTGTTACTCTCGCTTCTTCTTATTTGTCCCTCAGTCCTCATTTTTTAATGAGTGATTTTTCTGACAAAGGGAGAAGAAAAAGCTGTTTTCTAGGTTGGCAGTATTTTGTGCGAACAGTTGGCTGAGATGGCGGAAATTTTCTGTTTCTATGTCTATCATTGTAGCCATGTCACTAGTAAGGGTGCTGGAGGTAAACGTTTTGTCTGGGCTGACGTTATCCGCCTGATAGTCAGGGACCCGAACCTTGGATTAACCACTAAGGAGGCTGTCCTATCAGCAGGTGCAAAGTACTGGGGCTGCTGTATTGCCATTTGGTGAATGGATTCTGGACCATGCAGTAGCTTCTGGTGGGGCCTCTCGATGCCATACTAGTGCGTAATTGTTACGGCTTTACCTTATCATTAGCTATAAATAAAAAAAAAAATTCTTCGTTTCTTTTTCTCTCTTAATTTCCCCTCTCTGTCCTGCTCTAAGTAAATCTGACGACCTAGTCCACAAATTTCAAAATTTCATTATGACAAGTTTCAAGAAAAAATACACGATTAAATCCGGTTCTCCAACTTCCAATGCAGACCCCTACTACCATGTCTCCTTCTCCAACATCAGGGGTCTACGTTCTAGGAGACTAAACCAGACCTTTTATTTTTAAGTGAAACTGGCATTGGACAGGCTATTTCCCTAGAAGAGTTCGCAATTAAATGGTACTCTAACTTAACCTCTAAATCTGACCCCCAAGATCGCCATGGGCATGGAATATGTGCCTATATTAAAGATAGCTTTCCATGTGGTAGGGACATCTCCAGGGAAGATCCTAACTTACCCTATATGTGCTTCCGGGTTGCTTTAGCTCACACTACGGCATTTTTATTTACTCTCTATCGCCCCCACAACAGCGGAGTTACTATATTTAAAAGCATATCTGAGAAAATTGACCAAGTCCTATCTGCTTATCCTTCAGCTAACATTCACGTATGTGGAGATTTCAATGTTCACAACGTCGAATGGTTGACCCACTCAAACAAGACCGATGATGAGGGGAGGTTCTGTCATGATTTCTCCATTGCCTATGACCTCACTCAGATTGTTCAGGAACCCACCCGTGTGCCCGACAATGACGGCCAGTATGCGAGCCTACTAGACATTTTCTCACAACTTGCCCTGAACTATGTTCAGTTTTTGTTCTGTCGCCTCTTGGATCTTCCGACCACTCTGTTGTATCAATTAAGATAAAAATGAAAGGTAATAAGTCCCCAGACGTACCTCTCCATCGTACAGTATATCGATACACTAAGGCTGACTGGGATAGCTTCCGTACATTTATAACTGATCTACTCTGCATTCCATATTTAAAAAGGATGTGTCCTCTATAGTATTAGACCTGACGGAATGGTTAATTGTAGGTATTGATCGTTTCATACCCTCGAAAAAGTTTCTGCAAAAACCTTACAGCCAGCCATGGTTCTCTCCAGATTTTACTGCTGCCATTGCGCACAGAAATCACTTTTCCACTGTTTCCAACGTAATAGATGTATGGAAACTAAAGCCGCTTTCAGGACTGCCAGCAACCATTGTAAGAAAGTAATAAAGAGCGCAAGATGGTTGTATGCTCAATCTGTTTAGTCCAAAGTAGCTGAGCAGCGGCTTGGTTCCCACCAGTTTTGGCAAATAGCAAACAGAATTCTGAACAGAAGTGTGCGCTCCATTCCAACTATCATCAATGGACCTGAGGTAATCTCGTCAGCATCAGACAAAGCCAAACTCTTTGTCAAGAACTTTGCAGCTAATTCTACCTTTTGCGATCAAGGCCGCCAACCCCTAATATTTCCTCCTGTATCTGAAAACACACTATGTGATATACGTATATCTGTACGTGATGTTGCCAAGCTAATCAAAAACCTTGATTCCAGTAAAGCAACTGGCCCAGACGATATTCCAATTATAGTACTCAAAAAACTTCAACCTGAACTAGCGCCCATACTTACAAAACTATTTAAACGTTGTCTTAAGGAGAATAGTTTCCCATCTCTCTGGAAAATTTCATCTGTATGCCCTGTATTTAAGAATTCAGGTGATCGCTCATCGCCCTCTCAGTACAGGCCAATAAGTCTCCTGTGCGTCATGAGTAAGTTGCTGGAATCTGTGTTAAATACAGAAGTAATCAACCATCTCAACAAAAATAACCTTCTTAGTGACACTCAATATGGTTTCCGTTCTGCTAGATCTACAGCAGATGTGCTTACAGTTATATCTCATAGGATTAGCAAATCTCTCGACGGAGGCAACCTTTCTAGGGCAATTGCTCTTGACATATCTAAGGCCTTTGATAGGGTATGGCATAAAGGTTTACTTCATAAGATCTCTAGCTATGGTATAGCTGGAAATATCTTCTCAATTATTAAATCATTTCTTTCTGATAGGTTCATAAGAGTAGTAGTTGAGGGGCAAAAATCAGAAACCCACAGTATTAATGCCGGTGTCCCTCAGGGGTCCATCATGGGCCCAACTCTTTTCCTGATCTACATTAATGATCTTCCAAATCACATCCTTACATCATTTGTAGACATTTATGCTGACGACACTACCATTTATGGTAGCACATCTAAGACAGTAAACGACTAAGTTCTCTCCAATTCTCTCTCCTCTGATCTTGAGCATGTAGTACAATGGGGAAAGGAGTGGCTGGTTACTTTTAATGCATCTAAAACCAAGCTTCTCTCTTTACATCATCAACATTCTGATCCACATCTGGCATCAATTAAAATGAATGGCTCTCGTCTTCAGGAGGCCTCAAGTTTTGACAAGCTTCTGGGCTTGACCATTACTCCTGATCTTAAATGGAACACATACATCAAATCTGTTGCCAAGGCCGCTGGAAAAATGGTGGGATCTTTCTATCGATCCAGTAGATATCTCACTGCTGATGCAATTCTCTATGTATATAAGAGCCAGGTACGTCCAAGGATGGAATACTGTTGCCACATCTGGGCAGGAGCTGCTAGAAAGGACTTGGCCTGCCTTGATAGAGTTCAAAATAGACTTCGTAGCCTCGTAGGAGATGTCCTTTTCTCTTCCTTGCAACCTCTATCTCACAGAAGAGATTTTGCGAATTTGTCTCTGATGTATCGTTATTTTCATGGAAAGTGTTCGACTGAGCTTCAATCTATGGTCCCCCCTCGCCAAACTTTCACAAGAAACACTCGTCTAGCTGTAAACACTATCAATAATTCCCCTCACTCTTTATCTGTGCCTAAACCTAAACGTAGAGTCCATGAACAAAGCTTTTTTATTAGAACTGCACGCCTGTGGAATTGTCTTCCGTTTTCTTGCTTTCCGGCTGACTACAATATGGTTGTCTTCAAGTCTAACGTAAATAAGTTCTTGATGAGCCGTTCCATATAAGTGATGAAATTTAACAAATTTTCATTACTAATGATTATTATATTGTCCAATTTCTACTGTACACTCTTTAACCCTTATCCTTGAGTGGCCTCTTGGCCTTGATAATGAGTTGATACCTATGAAAAAAAAAAGAAAAAGTCCAATGTGAACAAGTTCTAATTGAATCGTCCCCCTAAGTAATCCAAGTTTCAAAATTCTCACTGTTTACTATGCTAAAATCACAATGACTAATGTATACCTATTAACCCTTATCCTCGAGTGGCCTCTGGGCCTTGATAAGTGGTGACACCCTTGTAAAAAAAACAATAAATTGTGTTTGTAATGTTAAACTTACAGTTTTAACTTGTATATATATATATATATATATATATATATATAAATATATATATATATATATATATATATATATATATATATATATATATATATATATGCATATATTAAAATAAGGGGGCGGTCACCAATAATGTGTATTTTATAACATTATTTTATTATTCCGTGTTTTGGTTTTTCATTTAAAAATATGTTTAGATCATTGTAATACTGTTTTTAAATCATTGAAATCGTTTTTAACGCGTTTCAGGCGTTCTGTGAAGCGTCCTTTTTAGAAAGTATGTAAAATGTTTAGAATATAGTCAAGATGTGTTTAAAATGTAAAAGAACATTTTCGTAGTTCATTTGAAATTTTTCTGAGAGGTGCAAATATGTGTAAATGATTCTATTTTTCATTCGTAGGTTCAATTTTTATTACTGGTTCATTGGGTTGGACTGTGGACACTGCTGTCTTATGTTTCTCTCTCTCTCTCTCTCTCTCTCTCTCTCTCTCTCTCTCTCTCTCTGCTTGTGTTTCTATTTTTCTTTTGTTTTTTTTCTCATTTTTTTCCTTTTTAACTCTTACTTGAGT
Organism: Euprymna scolopes; assembly: GCF_053919585.1. Taxonomy (NCBI): domain Eukaryota; kingdom Metazoa; phylum Mollusca; class Cephalopoda; order Sepiida; family Sepiolidae; genus Euprymna; species Euprymna scolopes. Next base: position 60,861,140 of record NC_136490.1, read on the forward strand.
GGAGGTGAGGGGCCCATTGATACTTGGTCAACTGGGTGCATAGGGTAGATTGTGTGTGTGTGTGCATGTGTGTGGGGGTGTGGGGGAGTGAGTGTGTGAGTTTTCTTTTATTTGTTTGAAGAATGTGTGTTCTGTTTTATAGTATTATAAAGTTATTTGCTTCCCTAGGAAGGTAACTGTGATCCAAGGTCGTTACTAATGTGTGTGTGTTAAAATCGATTTCAATGATTTACAAAAATTATTACAATGATGTAAACATAATTTTCAATGAAAAACCAAAACACGGAATAATAAAATAATGTTCAAAAATACACATTGTCAATGACCACTCCCTTATTTATATATACATCTTTCTCTCGTTGGAATTTCGTAACCCATTTTATATACATATATATATATATATATATCTATATATAGTAATTTATAAAATATATATGACGATTAAGCAACACTGAATATTCGGCGTTTCATCCACTCTAGGATTCGTCAGGCTTATGCGCGAATTCTGTGGTTGTTTCTCATTTTTATATGGTCCTCTTTTGTTGAGGATTTTTGTTAGCCAATCAGCTTTCTTGTATGTATATATATATATGTATATATATGTGCATATATGTATGTACACATATGTATATATATATATATATATATATATATATATATATAAAGGAGGAAAAAGTCTGCCTTAAACCACTAACCTAATTCTACAACAGATCCTTTGTTCGATAAAATGCATGTCCATTGGCTGATAGGAAGGGGCGCGGTGGATACTAGAAAGCTGATTGGCTAACTAAAATCCTCAACAGAAGAGGACCATATAAAAACGAGAAACAACCACAGAATTCGCGCATAAGCCTGACAAATCCTTGAGTGGATGAAACGCCAAATATTCAGTGTAGCTTAATCGCCATATATATTTTATAAATTACTAACTAGCTCTACCTACGTATTGAGCACTTTTGAAGTAAATACTTTATGCATGAATCTATACTTTCGTATATTAATTATATATATATATATATATATATATATATATATATATATTAATTGTAGTGAGTCAATGAATTTCAAAAGACCTTTTTGAAATCAAATGTTTGAGTTTCATATCAAAGAAAGTTTATTATTCTAAGCAAGACAAATGTTACTTTAGAAATTTAATCTCCTTAACCTATAGGGTTTCGATGTCTATCATCTCATTAGAGGAGAAAATATTAGCAAATATTTATAAAGGTATGTACTCTATTTGCTAAAGTCATTGAGATATGGAAAGTCAAAATCAAAATAAATGATTAATCAGAAGTCATATAGCAAGAGAATTTGCAGAAAAGAATATGAAAATTGTAGATCCAAATCGCGTGGCAAAATCCATGGTGAACATTCTTTAAAGCAGTGAGGTAATAAGATCCGAGCTGTATATTGGGTAATCTTCATAGCTGAGTACATATCCGGGTCGAGCATGTTCCTGGATAGATTTCTTTATGGGTCCAGCGAAAGTATTTTAAAGTCTGGCGGACGCCTTATCAGTAGAGGTCTATATTATTAATCCTAGGATGACGTGTTATATGTAAGGAAGGGAGGTAATAATGAAGGGTAAGAAGTGTGGTAAGCATATATATATATATATATATATATATATATATATATATATATATATATATATATATACATACATAGATATATACACATACATATATATCTACATATACGCATACATATATCAGAAAGTTATCTCTTTAGATACAGTTACAGAGACCCATAAAAAAGTTTGACCGGTCGCTTATGGAGGTCAAGTTGTGTACTGGATATGGAAAAGGGCGGGAAAGGAGGATTAAGAAGAGACAGAGAAATAAAAGTAAAAGAAAAGAAAAGAAGAGGACAAAAAACAAAAAAGAAGAGGACAAAAAAGAAGAGGACAAAAAAGAAAAGAAGAGGACAAAAAAATGGAATACATGAGTTTTTCAAAAAAACATCACCCTTTAAGACAATTTTAATAATTGGAACTTAATTTCATTTGTCTGTTTAAACCGAATTTATCCAGTCAACTCAAATAATATATTTTATTCTATAAGGCGCTATGCTTGTTTATTTTATACACTTTGATATTGTCCCATAAAAGGGATAATTAAAATGAAGGTTTAAAATATACTAATTTTGTGAGTAAATTGTAAAACCAAGGCTAAGCGTATTTATACAACGTTTTATTTTTATTTTATACTTCACTGTTAAACAAAAATAGTAATACCTTACTGAAAGTGTCTAAAAATCGGTAATAACAATAGCATTATACAATTTAATAATATTTAACTGTAGAAAGGTTGTCTACACATGCATCCATATATTTAAATTTTGTTTTGAATTCCGTTTTATAAGTGGTTATTAAAATGAACAATAAAAATTTACATCGACTCATGGCAGTGCCGCTCATAAATAACCAAAACAATATCCATTTCAAACAAACATTCATCCACATAGGCATATATATACACACATATATATATATATATATATACATATATATATATATACACATGCACGCATACATTTTTTATTAGAAATTTTTTATTATAATTTTAGTTTTGTTATCACATTGATTATTATAATTAATAGTATGACTATTGGTATACTTTCTTTATATCTAACTCCATACTTTTGTGTGTATGCGTATGTATGTATGGCTGTGTATGTATGGATATATTATGTGTATGTGTATGTGTGTGTACATATGTGTATATGTATGTGTACGTGTATATATGTTTTTTTCTGTCTTAGAGCGTATGCTCTAAGACAATCCTTTAAAAAATATTACTAACTTCCTAAATTGCCTAAATAAAAATATCAAATAAAAAGCGTAATTATTAAATAAACAGAAAAAGGGACAAAAGAAAAGAGAAACACAATTAACGGACGACGTCGTAAGCGAAATATTAGGCAAATAGCATCGCGTTTCTTTACTCTCTATATATAACCCGAATAAGATGGCATGCGAGCGACATTTTCGCTATGATTTATGAAGATGTCGACGACAAAAAGCTTGCTATGGTAACCAACAGCCAATCAGAAGAAACCGTCTCTCACGTTCCTTACAAATTCTGAGGACTTTAGAACACCAGTAATTTTATTAGAACTGTTGTTTAAATGAACGAACATTTTTATACCACAATATAGCTGAGAAGGTGAACAATGAAATGAACAATTATTCACAAAATTAGTGAGTGGTGAAGCTTTAAAGCAGTTCTAAATTAGTAAAACCTACACTTATCCATAGATTCGAAAGCAGTAACGTTTGAATTTATATATATATATATATATATATATATATATATATATATATATATATATATATATATATATATACAGTGGGGGTAATAAGTATTCGATACATGCTGGAAATTTGTATTGTTCATTTTAATAACGGAATTCAAAACAAAATTTAAACTGTATGAAGCTGCATCATAACGAGCATATTACTACTCGAAAAGTTAACATATTCATTTTAGAAAAGATATCAAAACGAAAATTCTGAAATGGCTAGTGTAAACAGTATTTGATACATAGTAACAAATGAATGAAATTTCCTAATTTCATTCATTTCTCTGTTTGGATCGAGTCTAGAATAAGGACCTCAATCCCAGTGCCGAGGAAAAGGGACACATTCCAATTGACACCGGTTGACATTCCACCAGAATGCGTTTTATACGCTGAATTATCGTATTTAAGAGTGCGTCTCTATTCTATCTATTTCTAGCAGTATTTTTTTTTTAATTCACATATTAAATTTTTTAATACCACATAGAATTTTGGCTTCTTCAACTTTGGATTTTTCGTTATTTAATAATTTTTTTTTTTTTAAATGGTCGCGAATTCTTCGGTTGGTAGGAGTGAATCGTGTATTGAAGACATTTGCAGTGCCTTGATATAACCTGGCATTTTTAATAATGGTTAAAACCCAAGAACATAGTGCTGATCGACGAAACAAGATTGTTGATGTCCATAAGTGTGGTGAAGGCTACCGATTGATTGGAAAACGGTTCAACGTGCAAACTTCAGCAGTAGGTTCAATAATAAGGAAATAGAAAACGCATCATACCACTGTCAATCCTACTCGGGTTGGCACCCCAAAGACAATTTCGAATCGAGCATTGACTATGATGACCAGAACTGTTTCAGATAATCCTCAAGTTACCTGCAAAGAATTGGTAAATGAGCTGGAAACTGTAGGGATTAATGTGTTTTCGTTGCTTTTATTTAATATTTTGTTATTATCTGCTTAATTATCATCTCTAAATTTTTGCAGCAGCTGTATGATGACTTTAGATTATTTTTATTGAAAATTCTGTGTAAGGGATTGGTTATGAGAAAGCGCTTTTCGAATAACAAAATAAACAATAAAATGTGAACAACAAGAAAAAAATAGAACAAAAAATTAACTAATAGAAATAATAATAATAATAATAATAATAATAATAATAATAATAATAATAATAATAATAATAATAATAATAATAATATCCCGGGAAACGACAACCATAATAGAAATAAAAATAAAAATACTAATAATGAACAAGATATATGCAACTGTAGATCGAACAGACTTAGCCCACTTCAAAATAAATATCTAACCAAAAGTATAGATTACCAGGTCACAATATTTGCGAAAGAAACCCCAAATAACAAGAAATGTAACGTAGAGATTACTTCCATAGATTTAAAAACCCGATATTGTGACCACAAAAGTACCTTCAAAAATAAAAAAAACACCGAATGAAAACAACACTAATAAACCAATACTGGGAACTCAAAGAAAGCGGACGTTCGCCTGTAGTCGAATAGAAACAAGTAAGATAAGCAAACACATGTAGGGACCTAGACGATCCATGTAGAGTATGCCTTCACGAAAACTTCGCTATCCTATACTTTAAAGAACCGAAAATTTTATTAAACTGTAGGAGAGAAATAGCGTACAACTCTGTACACAGGATAAACTTTACTCTAGGATAGCGATACAAAATAAGCTTAAAATAACAATAGAAAATAAATGCAATAAAATTAATAAGATAAACATACATATACATAAACAATCTTATATATATATATATATATATATATATATATATATATATATATATATAAACTTACATAATATCCAAATATAGACATAAAGTAAAAAAAAATGACACTTAACTACACCTAGGTTTAAAATAGGTCAGCTCACTAGATCTCTACACTTTCCGCGAAAAAAACACACACTAAGGAAGAGGTGAACGTAGGGCGTACTTTGCTTTTGTCCTGTAAGTGCTTGCCTATTGGCTGATTAGGAGGGGGCGGTGGAAATTAGGAAGCTAATTGGCTAACTAAAAATTCAATAGAATGTAAATATAAAAAAACGTGAGACAACCACAACTCTCCGCATAAGCCTGACAAATTTTCACGAGAATCAAATGCAGGATATTCTGTGTAGCTTAATTTGCATAAATATTTTAATAAATTACTACCAAGGTCTACCTATGTATTGAGAACTGTTGAAGAAATACTTAAAATTTAAGCATAAAATTATACTTTCGTACATTAATTTATGTGATTAAACGAAGTAGTCGTATATATATATATATATATATATATATATATATATATATATATATATATATATATATAGTTATTCACATTTTACCCATCGACCCACGGGAGCAGCGCCCGTAAATAATCTCAACAAATGTCTATTTTAAACAAACATTCGTCCACTACTTTTATAGTGCTCAAACCGCTTGCGAACCTCACATTTTAGCATTCAATAAAATAGCGGCTGAGATTATTTACGACAGTGCTCTATCCAAAGAGGGGGAGAACCTAAAATATATTTGTAGTCATCCATATATAGACCTGTTTCATTGTATCACAACTCATCAGCACGACTAGACTAACACGTTTCCAAGCCAAGAGTTGAACCTAGAAACATCGCGTTGACAGTCGGCACTTTTACTCATCGACCTATGGCAGTGCCGCTCGTAAATAACTTAAACAATGTCCATTTTAAACAAACATTCATCCACGACTTATATATATATATATATATATATATATATATATATATATATATATATATATGTATATATGTATATATATGTATATATGTGTATATATATGCATATATATATATGTGTATATATATAATTATTTTATAAGATAAATATTTTTTATAGGCATTTAATTATTCCGTGTTAATTTATACTTTTCAGTATGGATGACGTAATTGAAAAGTCATTCGAATGATCTAAATTTTGTAACCCTGGGTTTTTATCGTCGTACCGATCATACTTTTAAATAGGAAAGAAATATGCTATGTATTTAAAAGTTAAACACAATGTTACAATCTCTTCAGGCGTGAACTTGCAATGTGACTAAGTTTGGCTTTTTAATTTCATTTCTTAAAATACTCAACTAAACGGAGCTTAATATTTTTTGGTTTATATTCCCATAAACATGTGCTATGTTTTGGACTGTTCTCTTAGTTTGAATATGTAATCTCTGTACATTTTAAAAATCAAATGTTGGAGTTAGATTTGGAATGCTGAACTACCATACGTGTAATGTGGTGGTATTTAGCTTTCTATACATATGATAATATGATATCAATTTATTTTTCGGCTTTTTGTTGAGGGCCGTAGGCAGTCGGTTTGCTTTTTGATTTCATATCAATTTAAAACTCCCTAAAACAGATTTTCTTTATCGATTTATTTTTTTAACTGTAACAATATGAAGGAAACATTTTTACCAAACTTTCTTTTGCTTTTTATGCCTTTTTTCCTTATTTAAATCATGACATTCTTCAAAGAAATTAATCCTTATTCCATTATTAATTATCTCCCTGTAATTCTATTATCTCCCATCTTTTGTGATGATTTTCGTTCTAGATCTATCCAACATCACTTCTAAAAAAAACTCTGTATTTTTGATAATGTTTCTAAGATTTTAAATGTATTTTTTTTACTTTCCTCTTATCAATCCTCGACATTTAGTTATTGTCTGATCAAATTCTAATCCTTATCCTTCAACTTTTATAAAAAAGAATTAACGCTGATTTCATTCTGATTTTTCACAAACACAATTAAAAAAAGAAATGTCATTATTCTTTATCATTTAATGTTCCCAATCTTCTTTTCCTGGCAAACATCTTTTACAAATATGCTTCTAATCTCGCCTCGTTTCGACTTCAACGTATTTTTTTAATATTTTTCACTCTGTTTTTTTTTTTTTTAGCGTGGAATTAATTCCTGCCAAGTAATAAAATAATTCCACCCAGTTTCATGATTTGGAATAGCAATTCCAGGATTTTCTAAATGATTGCACCAAAACGATAGAAGCCTCGTTACCAGCTATCAAGTCACACAAAAATCTATTGTAAGTGTTGTTTCTTTCATTTCACAAATGAAAGGCTCTATAATTAATAGCAAACAACACTTGATTTCTTAACAATTTACAAATTTGCCTGATCACGTTTGGTGGATTCGAGGGAAAATTATAAGCAATAGCGATAATCTTAAATTCTTAATGAAACAGTTAAATATTTTAATAAACGTTTTTATATTGGAGGAAAAATACAGTCAATAATATAATTTTAAGTCATTTCTGACAAATAAAAATGGAAGCAAAACACGTCACCATTGATGACCAGAACGAAAATCAATCCTTAGCCTGCATACTTTTATTTGACAAATTTATTATGGTTTAAAGCAGTGGTTCCCAACCACTGTGCCGCGACCCATTTGTGTGTCCAAGAATAATTTCTGTTGAGCCGCTAAGATATAATAGCTGAAAGTCATTTAATTTGATTTTGTATAATAAACACATTCAATTTCTTAGGCATCATGCCTAAGAAATTGAATGTGTTTATTACAAGATTGTATGAGTTATCTACGTTTCTAATTTTGAGCAATGTTAAAAGGAAATATTTAGCACGCCTTCCCAATGAGTGTGGTATCAAATATAAGTACGGCCAACTTCCATTGCAGGCTTTGTCGAGTTCTGTTATGTAAGTGTACCAAACTATAAGTAAAAAAATCCACCCAAATTTTACTACAATTCTCAACCTCGTATCTGGAAAATGGCACCTATCTGTTTCTACCATATTTTCCATTTTTACGACATTCTTCTGGCTTCTAATTCTTTCAAAAAGAGATATTAGTTTCGAAATATTAACGACTTCCATTATCCCAGTAACCTTAAACAGTTAGTCTATATTTACTGATTTGTATTTGTGATTGATTTTGGAAAATTACTTCGATTCTAAAATTCTTACTGATATGAACTGTGATTTTCTTACTTAAACAACATAAAAATAATAAAAATGTGAAAGTTTTTTGGGGGAAATATTGAAGAACCGGATAAAGATTTGCCCCCTCACATTCGCCCAACTATTGCAGTCGTAATTAGGAAGCACCAGACACAACTTTTCTACTGACATCCACCATTATTATTCTTATGCTAAATAGTGAAAGCAGAATATGTGAGTTTATCTGAATAATAATCGTACTTATATAATTTTCTGTATGGTTTTATTATTGTATTGCGAAAACGTTTTATTAGTAAAAAATGCTTATTTGCTTACGAAAATATTAAAAACTCCATAGTAATTAGTCATGTACAATGGTTAGGATCCACTGCTCTAAAGTCTTACTTGGCCATTACTTCATCTGTCGATATTTCCTACCGACGAGTGGGGGGGGGGAAGAAAAGACGCTTAGCTTGCAACGAAAAATTACCTCGTTGCTTACACGCAAACGTATTCGTGTAAATATAACGCACTGTTAACAGTTGTCGTACCGGTCTGATAGATCTCTAACAACGACAAGAACAAACTACAACAACAACAAGCCTACAAAGGTGACTCTTTCTATAGTCTCGATCTCTCGTTCAGCGAGATTGAAACGAGACTGGAATGTCTATTTAAGCTATAAGGAATAGACATCCTATTTTCTTCATTAACAAACACCAGACCGGGCCGTTCACAGCCATGAGTGTCTTTCCTTTCCCACCGAGCCACCCTCGGTAAGTCAATCAACCCAATTATCACACATCATATTGTATGAAGTATGCATGCAATTGCGTCATTATGACGTTGATAACTTAAAAACTATTTACTTGATGGGCCTAATATATCACAATGACATTTACTTTGGAAAATCGGGAGCTGAAATTGCATTCACATTTCTATTGTGACCAAACTTTTCAAGAAGAATTTGTTTTCAATATCATACCAAATCTTAGATATAATTGGCTTCAATGTAGAGCATGTATTCGGTTTCTACTATAGATAGAACAATAGTATTAGACATACGTGTGCCCAATATTATTTCGTGAAATTTATTGTAAACTTTGACCTCGATATCTAAAAACTAAATCAGTTCAAAGAATATGATTAAGATAACGTTGTGTGACAATTAAGTGTATACTACGCCGTACATATAAACTGCAAACATAATGGCAAACAAAAAATCAAACTCAACCGACATCATAACTTTTTAAGCTGAGGTGATTTACACTGGTGTTCACGACTTGCTAGTCTAGTCATAGTTTCAATAAAATTGCTGTTTTAATATTTCAGCGATAGACGAACGTTTGAAACCTTATGTAAGAACCTTCACGTGCGATGTTTGTAATAAAATTTGTCAGAAGAGGTCTTCAAGAAGTAAGATTTTAATATTTCGAGAATAGCCGTTAAATGAAAAATTTAACAATAACATTACACGTAAATACCGAAAAATATTTTTAAAAAAAGAGTGTTGTTTTAGGAATTCACTTTCTTAACAACCTATATCTGATGCGCTATTTCTTAATCCTTCTTTCGCTCACGATAACCTTATTACCTTTTTCCTATTCTCATATATGAACATATATATGTATATATTTATATATATATTTATATATTTATATGAACATATATACATATGAACATATATATATATGAACATATATATATGGGCATATATATATGTATGAACATATATGAACATATATATATATGAACATACATATATATATGAACATATATATGAATATATATATATGTATGAACATATATATATGAACATATGAACATATATATATATATGACCATATATATATATATATATATATATATATATATATATGAACATATATATATATGAACATATATATATGAAAATATATATATTCGTATGGACATATATATTAACAGAGATATATATATGAACATATAAATGAACATATCTATATATATGAACATATATATATGAACAAATATATATGACCATATATATATGAACATATATATGTGAACATATATATATATGAAACTATATATATGAACATATATATATGAACATATATATATGAACATATATATACATATTAACATATATACATGAACATATATATATAAGAACGTATATATATAAACATATATGTATATATATGAACATATATAAGAGCCAATATTTAATAAAACATGTTAAAAAACACTTTGAAAAAGAGTTAAAACATATTTAATCTGAAGAGGAAACTCTTAATGTTTTTAAGATAGTCCTTAATCCGCGGAGTTTCGAAGAAATACTTTCCTTCTCATCAGAGGGTAGGAATTAGCAAATTCAGGATCGGATTTTGCATACAAAAGTATTTGATGAAATTGCAAGTAAGTCAAAGATCTTACTTGATAAAAAACAGTGAAGCAAAGGGAATATTTTGTATGCAAAATCCAATCCCGCATTTTGCTAATTCCTACCCTTTGATTAGAAGGAAAGTATTTCTTCGAAAGTCCGCGGATTAAGGACTATCCACTTATTAAGTGTTCCCTTTTCTGATTAAATATTGTTTTAACTCTTTTTCAAAGTGTTTTTAACATGTTTTATTAACTATTTGCTCTTATATATGTTCATATATATGTATATATATATACGTTCTTATATATATGTTCATATATATTTATATATGTTAATATATATATATATATATATATATATATATATATATATATATATATATATGTTCATACATATTTGCTCTTATAAGCTCTATCTCCTATTTGGTTTTATCAAGCTTTTACATCTGGTTGAGATTACTTTATAAATATTAATTCTTTAATATTTATAATATACTTTAGTTTTACCATTTTGGATCATTTTGGTAAATTTAATTGTAATTTTTATTTTATATATATATATATATATATATATATATATATATATATACATATATATATACACATGTATATACCCACTTTAACCTCCACGTTACCTTCTTTTTCCTTTGCCTAATTATTTTCAACTTTTCACCCGGCGTTTTTTTTTTTGGGGGGGGGTCTTAAAATTTTTGGAACGCTAATTTCTCATACTGTTTTTTTTTTTTTTTTTCCAACGACTGAGGCGACCGCCTTCTATTATCCATTTACCCGCAAATATAAACCTCTATTATACTTGTCTTTTTCTTTTAATACGGCTGGTTGATGTTTTTAATGTTGAACTCTGAATGAACTGTCCACATGAACCGTTATTCTTATGTTTTGGTTAAATTTTTTTGGCTACAAATAATAAAACTCTAAATTTCATCCTATGAAGTAACCAGCAAATACATGGAAATGTTGATTATTCTCTGCTATTCGTAACAACGAAGCGATGCATGTTGCCTTATAAAAAACACGCCTTCTACACAAAACTCTGACCTTCATCTCATAATTATCTTATCCAAAAACTTAACCGATAAAATTAAATGTATATAGTTTCATTCTTCTTCAATGTCTTAAAATCGCTGAAATAAGGCTCGCCTTTCAAACACCACCTCTAGCCACACACTCTATTGGACTTACATTTTTATCTCGATTATAATTCTTATTGACTATTTTGCTTTTCATACAGAACCCCTATTAACACAAGAACGAATCAAAATGGTAAAATTTTGTAATTTTTCTATCGAATTTCTTTATATTTCGAACAAAAATATTAGTAAAAAATGTGAAAGAAACACTAAAGACTTCTTTTAGGGACTTGGGAATAGTTGTGTTTATGCAATTTACGTTTCTCTAAATTCTCATTTCTTTCTTTATTGCATTTTAACAAGCTTAGAATGGCCTCGTCTTTCTATCCATGTTCTCGTATATGTTTGTTATAAGTTCCCTTTTTAAATTCACATTGAAAAAAAACAGCAGACAGTACGATTTTGGAGTGCGGAGTAGTATGATATCGTTTCGGTGCCCCACTTATTCATAAAGTCTAGTAAAAAATAAAAAAGTAGCCCTCATTACCAAACCTTTTGCTTCGAATACTTATTCCATTATCAATATTAATATGTATACACCGATCCTTTTAAAAATGTATTACTAAATCTAACGGAAACTTTGATGCAGAGCAATTCTTTTCCCTAATTTTATATAGAACTAATTTAAATACTGTTAGGCCCGAGTTAAAGTTTAGACATACATATCCTTTAAATCGTAAAAATAAAGACAAAACAATAAGATTAATTTATTTATATGGTAATCGAGAATATATATATTCTAAAATATCTAAGGATTCGTTCATCTACTAAGGCAATAATACTCTACGTAAAAATATAGAAATATATATGCATATCAAACTCTCTCTCTCCCTCCCTGTTTCTATCTGTATCTCTCTCTCTCTCTCTCTCTCTATATATATATATATATATATATATATATATATATATATATATAAGTTTACTAGGTGATCTTTATTTGTTAAAAGTTTCAGACTCATTATATGTGTGTGTGTCTGTGTGTGTATGTGGGTGTGTGTGTGTTGAATATATATAAAGAGAAAAAGAGAGTTATGAAAATATATAGGACAATCAAACGACACAGAATCTAAAACGTTTAACCATCATAGGGAATCGTCTAGCTAAAATGTATTTACTCGTACGAGTTTCGATTAGGATAGATCGTTTAAGGCTTCTATATATATATACAAATTTTATCTAAAGCAATAGAAAGTACCGGGATCATTCAGTGAGCTATTTCTATTCAAACAAAAGAAATGGCATAATCGTTTTCTACTAGAATTTTATGATAAACACCATTTTACCAAAATAACAATGATTAAAAACTGGAAATCTGCTGGTATTTGTTGTCGTTTAGACTCAAACGAACATTATGTTTTCCATCTGGGTAATCACATTTCTATTACGCTATATGACAAATTCTAACAAGGACGAATAATAATAAATAATGTGTTTAGTTCAAAACTAATTATATTATGACGCATCACCTCTTGGTTCGACGAAAGTGAAGTCTACAATTTAAAAAACTCACAGAGCAATGAATATTCGGGTTCGCAATCCTGTGCACAGATTTCATTCTTTTTTTCCACTTACAAGATGTGCGGACGTGATAATTCTCTCTAACCACATTGCACATACATAACTAGAACCCTTCAAGAGCTACTAAAAATATAACGTCAGCAAACGTACACGTCGCTTACTGGACGGCTATATGCAGTTTATAGCTAAAGAGTCCCACTCTCAAACCAATCACACTAACACACACAGATCACAATGTTAGATTGTTTAAACAAACGGCGCCAGTTGTTTAATCAACTTTTTCCTGAATAACAAACGCCATCATGTAATAGTCTTAATACGTTCCCAATAAATAAGTATTTTCTGTAAACCGACTTTGTCTTTCTCTCTTTTTATCATAGACTTCTCTCCACAGCAGTTTTAAATAAGATTGAGCAGAAAAACAGTAAATTTGACAAAAATATCACTTGGAAGCTCGAAAAACTTTTTACACTTTAACTACTGTTAATAGCTTTATGACCTAATCTGATCGCTTAGAAAATAAAACATAGGAAGGTGTGATATCAAAACAAAATGCTATTGTAAAGCCTATTTACTTACCTGTCACTATTGCAGAGTAAGACATTAAATCGGTTTGTAGTGTGGAGAAAATGAATTTCACTAATAACGGACATCCTAAGGATGTGAGGATTTCCTTTTCAAAATGTAGGCGAGAACAAAAGTACGATTTTAGAAATTAGACAGAATGCCCCCAAAAGTGTTGAGAGTGAGAAATCGTTATTATTCTCGGTCCAAACTACTCGTCATCACAATAACCAGACGTATTCTACGGGCAACAATAGTGATAGTATCGGTGATTTGTAGCAAAATTATATATATATATATATATATATATACCTATAAATTCGTTTCTCTTTTGTGTGTATTGATATTCATATTAAAACCCCTCTTTTCTAGTTATTTAAAAAGACAATACAATGTTGTTATATATGGGTCGTAGAATTGTATTCACTAGCAAAAGATCTAGCTAATTGCATATTCTTTTGTAAATTCATTTTGATTAATTCCCTATTAGTTTTTTCGGTTTTCATACGGAATTATCATCTATAGTCAACTATTACGTGTAATTATATTCATGAAGATATTCTACATGATTTATACTTGCATAATATTTGCGTAAAATGTGTGCAGTAAACACAAAATTGTTTCCATATATCTTTATCTATACGTATATATTTTTGTTTTTCTATCTATCTATATATCTATAAAAGTGAACATGTCTGTGTGTCTGTGTACATTTCTCTACGCAATAACTCTGTCAATTTTTAGTCTACAGACTCTAAATTTGATATACAGGGTACTGAGACTTGGGAAAATCGATGTGATCGGGTTACGGCCAGGAATTTGGCTGTTAGGGATCAAAGTTGAACGATTTGATCTTTTATAACTCTATCAAACTCCTCCGACAATTTTGGGTCGAAACACTTGACATTTTAGATAATGCTTCCTTGGGCATGGATCTAACTTAATAACTTGATATGAGCCCAAATTAATATATTTTAAGGGGTCATAATAGGGGTCAAAGTTTAAAAAATTACCGTTTTTTTTGGATCAGCATACACCTCCAAATACCTGGGCAACGCTAGGCACCCATTGCTAGTATATACATACATATAGATATATATATATAAAAAGAGAGAGAGAGAGAGAGAGAGAGAGAAATGCGAGGGGCGTGCCATAAGTAATGCCCCTGACCCACTTTCAGTTGTCTGATCTGCTGAAATTTTGCATGTGCAATGATTTATATCTCTACGGGTTGTGTGGAAAATTACAACTCTGAACTAATTGTGGTTTCTGTTTTACAGGTGTTTGAACTGAGTCAGGTGTGGAATTGAGCCTGTTGAATGTCGAGAAGGGATCCGGTTTTTGTATTTGAAAGGACGTACACCACAGGAGACTTTTGATGAAATGAAAGAAACATATGGTGATAATGCCCCATCATATGAACTTGTAAAACGTAGGCATCATGAATTCAAACATGGCCGGAAGTCTGTGGAAACATCTGCCAGACTTAATCGCACCCCCCTTCTGCCATTGATGAGGCATCTGTTACTCAAGTTGAGGCTGCCATTTTGGAAGATCGGCGCATTACTATTCGCCAAGTAGCCCAAGATATCAAGATTAGTACAGGGTCTATGGAAGGGTCATTCATGACCATTTGCATATGCATAAGGTGTCTGCCAGATGGATTCCCAGGTTGCTCACACCATTCCAGAAGCGAGAAGTGCGTCGAGTGCTCAAGGATGAACTTGAAGATGTGCCAAGAAGATGAGTCAAAGTTTTTCAAAAGACTGATTACACAGGATGAACCTGAGTCCATCACTATGATCCAGAGATCAAAGCCCAGTCAATGCAGTCGAAGCACTTGAACTCACCACCTCCAAAGAAGGCAAGGGTGCAGCCCTCCGCTGGCAAGGTCATGCTCACAGTCTTTGGGGACAAACACGGAGTAGTGATGACAGATTTCCTGGCAAATAGTACCACAATTACAGGAGCCTATTACGCTTCACTTTTGAGGAATTTCAGGGAAGCTATCAAAATACAGAGGCGGGAGAATATCAGCAAAGTTATCCTCCTCCTGCAGGACAATGCTCCGGTCCACAACTCGCATGTCCCCACATCAGAAGCACGGGCGTGTGGTTATGAAATCTTCCCTACTCTCCTGACCTTCCACCCTCTGACTTTCACCTCTTCCCAGCCATGAAATCGTTTTCAAAAGGAAAGCGTTTCCCAGATGATGCAGTTTTTATTTCTGAAGTCACGTCGTGGTTGGAGGACCAACCTGGGGTGTTCTACAAAAACGGTCTCCAGAGCTGCATCAAACGATGGGAGAAATGCATAACGCTGGGTGTTTCCTGTGTAGAGAAAGAGTAATAACTGTGCCAGGTTTCGTTGCTCTAATGTTATGGGAAGTGTGTCAGGGGCATTACTTATTGCGCGCCCCTCGTATATATATATATGTGTGCGTGTGCGCGCGCGTGATCATCTATATATATATATATATATATATAATTTATGTGCACATATGTATCAGTGTATTTATGTGGGTTATTTAATAAGAACATCTAATGGAAAGAAAGTATTTTAGGCCTAATAAGATCTCACTTGTTTTATAAGTACAAACCGAACTATTGTCATGTTAGTTTCACGACGTTTTTACATATCTGTACATATATCTACAAATATCTATATCTATATATATATATATATATATATATATATATATATATATATATATATATAGTAATGTGAGCACTTTTTATATATATATATGTAGTAATGTGAGCACGTTTTCTTTCCTGTATTTTAATTAAACTAGTAATTTCACTATTACATTAAAATACACTCTGCTCTTTAGCCTTTTTTTCTAATCTCCTTTATATATATATATATATATATATATATATATATATATATATATATATAGAGAGAGAGAGAGAGAGAGAGATACATATATATATATGTATATATATATATATATGTATTCTCACATATATTTTTGCGAGACCTTGCGCTAGTGTGAATATTCGAGTCCGAGCAGATGCGTTGGAAGTGAACGTATTCGCTCCCACTCCCCCACCCCGTTTTCAGCTCACGTCAATCTAACTGTTTACTTCCTTAAATGTATCGATTTCATTTTCTTTTGTGCTGGACGTTAATTGGACGCAAATATTTGGTGATATCAATTAACCTAATTATTATTATCATTTAGTATAGAAGAAATTTTATATTTTTTTTTTTTTTTTAATATTTTATTGGGCCATACGGAGTTTTGTCTCTCTCGTATTGGTCGATTGTTTATCATAATTGTTGTGTTTTAAAACATTTAAAACACTTAATTTAAAATATATAAATAGTGTTAAGACATTTTTCAGGAAGTTTTAATATAACTATTTCAGAAAAGTATATTTACAGTACGCTTGTTGGGATATTACAGTATGCAATATTTTTGTACCTTATCACGTTTAATGAATACCCTCATATGCATATATTTGAACACTGAACGCCATCTAATTTGGATTATTTTTTCGGTCTGTTGTAGAACCTTGGATTTTACGATTTTTTATACTTTTTATAAGGTTTTAGATTTCACCTTTTAACCTTTTATTATGTCTTGGATTTTACAATTGGGCATTAATATTTTAATATTGAACCTAATGACACCATGAAATATCTTATTTTAATATTGGCCTCTCCTTCGGTTTTCATACATGTTTTTTTGTTTTTCAATATGTGTGCTAAATAACAATATTTACGGCTCCTTATTAACATTATGTTGCGAAAAAACACTTCCTCCGATGATATTAGCCATTTATTCAAAATTCATGATTTAAGTAACAGCGGGGAAGGCGAGCATAATGTGAGTGCCTAGGGTGGGAGAGAGAGAGTTTCCCGATTCTTTGGTCAGAGCTGGGTCAGTTAGGGGGCGAGTGGTACGAAAGTCATTTAGGGTGTTTTTTTCTTGATTGGAATGTGATTAGATTAAGTGCAGTTTTTTTTTCCGTTTAAATGTATTTAGCTTCAAGCATTTTCAACTTCTTCTGCGTTGGTTTCGTGGTCTATCAATTCTGTATTGCTGGCAGAAATTTCTATAACTTTGAAGGAGGGCAGTTATTATATTTTTGGTAAATATTATAATATTTTACTTGATTTGAAAAAGATAATCAGAAACATTTCACAAAGGTCGTCTAATAAAAAGGGAAGCTCTCTGTTGTCTTAAACAACGTTTGTTTAAATGAAAGAATGCCGCTTAAATACACACAATCCATATATATATATATATATATATATATATATATATATATATATCCGCTTCAATTTGATCCTAAACAGATTGATAAGAACTATATTGAAGAAATCCTCTAGAAAATAGTTGATAAATTGAAAATGTCAAGAAAGAAAGAAGTCTTCAAAATGTTAGGAATGATTGAATCAGCAATAACTCAAATGGAAGTAGAACTGAAGTAGTGGAATTTGTTGTCGATAAATCACAGAAAAAAAAAAGAATGTCTGGATGATGTTAAAAACATCAAAAGAAAAATATCAAGCGAAAAAAATAATAAATAACAAATGTAAAAAAAAACGCTGAAGAAACAATAAAACAGAAAAATCACGAATAAAACAGAAAACTGGAGGATACAACTTCTTCATAGATTCTTTAGTTAATTACTTGCAAGTCTATCTCAAAACAAGTCAATGTCTCCTCTGACAGTTTCACAAAAATACTTTTTTTTAATAAATATTTAAAGCTAAAAGTGTTACATGGAAAAGGGTTGTCCCCTTTCCATGTAAATACGATGAATATTAGATAAGTGAAAATGAGATTAGGATGAGCCTAGAATCGAACCTTGTAGGCAAAGTTAAGAAATGGAATGTCAGAAATTTAGTCTATTGTTAAATTCTATTAGAATAATTAAATATTGTTTATATCGGAAAAAGGGGTTGATTGTCCATTCTTTAGAAATCTGAATATTATATATGTCAGTAAAACAATGAACAATGACAATTTAAAATATATTGTCAAAAAATAGGTTATGTTAAAAAATAAGTTAGGAGAGGATTCTTTTGTTTGCAGAAGTGTGTTTGGACAAACAGCCACGTGAAATTTGTCATGTTTGAATAACACACTTCTGACGTCATAGACACAGGACAATTCTCCATATAGTTGTATGGATTCGGATTTTAGAGCCAGTCAGTCAGTTAGTCAGTCAGTCAGAGAGAGTTGATTAGCCAAGTCATAGAAGAGTCCTCTTAAAGGCGAAGGGGTAGAAGATTATCCATGTAGATACAGGTGAATCCCTGACATCATACGACCGGTCGATCCGATAAATAAAGAAGTCATCATGATGTTCTGTACACGTTGTCTCGTGCCGTCATTCTGTTACAACAGAAATGTAATTGTTGTTATCATTATCTATAATGAATATTGCGTAACCCTTCGAGGAGTACGCGTCTCTCCTCCTCTGTGTTAAGAAATTGTTTAAATCTCCAGTCAGTATATATATATATATATATATATATATATATATATATATATGAAGTCCCAAGCATCCCAGAACTGTAATATATATAAATGTATTCTCTCCCTTATCGTGGTTATATATGCCCCCGTCATCTTTTTTTCTTTTCTTTTTTTGTTACACAGTGGTCACCACTTTTCAAGGCCCGGAAGCCACTTAGGGATAAGGGTTATTGCAAGTACATTACGTTAGTGTGGAGATTTGATGAAGTGTTTACTTAAGGGGTGGTTCATTAGGAATTTGTCAACGTTGGACTTGAAGACATCCAAGTTGTAGTCAGGTGGGAAGCAGGCAGACGGAACAGCGTTCAACGGCGTGCAGTTCTAAGAATGAAGCTTTGTTCATGGAATCCGCGTTTTGATTTAGGCACAGATAAAGAGTGGGGGGGAATTTTTCACAGTGGATTCGGCTAGACGGGTGTTTTTCGTGAAAGATTGGCGAGGGGGGGCAGAGATTGGAGTTCAGACGAGCACCTGCCATGGAAATAACGATAAAACAAGGATAGGCTCGCAACGTCCCTTCTGTGGGAGAGAGGTTGCAGGGTAGAAAAAAGGGCATCCCCCACTAAGTCACGAAGTCTATTTCGTACTTTGTAAAGGCAGGATAGACTGTTTTTAGCAGCTCCTGCCCAGATATGGCAGCAGTATTCCATCCTTGGGCTTACTTGGCTTTTATATATAGAGAGAATTGCATCAGTAGTGAGATATCTCCTGGAGCGGTAAAAGGATCCCACCATCTTTCCAGCGACCTTGGCAACAGATTTGATGTACGTGTTTCATTTCAGATCAGGAGTAAAGGTCAAACCCAGAATCTTGTCAAAACACTAGGCCTCTCCCAGACGAGAGCCATCCATCCCAATTGATGCCAGATGGGGATAAGAGCGTTGATGATGCAAGGATAGGAGTTTGGTTTTAGATGTATTAAAGGTAACCAGACACGTCTTCCCCCACTGAACCACGCGCTCGAGATCAGAGGAGAGAGAATCAGAGAGAACTTTGTCATTTACAGCCTTTGCTGTGCTGCCGTAGACAGTCGTGTCATCAGCATAGATGTCAACGAATGATTAAAGTATGTGTTTAGGGAGGTCATTGATGTAGATCAGGAAGAGAGTTGGGCCCAGGATTGACCCCTGAGGGACTCCAGCATTAATACTGCAGGCCTCTGATTTTTGTGCATCGACCACTACTCTTATGAGCCTATCTTTAATATGTACCCCTGTTCAATCAGATGAACGAATATATATGTATAAATTCAGTTAGAAGTAAATACAGATAAATAACACGCATGCTTTTTTTTCCAGAAAGTTTGTGTAGCATAAATAGTAAATAATAAGCAAATAGTACATCTCTGTTTACGAAATATTATTTAAATACATCTTTTGTGTCCTATTTTCCCCGGAAACAAGGCACAGTGCCACTTGATGAAGGAGGCTACTATCGGGGACATAACTTGCAGGGATACTGTGTAAAGAGTTGAGCAGTAAGATGTATGTTCACGTTTAACTTGAACATGTGCATATCATTACAGTTGGGAAAGCAGAATCCCGAAAGGGAGTTTCAAAGTCTAGTAGTTCTGGGGAAAAATCTATTAGAGTAGAAGGCGTCCTTATGTCTAGCGATCTCTACTGTGCAGAGGTGCGATTTTCTGATTGTCAGGTTTGTCGGGGGTATTTACGTCGAGGGGGTACAAGAGGTTGTAGTTCGTCGGAGCATCTACCATGAAAATGCTTGTAGAACAGGCTGAGAGATACAACATTTCGTCGATGTGATAGAGGTTGAAACTTGCATGACAGTCCAGGACTTAGGTTGAGGACTCTCTTTTGAACCCTGTCCAGGTGAGAGAGACTAGTAGCAGATACACCAGCCCAAATGTGGCAATAATACACCATAAAAGTGCGAATGGTGAGCTTGAAGAGGTGCAAGATACTTTAAGGCGTAAGTAAATTTTTAGCACGGTAGAGAGAGCCTATCTTACTTGCAGCGGCCCTGGCAATGCTCCCAATGTATCCATTCCAACTCATTTTCCCTGTGAACGTTAGTCGAAGAGTTTGAAGGAAGTGCTTTCAGGTAATGTATTTTAGCTATGAATGGTTGAGAATGTTTCATGTAATTATTGAAGGAAACAAGCTTAGTTTTGGCAGCATTCAAAGGGATCATCCATGTTTGTCCTTATTTCACTACAGATTGAAGGTTTTCCTCTAGTGTTTCTGCCATTTCCTTTGATATGTGTTCATTTGTTTTCCCCTCATGTCTGTTATAGAGTGTGGTGTCATCAGCAAATATACCTAACCTATTGACACGTTTATTAGGGAGATCATTTAAGAACATTAGGAATAATAAAGGTCATAGAATTAACCCCTGAAGTACACGCGCATGTATTGTTTAGATGCACAACCGCCGAATACAACCTGGAGTCTTCACTCATTTTAGAAGGATTTAATTATGATAAGTATTGTCTAGTAATACCGTATGATCTGATTTACATGAGAAGACTATCGCGCCATACCCTGTCAAAAACCTTATATATATATATATATATATATATATATATATATATATATACATATATATATACATATATATATATATATATATATATATATATATAAAGTTTCATATCTGTAGATCAAATCGTGACAGAGAAGTTTGGTAGGCAATTTTTTAAAGCAAATATATATACGCATACATAAATATATATAAAACAAAGATTACTATAACCTTTATATAGGGCTACCGCTCTACATTTCCCTGCTTTGTCCAGTGTATAGTATATTCGTGCAGAGATTACAGTTAGGATATCTGCTATAGAACGAGCTTGCCTTAATCCATATTGTTGGTCGATCAGAAGATTATCAGCTGTATAATGATGCACTATAGCTTGGTTAATTATGGACTTAAATATTTTGGCGAAAAGCGAAAGGAGGCTACTGGGGTGATAATTTGATAAAAAACTTCAGGGAATAATTTTTAAGTCCTTTTTTATATGTCCTGTTGTTGGAGTAGTACATTCTATTTTGTTTTACAAAATGTATTGATTGGCTTATCCCACAGTCTAAATGTCTCAATCAAATCTATTCCAAACAGATTTTCGCTATTTTTCAATACAAACATTTTTAATTTCTTCGTAATCGCTTTCAATTTTATCGGAAGGATAACTTCTTCAAATCTTATCTCACCACCAGTTACCGTCCGAGCTTATTTACTTGTTTTCATAATGGTTGGTTTACCTAGATTTTTCCATGTATTCAAGTTTGAAATATCGGATCCTGAATCCAGTTGTAATTTTATTGGCGTTTTAAATATTTCCACTTTTATGTATTTTCGCCGATTTTTGTCTAATTTTTCATTTGATTTTGTTTGCTGTACTCTCTTTCTGGTGAACTCTTTATATCTGCGATAATCGCTTTTGTGTCCGACTTTCTTGAAAATGTAGCATTTTTTCTTCTTATAAGGTAATCTGATTCCCAATGTCTTTCTGCGCATCTCTTACAGTTATATCTAGGGAGAGACTTGTTATATTCTTTACTATAATTATAATTATTATATTTGGAATATCTCGTTCCATTTTGACTGCTTTTATTTGTATAGTTCTTGGTTGGTGTGTATAGTTTTTTAATCTTTCTTACATATGCCACTCCGGATTCTTCTATATTTTTTTAATCCTTTTTAGTGTAATGGCCCTTTGACAATCCTCTGCTAATTTCTGAAGTGTTAAATCTTGCTCAGGTTCCAGCTTAGACAACACTCGTCTGCGTACTTTTGCATTTTTCGTGGAAACTAACCCTTGTGCGAAGATTAGGCATTTGAAATCTTCTACTGTTAGTTCCGCTAGCTTAAAATTATCACAGTTTTTATTGACAACTGATGCTTATGTCAAATAATATTGGTTGTCCATCTTCCTTAGATTCATACACAACCATCTCTTATGAAAAAGAAATACATTCGGATTAAATAATTCTTTTAGTAATTTTACAGCTTCCATGAAATCTAATTCCGTAGTTTTTTTAGATAATATGTAATCTACGAATTTACTGTGTTCTGTTACACCCAACTTTATGAACAAGAGTCTTACTTTCTGACTATTTGGCCAACATTTGCAGTCCAGTTGAAAGACATCCTCGTATCTTGTATAGGATGCTTCAAAACATGTTCTTCCTCCGGCACATAATTAAATGTGTCCATACTATTAAAAATATTTGTATGGGAGAAATTAGCACTGTCGACATTTTTTCGATTATTCTTTAGTAGTTCCATTGTTTTAGCAAAACGTTCATTTTGCCTTTCTTCATGTTCAAATTGTAATTTCTTCTGCCTTTCTTCTTGTTCCAGTTGCCAATTCAATAATTTCTCATCTCTTCGTTCATCTCGTTCGGCTTGTGCCTGTTGTTGCGTCTGCAAAAATTACATTGACATTCTAGATAAATCTTCCATTTTTTTAGTGTATTCTAAAATATAAAATGGCTTGTGTTACAACAAAAATTGCTCAGAGTTCCTGTTTTCAATAATAATAATATCGCTGCTCGAATAATATTTTCTCACTTCGCTAGCGAGTCAAGCTCATCCAACCACAAATAAAAAAAAACTGGGGCTTTTACTGAAACCATCAATACGATTAACTTTTCCGTTTTAGGCACTTCCTAATAAGTAACAGCAGAACTAAAGTACAACTCTTTCCACAATTTTTTTTCAACTCAAGTCACAATTGAAAGAAATAAAATGTATGGATTACATTTAATTCTTTCTTTTGTTTTTTGTTTTCCTTTTACGTGACATTTTACTGTCTTATATCTGTTATCCAGTGACAACTTCAGTTTAAAAAAATTCTTTCCTTGATTTTAGTTTAACTGTGGTATTTTTTAATACCGAAGATAAAAAAAAATTGGTTTACTAAAAAGTCTTTAGTTGATGTTTTGCTAACGGAGAACAGCAATTAGGAAATCCACGTGTTTTCGTATGTTACTTTCTTGTACGTTTGCTCTTCGTAATTTAGTAATACGAATCTGTACGTCGCTTTAAACAAAACAAAAATTCACTTTTACAGGGTTTTTTTCAAGATGGATTCCAAGAGAAACGTTCGAGTTTTTTTGTTTTTGTTGAGACTGCAATTAGAGGTTTTGGTCTGTCTTTTTTTCGACTAGTATTTTAGTAAATAAAATATTATTAATCAGGGTTACTTTTTTTTTTTTACCTGTATGCAGTTTTTGTTCTTGGAACTTGGGAAACAACTGTTTCTTTCTTTTAGTGTTGTACTTCCGCGAGGAAAATATTTTACCGCTTTCCAATATTCGCTGAATTACTAATTTTTTCCGCTTAGGTCGACTTCTCTTTAGCGTGAAATCCGTCTTTTATGACAATTTCGAACGTCAAAACTTGTATTCCTTAGAAAGGTCAACCGTTGCGCATTTTTTTAGTAAGTTCTTTCCATTTCTTCGTAAAACTGTTATGTTTGACGTTCATCCTCGTCGCCAACTGCTATGTTGACGTTCATCTTCGTCGCCAACTGTTATGTTTGCAGGTTGAACCAAATAACGTATAAGGAAATACAAATGAAGACTCAACAAAATAAAGGTAGATCAATAAGAAGTGTATTAGGAAAAGTATATTTACAGTATATTTACATAATGGTTATCAAGTAAGAGAGTCTTGGCTGGAGAACATATCTGCTCTCGGCTCGGCCTTCGGTGGCTACTGGTTAACACACACTCAGACTAACCGAGTCTTGCTATTTATGTGTAATATTATGCACATATGTAAATGAGTGGGTGCCACCACAACAATAATGTTTATATATTATATATATATATATATATATATATATATATATATATATATATTATGCATATATATATTATGTATATATATATATATTATGTATATATATTCTGTATATATATATATTATGTATATATATGTATATATATTATGTATATATATATATATTATGCATATATATATATATATATTATGTATATATATGTATATATATTATGTATATATATGTTATGTATATATTTATATGCATATATATATTATGTATATATACATTATGCATATATCTATAATATAAAGCTGAACGTCTGTGTGTGTCTGGTCACGAATAGGCTCCTATATGGTTGACTATTATAGAAAACCGATCACATATAATGACAGAAGATGTATCGAGATAGAGGAATGGGTATGTTTGCTCTGGCATAATGATAATTCATTCAGATTTTGGGGTATGCGTATGCGCCTGGTCCACAATGTATGGAAATAAAAAAAATTAAAAATTAAAAAAAAAACGTTTACATGTGTTTTGGATAGAGGTGTACATAATAATACTTTGATAAGTATGATTTAACTTAAATAGGGATGGTATAATAAAATTGTGGGGTCTGCGTTCGCGCCTGGCCTCGATAGAATGGAAATAGACACAAACTTTAATAAAGACTTTTCATATCTATCTGCGTAAGTATACTTTGATAATTATGTTTCAGTTTGAAGAGATATGGTATAATAAAATTATGGGGTGTTCGTTCGCGCCTGATCTCTATAGAATGGAGGTATATCACAAACTTTAACAAGGTTTTTTTAATATAAATCCACAGAATATTGTTATAAGTGTTTCAGTGTGAACAGGTATGGTATAATAAATTATGGGGTTTATCTATTTTATTTTTACTTTCGTCATATTTTGCTTTGGTTTTGATACCCCCAAATTCAAAGCTATCTATTTACTTCCCTTCCTTTTCATAACTTATCATACTTTCATAAATCAGAGTTCATTCTCTGTAGGCTGTTTTTGAACTCAGTTAACGACGGGCACTTTAGCTAGTATATATATATATATATATATATATATATATATATATATATATATATATATATATATATTGTATATATTGTATATATATTATGTATATATATATTATGTATATATTGTATATATATTATGTATATATATATTATGTATATATATATATTATGTATATATATTATGTATATATATTATGTATATATATATTATGTATATATATATACATAGATAGATAGATATATAAATACCCTTTCATATACACCTTTCACGATAAAGCTAGAACCCAGAATTAGATAGAATCGAGCTATTGCATCGACAACGGACAACGCCAGACCCAAAGTGGGTTTTCATGTACTGCATCTCATCAGTGACGTGCTCCGACATAGTGTGCAATACTGACGACCTAACCATATATATATATATATATAGAGAGAGAGAGAGAGAGAAAGAAAGTGAGAGAGAGAGAGAAAGAAAGAGAGGGAGAGAGAGAGGATGGCCAGGGATTATTGAGAAATTATCAATCAAGTTTGCTTAGGAGGAAACATAACAAAATCATGCTCAGATGTACGATAATTTCGGAAACAATATCCTTTTAATCATTCGATATTTACAAATAAAACCATCTTAGAAATAAATAAAGTATTTCTGGATATAGTTTCCTCATCAGCATAAATGGAAGGGGGGGGAGAAGACACCAAATGTTAGCCAGCTTATTGAAGTAAATATAGTTTGTGAACCCAGAATTAAACAATAAAAGAATTTTACGTGGAATTTGATTATTTTATTTACATTGTTAATATATGATATATGTCTATGTGATAAAATTAAATTATTGTGTAATGAATTTTATTTAGTTTAATGGGAAAAGGAGGGAAAATAGAAGGAAAAATAGTAATTACATTTTTGATTTTATACTTGGATAGGATTTTAATAAGAGAGAAATTAAATACAAGTGAATCGTGCATGGTCCCCCGTGAATGCATAATACGCAAAGCAGATAAATGACTAAGTTCAGCATTTGCCAACCCCCATTTAATCCCAAAAGTTCCAAGAGGACGTCAAATTCTGGTGAAAATGAAGAAACGATGCGGTTTTGGGCCTAACATATGAAATGATTAACTCTATAATTTGCCCCATTTAGCCACAAAAGTCCCCAAGGCCTTCACATGTTTAAATTTAAGTTTATCACCATGAAAAACTGCTAAACAGACATACACAGAAATTTTGGACAAATATGGTAAAATATTTCAAAAATGGTGTGTTTTTATTAGCCTTAAAAGAGCCCTGATGTACACCAAAGAGTTTTCGCGAAGTATAGACAAACAAAACTATATAGAAATCAGTCAGTTACAACTTTTCAGAAAGTTTTATAGACATCCAAGGATTCAATTTTTTTTAATAAGCACTAAAGAGTCAAATTTAGCCATTTTAACCCGAAACGCACCTATAGAGGAGGGGGGCAACCGAACTTTTCTCGGAAAGTCCGTTCTGTTACTTTTTTATTCATTTCATGTTTTATGTTTGTGTAAAATTTAAAAATTTCTAAGGTGTAGTTATTGTGAAAAGTGCGGACATACGAACGGACGAGGGTGATTTTAAAGGGCTACTCTCCTTTAGTCGGGGGATTAATAAGTATGAAAAGCTGTTATTTTAGAAATTTTCGATACGATTTAAAATTTAAACAAAAATATATGCATTATATTTACAAAAAATTTACAAAAACTTTATAAAACAGTTTATGAAATATTTTATAAAATAAATACCTTTGTAAGGGTATGTTTCCATATTGTTTTTTTTTAACAGCAAGGAAGCCTCTCGGTGCGTTAACCTTCTTTGAAAAATCTAATTGCTATGAAAGTAAAGAAGAAGTAAGTGTTTTTAAATAGGTGCTTATGTAAGTTTATTTTAATACTAAGGTAAGTCATTTAAAATTATAATGAAAAAAACATTTATTAGTTTAAGGATCGAATCTTGTGATTTCTAGTTAAATTTATGATTATTGTCTATTACTATATTATAAGTTTTAGTTACTGGTAAATATTTTGATTTATATATAATGTCCATTATTTTTGTAGGATGGTTCAAAATGGTTTAATTTTGTCAATCCTCTATGTATGCATCTGGTTAATATTTCGTCTTTTAGGTTTAAACAAGTTGATTAGGTTTCTTTGAATTTTGATATGGCCAGAGATTCAAATCTACAGAGTACAAACTTTATCGCCATGTTTATATGTTCTCAGTCTTTCTCATTTTTTATTAAAGGGAATCTCCATATCTTTAGGTACCATTTGTATTTTACTAAGGTTATTTGGTTTTTGAATTATCTTTTATTAAAAGAGTGTTTTTAATGCAGAGATTCTATGATTAATTGGACCTGATTTTGATCCAATGTATACCGCTTTCTATTTTATAGAATTATAATAATTGTTTTGAGTTGCACTCGTCGTATTGTTTTGAAAGATGTGTTGTTGTGTTATATTATTAGGCCAATTCGTGAGAGTGTTATTGCCCATGGATTGCGTTTTAATACTAGTCCCTGAGAAAAATTGTTATTTAGTGTAGTCAGTTATTTGTTCTTGGTTATCTTTAGAACATTTTGGGGGCTTGTTTTATTATTGTGCAATTGTCAGTTACACATTTTTTCAGGCACCTTGCGAACGACATCTATTTGTGTTATTGCAATTTCAGCTTGTCGTAGATTGATTATTTATGTTTTGCATTTTTAATGTTTTTGTTGTTATTGCTAATTCACTTTTTGTGTGACGGTTTCTTCCTCGTAGGTTCCGAAACAGCTGAGCTTGTCTTTTGCGAATTTCACATGAGGGACATTTAATATTCTGGCAGTGTTTTTAGATAGGCTTTGTACGAAAATTTATTTGATTAGTACCTTAAATCGAAAAAATCCGATCTTAAAAATAGTTTTTCTTCTCTTATTGATGAAAAAGAATTTTATGTTACACCGTCCAAGGGTAATATCAAAATATCAGAAAATCATTTTCGAAAATCGAAAACACTCCGTGCTTGAAATAATCTTTCTCTCTTATGGATAAGACAGAATTTTTATAGGGGAATATTTTACGTTACACCGTCCAAGGGTAATATCAAAATATCAGAAAATCATTTTCGAAAATCGAAAACACTCCGTGCTTGAAATAATCTTTCTCTCTTATGGATAAGACAGAATTTTTATAGGGGAATATTTTACGTTACACCGTCCAAGGGTAATATCAAAATATCAGAAAATCATTTTCGAAAATCGAAAACACTCCGTGCTTGAAATAATCTTTCTCTCTTATGGATAAGACAGAATTTTTATAGGGGAATATTTTACGTTACACCGTCCAAGGGTAATATCAAAATATCAGAAAATCATTTTCGAAAATCGAAAACACTCCGTGCTTGAAATAATCTTTCTCTCTTATGGATAAGACAGAATTTTTATAGGGGAATATTTTACGTTACACCGTCCAAGGGTAATATCAAAATATCAGAAAATCATTTTCGAAAATCGAAAACACTCCGTGCTTGAAATAATCTTTCTCTCTTATGGATAAGACAGAATTTTTATAGGGGAATATTTTACGTTACACCGTCCAAGGGTAATATCAAAATATCAGAAAATCATTTTCGAAAATCGAAAACACTCCGTGCTTGAAATAATATTTCTCTCTTATGGATAAGACAGAATTTTTATAGGGGAATATTTTACGTTACACTAGCCAAGGCAAATAATAATATTTCAGCAAATAACTTATTTTAAGAAAAAGCAGATTTATTATCATCTAGAGACATAGCTCAGTGATAGAGCATTCGATACAGATCGAATGACTGCCTGTTCAAGCCCGAGTCTAACTCACCATTTTATTTTATTTTCTGAATGAGTTCAATTTCCGATAAAAGAATATCATTTAAAATCACTATAAATCATTTCTTCGTTTGCACATTTTAAAACTAAACATTACTCAGAATTAACTTTCCTGAGTCATTCATCGTTTACCCCAAATAGCAGCTGATTTCATATTGTAAACAAAGACGGAATTTGAAGAAGGGTATTATTATTATTATTATTATTATTATTATTATTATTATTATTATTATTATTATTATTATTATTATTATTATTATTATTATTATTTGTTTATTTTTAATTAAAAACAATTTTTTTTTTTTTGCAAATTAGTTCAGCGGGCGAATTATTTCTCGTAAGATATAATAATCAATAGAAATGTCTGGATATGTGATTAAATGAACAATTGATTGATATCACGACACTTAATAAACACGCTTCAAGCGGTTCATTACATTTCTTGCAGATAATTGTTTTGATAATGTCAGATAAATACAGGAAGTTCTGTCGGGACTAAATCCAACGTTATTTATTTATTTTTTTACACAGGAATCACCACCTGTCAAGGCCCGGAGGCCACTCGAGGATAAGGGTTAATGGGTATACATTAGTCAATGTGATTATAGCGTAGAAAACATAATTAGTGGGAATTTTGTAAATTGGATTACTTAAGGGAACGGTTCGTTAAGAACTTGTTTACGTTGGACTTGAAGACAATCAGACTGTTGTCAGCTGGAAAGCAGGCAGTCGGAAAAGAGTTACACAGGCGTGCAGATCTAAGAAAAAAGCTCTGTTCTTGGAATCTGCATTAAGACTTAGGCACAGATAAAGAGTGTGGGAAATGATTGATAGTTGTTTTGGCTAGACGAGTGTTTTCGTGAAAGTTTAGGGAAGGGGGACTAGAGATTGAAGCTCAGTTGAGCATTTGCCCTGAAAATAACGATAAAGCAGAGACAGGCTCGCAACGTCTCTTCTGTGGGAAAGAGGTTGCAGGGTAGAGAAAATGTCATCCCCAACTAAACTACGAAGTATATATTGAGCACTTTCAAGGAAGGATAAGCTGCTTCTAGAAGCTTCTCCCCAGATGTGGCAACAGTACTTCATCATTCGCTGTACATGGCTTTTATATAGGTAGAGAATTGCATCAGGAGTGAGATATCTACTGGAGCGGTAGAAGGATCCCACCATTTTCCCAGCTACCTTGGCAATGGATTTGATAGATTTGTTCCACTTCAGATTAGGAGTAAAGGTCAAGAATTCATCGTTTGTCAAAAATGAAAAGTAAGCATTATATATATATATATATATATATATATATATATATATACTTTCTATTTGTTTTTAATTTAAAAATAATATGTCACAACACATTCATGAGCATGTTTCAGCCAGCATGTTACTAGCAACTAGAGACCTATTCACCCGATGCAGCTTATACATCAGTGTCATAGGTATATATAATCAGGAGCTTCACTCATATGTTGTTAAAAACAGAAATAAGTAATGAAATTTAGGTGTATTCTATCCATACACCTAAATTTCAGGAGTGTTTGATTATGGTCTGTATGTAATTATATGAATAAGTAGAGGAAAACAGAGGTTTAAGAAATCAGACATAAAATAATGAAAGACTAGCAAGGTAGATATACGCGCGTGTGTGTGTGTGTGTGTGTGTGTGTGTGTGTGTGTGTGTGTGTGTGTGTGTGATAGCTGCCTACATCGTAAACACCTTAAACAGTAAAAATCTCCTGCGTATTTTGTCAATCAAAAGAGGTATGTAAAGTTAACTACCTTTGGAATATCTATGTGAAAATAGACATAAAATTCCCTCAATTTCTCCATTTTAAAAATGCATTTGGGGTAAATAGAATTTGTCGTGGTTAGAAAACAAAAACTTACGTTACTTTCTTACATAAGCTAGCTACCCTAACTCCATCTCTGCAGCCATTTGGAAAGAGATTAAAATATAGAGAAGAAAAGGAAAAGAAAAAAGAAAAAGAACAAAAAGAAAACAGGAGAAATGAAAAATATCAATAATTATATTGATGGTGATTTAAAAAATATTTTTCTGTCTTTTCCCCTTTTCTTACTTCCCTACTCCCAACCTTCTCTACTCCACATCTTTCTTTATTTATTTCTATGTAAAACCTTAAAAGTTGTATAATAATAATAATAATAATAATAATAATAATAATAATAATAATAATAATAATAATAACTAGCGATATGTGGAAATTTCACAGCGGCATTTTTCATATGTAATAAATTCTTGGATATGGTACTAATTATGTCATTAATTTTTCATCATTTGTAACTCACATTTCGCACACCTTACTAAAATAATAACTTTAATATATTGAATAGGCTGATTATTTCATTACAAACACATGCATCAATTAACTCACATTTCATTATTTTTCATTCTTGGATATGTTACTAATTTCGACAATATATTTTTTTTATATTTTTAAGCAACATTATCGCTCAACCTTACTAAAATAATAGCTTTAATATATTCGCTGGGTTGCTTATTTCATTTCAAACAAACCAATCAATTAACCACCATTTCATCATTTTTCATAATTCTTGGATATGTTACTAATTTCAACAATCATTTTTCATAATTTGTAACCACATTATCCCCCTATTAATAAAATAATAACTTTGATATATTGTATGGGCTTATTATTTCATTACAAACACACTAATGCATGAAATCAGATTTCATAATTTTTCTTAATTCTTAGATATGTTACTTATTTCGACAATCATTTTACATAATTTTAACCCATATTTTCGCATCTCCCCATTTACTAAATAATAATTTGATGTATTGTCTAGGCTGGTTATTTTATTTCAAACACACCAATCAATTAGCTCACATTTCATCGTTTTTTTTTTACAATTCTTGGATATCTTAATAATTTCGACAATCATTTTTCAGCTTCCCTCTTACTAAAATAATAACTTTGATATATTGTCTCGGCTGACTTTTTTTCATTAGAAGGCACTAATCAATTAACTCACATTTCATCATTTTTCATAATTCTTGGATACGTTATTAATTTCGGCAATCATCTTTTATCATTTAAACCGACGCCATCACCCCTCCCCTTACTAAAATAATAACTATAATAATATAATGATATATTGTCTGATCTGATTATTTCATTTAAAATACATTATTGCATTAAATCACATATTATAATTTTTCATAATTATTGGATATGTTACTAATTTCGACATTCATTTTTCATGATGAAAACCATTTTAAGCACAACTATTTTTAAATTTACATGTCATCATTTTTCATAATTCTTGGATATGTTACTATTTTCGACAATCACTTTTTATATTTTTTTGCTCACATTAATAAAACCACACAACTAAAATAATAACTTTCATATATTTTCTGGGTTAATTATTTCATTTCAAACACACTAATCAATTAACTCACATTTCGTCATTTTTCATAATTCTTGGATATGTTACTAATTTCGAAAATTATTTTTCATCATTTAAACCCACATCATCGCCCCCTTACTACAATAATAACTTTGACATATTGTCTGGTCTGATTATTTCATTGCAAACACACTAATTCGCATATTATCATTTTTCATAATTCTTTGATATATTAATAATTTCGACAATTATTTCTAATAAATTTAACACACCTTATAGCGTTCTCCTTACTAAAATAATAACTTTAATATAATTGGGTTCATTACAAACACGTCAATGAAATAACTCACATTTCATCATTTTTCATAATTCTCGGATATGTTACTAATTTCGGCAATCCTTTTTTTATAATTAAAACCCCACGTTATGCCCCCTCCTACCAATATAAGAACTTTGATATATTGTCTGGGATTATTATTTCATTACAAAGACATAAATCAAATAACTCACATTTCATCATTTTTCAAAATTCTTGGATATGTTACTAATTTCGACAATAATTTTCATAACTTAAACCCACTATGTCGCTCCCCATTACTTAAATAATAACTGTGATATATTGCCTGGGATGATTATTTAATTACAAACACATCAATCAATTCCGGGTATTCTCATAGTATGTTTCACCTATCTTATCCAATCCCGGATTACGCCGCATATTCTGCTAGTATATATCTTTCACCTATCTAATTCTATTCTGGTCGATGCTGGGCATTTGCTACTATATGTTTTCCACTTATCTCATTCAATACTGGGCGACGCTTCTGCTAGTATATAGTTGCGTTTATCACATTAAATCCCGGGTCTGACTTCATGTCCGCCACCCCACTGTTAAAAAATACACATTAAATAAAGTAATGCTTTAATCGTAAACTGTTTCAACTATTTCCGGGGCTGACTTCATATACCCCAACCCACTGCTAAAATTATACATGAAATAATGTAATGTCTAAATAGTAAACTGTTTCAGCCATTTCCGGGACTACTTCATATCCCGCACCCAACTCTTAAAAATATACAGGAAATAAAATAATTTTTAAATCATAAACTTTTTCAGCCATTCCTAGGACCAACTTCTTATCTCGTATCCTACTATTAAAAATATACATTAAATAAAGTAATGTCCAAAACATAAATGGTTGCAGCCATTTCCGGACTGACTTCATATTCTCCACCCCACTGTAAAAATATACATTAAATAAAGTCATGGTTAATGCATAAACAGTTTCACCCATTTCCGGGACTGATTTCAAATCCCCTAACCCACTGTTAAAATATACATGAAATAAAGTAATGATAAATTGAAAACGGTTTAAGTAATTTCCGGGACTGACTTTATATCCCCCACCCCACTGTTTAAAATATACTTGAAATAAAGCAATGTTTAAATCATAAACTGCTTCAGCAACTTTTCGAAATTAATACATGAAAACATTAACACGGTTAGGGATTAGGTAGCCATTGCTTTACTACTTAGATATATATAAGTCACTTGTACCTATTCCCCTCCTCCCCTTTTTTAATGGAGAGTAGATAATACAGTGGATGTGTTATCGGCAGCTCCAGTAACTCTCGCTACTCCTTTTTTGTCCCTCAGTCCTCATTCAAATGAGTGATTTTTCTAACAAAGGGTGAAGGAAAAGCTGCTTTATACGTCGGTAGTACTTGGTGAACAGTAGTCTGAGATGTCGGAAATTTTATATCTCTATGTCTATCCTTGTGGGCATGTCACTAGTAAGGGTGCTGGAGGTAAACGTTTTGTCTGGGCTGACGTTATCCGCCTGATAGTCAGGGACCCGAACCTTGGATTAACCACTAAGGAGGCTGTCCTATCAGCAGGCGCAAAGTATTAGGACTGCTGTATTGTCATTTGGTGAATGGATTCTGGATCATACAGTAGTTTCTGGTGGGGCATCTCGATGCCATACTAGTGGGTAATTGTTACGGCTTTACCTTTTCATGTGCTATACAAAAAAAAATCCTGTCTTTTTCTCTCTTACTATCCCTCTCTGTACTGCTTTAACCAAGTATGCCGACCTGTTCCACAAATCCCAAAACCTCAACA
Source organism: Euprymna scolopes (assembly GCF_053919585.1). Classification (NCBI taxonomy): domain Eukaryota; kingdom Metazoa; phylum Mollusca; class Cephalopoda; order Sepiida; family Sepiolidae; genus Euprymna; species Euprymna scolopes. The sequence continues at coordinate 60,896,670 of NC_136490.1, forward strand.
TGAATTATCTCCAGAAAAAAAAAACTCGAATAAACCTAGAACCTTCCAACGTAGACCCCTACTACCATGTGTCCTTCTCCAACATCAGGGGTCTACGTTCCAACCTTCCAGAGGTTGAAACACTATTACAGGTTACGAAACCGGACATATTCTTTCTAAGTGAAACTGGAATAACGCCGACCACCTCCCTAAATGAGTTCATAATTAACGGATACTCATACTTAACAGCTAAATCTGATCCCCAAGATCGCCATGGGCATGGAATATGTGCCTACATTAAAGATGGCTTCCCGTGTGGCAAGGATATCTCTAGAGAAGATCCTAATTTACCCTATATGTGCTTCCGGGTTACACTTGCTTACGCCACTGCATTTATAATTGCCCTCTATCGGCCTCATAACAGCGGAGTTACTATCTTTAAGAGTATATCTGAGAAAATAGACCACATCCTGTCTACACATCCCTCGGCTAACATCCACATCTGTGGTGACTTCAACGTCCATAACGTGGAATGGCTGGCCCATTCAAATAAGACAGACGACATGGGGAGGAATTGTCATGATTTTGCCATTGCTATGACCTCACTCATATTGTTCGCGAACCCACCCGTGTGCCCGATACTACTGGTCAATATGCAAGCCTCCTAGACCTTTTTCTCTGAACTTCCCCTGAGCTATGTTCATGTCCCGCTCATTCTCCTCTATGATCCTCCGACCACTCCGTCGTATCAGTTAAGATAAAAATGAAATATAATAAGTCTCCAGACGTACCCCTCATCCGTACTGTATACCGATACTCTATGGCTGACTGAGACAGCTTCCGTACATTCATATCTGATTTATCTCTGCATTCCATGTTTAAAAAGAATGTGTGCTCTATAGTATCAGATCTGACCGAATGGTTAATTGTAGGCATAGACCAATTCATACCATCTAAAAATTTCCAACAAAAACTTTACAGCCAGCTATGGTTCTCCCCAGAATGTGCTGCTGCTATCGTGCACAGAAATCACTTTTTCCATTGCTACCAACGTAATAGATGCACTGAGACTAAAGCTGCTTTTAGGAACGCCAGCAACCACTGTAAAAGAGTAGTAAAACATGCAAGAGAGCTATATGCCCAGTCTGTTAAATCCAAGGTAGCTGATCAGCGGCTTGGTTCCCTCCAGTTTTGGCAAATGACAAATAGGATCCTGGACAGAAGTGTGCGTTCTATCCCAACCATTATCAATGGACCAGAGGTCATCTCGTCAGCATCAGACAAGGCCTAACTATTTGCCAAGAACTTTGCAGCTAATTCTACCCTATGCGACGAAGGACATCAACTCCCCATAGTTCCTCCTATAACACAGAACACGCTAGGTAACATACAAATATCCGTGCATGAGGTCGCCAAGCTGATCAAGAACCTTGATTCCAGTAAAGCAACTGGCCCTGATGGCATCCCAATTATAGTGTTAAAAATGCTTCAACCAGAACTTGCTCCCATACTTACGAAACTGTTTAAGCGTTGCCTTAAGAAGTGCTTTCCGACTCCCTGGAAAACCTCATCAGTATGCCCTGTATTTAAGAATTCAGGTGATAATCATCTCCCTCTCAGTACAGACCAATAAGCCTCCTGTGTGTTATAAGTAAGTTGCTGGAATCCATATTAAATAGAGAAATAGTAAACCACCTCAGCAGAAAAAATCTTCTTAGTGACACATAATATAGTTTCTGTTCTGCAAGTTCTAACGGTTATATCTCACAGGATTAGTGAATCTCTTGACAAATGCTTCCTTTCTAGGATAATTGCTCTTGACATAAGAAAGGCCTTCGACAAGGTATGGCATAAGGGTCTACTTCACAAGATTTCCAGCTGCGGTATAACTGGAAATGTTTTCTCAATCATTAAATCATTTCTCTCCGATAGGCCTATAAGTGTAGTGGTCGATGGACAAAGATCAGAGGCCTGCAGTATTAATGCTGGAGTCCCTCAAGAGTCAATCTTGGACCCACGTCTCTTCCTGATCTACATCAATGACCTCCCTAAACACATACTTAAATGATTCGTTGACATCTATGCTGATGACACGACCATCTACAGCAACACATCAAAGGCTGTAAATGACAAAGTTCTTTCTGATTCTGTCTCCTCTGATCTCGAGCGCGTGGTTCAGTGGGGGAAGACGTGGCTGGTTACCTTTAATGCATCTAAACCAAACTCCTATCTTTACATCATCAACGCTCTGACTCCCATCTGGCATCAGTTGAAATGGATGGCTCTCGTCTGGGAGAAGCCCCGTGTTTTGACAAGCTTCTGGGTTTGTCCTTTACTCCTGATCTGAAATGGAACACGTACATCAAGTCTGTTGCCAAGGTCGCTGGAAAGATGGTGGGATCCTTCTACCGCTCCAGAAGATATCTCACTACTGATGCAATTCTCTATCTATATAAAAGCCAAGTACGTCCAAGGATAAGATACTGCTGCCATATCTGGGCAGGAGCTGCTAAAAACAGCCTATCCTGCCTTGACAGAGTACAAAATAGACGTTGTGGCTTAGTGGGGGATGCCCTTTTCTCTACCCTGCAACCTCTCTCCCACAGAAGAGACCTTGCGAGCCTATCCTTGTTTTATCGTCATTTCCATGGCAGGTGCTCGTCTGAACTCCAATCTCTGGTCCCCCCTCGCACATCTTGCACGAAAAACACCCGTCTAGCTGAATCCACTGTGAAGAATTTCCCCCACTCTTTATCTGTGCCTAAATCAAAACGTATATTCCATGAACAAAGCTTCTTATTTAGAACTGCACGCCTGTGGAACACTGTTCCGTCTGCCTGCTTCCCACCTGACTACTACTTGGATGTCTTCAAGTCCAACGTTAACAAATTCCTAATGAACCGCCCCCTTAAGTAAACACTTCATCAAATCTCCTCACTAACGTACTGTACTTGCAATAACCCTTATCCCTGAGTGACTTCCGGACCTTGATAAGTGGTGACCACCGTGTAAAAAAAAACATGAATTTCTGAGTGTAGTATCAGTCTCAGCATTCCAATGACTTACATCACCCCCTTTGTTTGGTCTTGGTAAATGGAGGAGAAATCCTTTATTACTGATACAATTTTTATTTTTGTTATTGATCAGAATACCTCTTTTGGGGAGCTGGTTTCCACAAAGAATTTTAACCGACCTCATGTCAAATATGTTTTTGTGGGGGAGGCAAGTAAACAAAAAAAATAATCAGAAGGGACATTTTCCAGGGCATCTTAAAATTAATCAGAAGAGACATTTCCAGTGCATTTTATAATTGATCAGAAGGGAAATTTCCAGGGCATTTTGTAATTAAACCAGAAATTACTTATCCCAGTTACTTTTGTAATATTAAAATTTGTTACATTAAACGTAGTACCTATTCACAATGTCTCCTTACGGGACAGATTTAGACACCAGGGTCGGTTTTACCGTGGAGAAAAATTGTCTTAGTCGCAAAGGATTTCTCCTCCACTAAGAGAGAAGAAACAGAAATATAGCATCTGAAGAACAGATACTACACTTTGATTTTAGCCAAAAGGCCAAGAAAGAGAAATCATTGCCTCAACAGCGACATCATTTTTTTTTGTTTTATTAGGAATATTCCGCTTTGCTTTTAAGGGGTGACATGTTTTATTTGGAATGTTCACTTTCCTTTTTTAGCGATGCACAGCATGATAACGAACGCAGCGATAAGCGTAATAATATAATGATAATAATAATAATAATAATCCCAAAATGTATGTAATTAATAAGAATAATCAATGCTTTGATTTAATTATTAATTATAATCGTCGCAAAAATCATGAATGGTAGAAGGTAATGAGAAATAAAAAAAATAACTTAAAAGGGTTAGTAACTAGGATATTGATTCTAATAATAATAATATACTGATTACTAGAGTAACGATAGCAATAATAAAAAGGATAGTTTAGAATCGTAATAATCGTGAGATAAAAACGACTGAAATAAAATTAAAAAATGTAATAGCTCAATGTTTTTGAACACAGAGGAAAAAATATTAACCGTGAATAATACATATTAAAAAATAATGGATAAAATTTAAAAGGTAAATAAAATAAAATTAATTAAAATGGTAATAATTTGAAGGTATATATGTTTACATATATACATTATATACATTTAAGTGACTTTACATTTTTAAAATTAAATGAATTATTTTTTTTTTAATATATTTAAATGTCTCTTTTCTGGATTTTAAATTAGGATCTTCGGAAATTTTTGGTATGGATAATAAGTTTACAACAGAATAACGATTTAAGAAAATTGAATTTTACTTTGAAAATAGATTGTCAACTGTTGCAACGCAAATATCTTCTGTGAGCTATTTTAATATTCAACATTGTCCTAATAAGTCTGCAATAATGAACTTAGTGACGCGTGTTCAAGCGCAGCTCTCTGTAGATTATAGGTCTAGACCTTGACGATATCACTCAGTACGTACACCTGAAATTACTGAAGATGTGAGGCGTAGCATTGAAGAGAACACAACCACATCCACTGAAAGGCGTTCACATAAACTTGCCATCTCACGAAGATCTGTACAGCGCATTCAAAAAGACTGAAACATGCATCCTTACAAGGTTCAATTAGTGCAATCTTTACAACCATCAGTCTTTCATAAACAACTTAATTACGCTGTCAGGTTTCAGGAAGCTGCAAGAAATAACTAGATTATTCATGAGTTGATCATGTGGCATGAGACTCATTTCTATTTGTGTCACTATGTTAATAAAAAGAATACCAGGTCCTGGGGCACCAAAAATCCAAGCCAAGTTCATGCGAGTCTAATGTACCAATTTAAAGTCAGAGTATGGTATAGAGTAGCCTCAGAAAGAGATATTGGGTTTTTTTAGGGTATGAATGAAAATGCTGTGTCTGTAATTGTTGAGAGATATAGAGATATGCTTGTTAATTTTGTTCAACCTCAGTTAGCAAACATGTCAGGGTATTAGTAACAACAAGATAGGGCAACTGTACATACAGCTAGAGCCACAAAACAGTTGTTTACTTTGATGTTTCAGGATCGGAAAATCTCTGAAAATTCTGATTTTGAATAGCATCCATGTTCACCTTATTTGATAACACCGGGTTTTTGGCTTTGAAGATATCTTAAAGACAGGGGGTATGCAAATAGGCCTCGAAGTATCCAAGAACTTCAGTCAAACACGAAATTCTTTCCTACCAACCTCCAATGTTAGAAACTGTCATGGAGAATAGCTAAGAAAGATCTCGATTGTAAAGCCGGAAATGGAGGCTATTTGACGGAATAATCTTTCATAATTATATTAGAACAAATTTCCAAATTCTAAACTGTGTAATAAAATAATAATTAATTTAATACAGTCATTAAACAAAAAGTTGTTTGATTTTCAAACAGCAACGTGACTTATGGGCTACAGTGTATACGTTTTTTTTTAATTAAATCTTCAGTTACTTGGAGTAAATTCAATAAAATATTACAGATTTTGAATGTAAGTTTATTTTATATAAATGTGTATATCATTTACTATTTAAATTCATAACGTACTTGGTGACTGTCAGATGTTGAAGCTAGTCAAAAATTAGAGTTGATGATTTAGAATTTATGGTTAAAGTGCTTTGATGTAGTAGAAGCATCTATTAATTCTAATTTTAAAAAAGTTCCAAATTCAAGAAAGTTTCAGATAATTTTTAATGGCGTTCTTTTTTTCCTTTGCTTGGGTTAAGTTATACTTAACGATATAAAGTTTATATAGCATAAGAGTTAAGGAAATGAACAATAACACACACTAAACAATATATATAAGCTGGATTTTGTAGAATATTGATAGTAAACGTATGCATCAGTAGAAATCTAAAAATCGCTATAAATTGAATCCAAATTAATAGGAGATGTACTATACATAAACATGCTAAGTACAAATATTTAAAATAAATGAAATGAGGGGAACAAATAAATATTTGGAGTATGTAAAGAAATTGTTAGGGGGTAATGGGCAGAGTTATATGAAATGATGTTCAGGAGCTGCACTGACAAAGATGGTGCAGTTGTAAATGTAGCAAATATTATATGTTGTGACAATTGGAGTGAAAATCAGCATTGCTGTACGATATTAGTATACGTAGTCTCAGAAGCATGTTAAGAGGATTTCACAAAGGTTTTAAACCGCAGACACTTCGAAAAGAAAAATACGTGGAACATATATGCATACGTACGATCTATATACAAAAATGATAATACAAAAATTTTAAAAAGACAAAAAGGTATTACTTAACAAATGCTTTCTGTTGTTTTTTACAATGTCTGCCTTGATGAAAATGCTGCATATATATATATATATATATATATATATGTATATATATGTATATATGTATATATGTACATATATGTAAGTGTATATATATGCATATATATATAAGTATATATATGTATATATATGCATATGTATATGTATATATAAGTATATATATATGTATATATAAGTATATATATGTATATATAAGTATATATATATATGTATAGATAAATATATATATGGATATATATGGATATATATATGTATATATGTATGTATATATATATATATATGTATATATATAATGAGAAAGCGCTATAGAGAAAGTTGCGACAATGCAGTGGGTTTTACTTTTTCTATTGGTTCTGCATCAACTCGTTTTAACCCCTTTTTATTCAAATTGGAAAAAGTGTTTCTTGCTTTTAAACTGTTTAAATCGCTGTTGTCAATCCGGAAGTTATGAGTGGAACCTACATTATTTCTCCACGGTTTTCTGCATAGGAGATCCGGCCGAGAAAAAGTAAACTTCCGTTTTTCTATTTACTTCCTGAAACTGTGATCACCGCAATTTTAAACGTATAAATATTCTGAGGAGCTTTTCCATCATATTTCTTTTCACACGTTACTTTATTCTCCATCCGTTTCAGTAAATTTACACACTTACACTAAATCAAAACCCCGAGAAAAAAAAACGAACGAAAATATCTTGATATATAAAAAAAATGTTGTATACAATTTTACTGCATTATATTCTTCCTCGTTAATAGAAAGCAAAGCTATTCGACATTAATATATACGGATAGCTTTTTTTTCTTTCTTTGTATTGATTTGAAAAAAAAAATTAAGTACTGTTTTGTTTTCAATTTTGATTTTGTGTGCGTGTGTTTGTGTGTGTGTGTGTGTGTGTGTGTGTGTGTGTGTGTGTGTGTGTGTGTGTGTGGAATTCTGCTAGAGTTGGTAAAAAAGCGGAAATCAATGTAAATCTAAATAGAAATGCAAGAAAACAATAAAGGTTTTCTTAGAAGATGATACTTTTAAAACAAAACAAGTTATATATGTCTGATTAGAAAGTCATATATATATATATATATATATATATATATATATATATATATATATATATATATATATATATATATAGTCATCCACATACAGTACTATTTCGCTGTTTCACAGCTCATCCTCAGTGCGGCTAGACAGGCAACTACCTCAAGCCAGGATCGAATATTGACCGTCTAAATGACAGTCAAAGCTTCTAACCATTACGCTATAAGGCGGCTGCTGTTCGGTTAGTGAATTAACGATGTTTTGATATATATATATATATATATATATATATATATATATATATATATATATAATGTACGAAGTGCCTTCAATAAGTATCCAGACTTTTTTTTTTTTCGTATGAGCACTTTTATTGATAGTACATTCATGAAACTCTGGTCCCTTTTTGAAGTAATCTTCCCCAGCGGCAGTGCAATTTTTTTGTAACGTTCCAACAACTTCTGGTGGTCACGGGCAATTCCTCTTGTATTACCGTGTAAATGACCTCTGGCACGGCCTTTTCAGTTCCTTAATTGTCTCATAACAATAGGTTCTAAAGTTTTTCGTGGGCTTAGAGAATAACCAAAAATCACATCGAGCAAGATCTGGATTATAAGGAGGGTGGGAGACTATATTGATACCCATTTTGATTAAATAGCCTCTTACAAGGATGAGGTTGTGGACTGCTGCTTTGTCGTTGTGGAAATGGCACTGACCCGATTTAAGGGGTGCTGGTCTCTTCCGACGAAATATTTTCCTGAACTCCTTTAAAATATGCACATATTATTCCTTGTTGCCCGTCTGTTCAGTGGGAACCCGGTGCATATGGTGTCAAAAAATATGGATCATTATAAATTTCTGTATGAATTTTCTCTGTCTGGCATTCGTGAGTCTGGGAGAGCCAGCGTGCTTCTTCTGTGAACTCTTTATCTTGGTTTATGTATTATAGCAGTAGACATACTTTTCATCCCAAGTTATCAGAGCATCAAGAACTGCGTGGTCTAAATTGATCAGCTCGAGCACTGCCCTGCTGTTATGAAAGATTCTTTCTTTCCGATCTTCTATGAGCAGCCTTAGGATAATCTTTGCGCAAATTTTCCTCATCTTCAAATAATTATGTGTACAGTTCCCTCACTGACATCAAACTATGCACTTATTGTGTCTATAGACACACAACTGAAATTCTATATTTAGCCATTTTTTGGCACTTATTGTGTCTATAGACACACAAGATTCAATTCTATATTTGGCTAGTTAACTCTGGTGTTCTTTACATACAGAATTTTATTGTAAATCGTTCTTCTGATGTGTCCTCATGTTCAGATTGCATTTTTGAAATTCACCAGCTGTGATGATAATTGTTTAGTAGGGTGTATTCCATTCCTATGTAGCTGTTCATTGGATCCTGAAATCATAAAAATTGGAAAGTTATCTTCAAAGATGTATAATTAATTTTCAATGATCTACGACAATTATAAATGTCTGTACAGTAAGATCTGGAAACTTATTGAAGGTACACTGTATTTAAGTCGTTTTCATGATTGTTAGACGTTGTATCTTCTCAGCCATCATGCTGATGCTAATCTATCCCATTCGTTTTTCGACGTTTCCCGGTATTGTTCTTATTGCCTTCACTACTGTTTGTGTTATCTATACTTTTTCATCTTCCATATCCCTTTAAGCTCTCTTGCCAATTCTTTGTATTTTTCCCGTTTTTCTATCTTCTTGGTCTTCACTCTGTGACCTTCTGGAACGGCAAAATCTAGAATGTGGCAGGATTTTTCGTTCTTGCTTACTATTAAAACATCCAGTCTTCTTGTTTGGATTGGTGTACCCGTTTGTATATCAATGTCCTATAGCGTTTTCATTTTCAATTACTGCTGCCGGTTTTGGCTAGTACCAGTTGTCTGGGGGTTTAAGATGCAGTTTTCGTATATTACATGCTTTATTGTTTCGTCCCATTATTTACAGAAATTGTTTTTCCGCTCCAAACTGTACCATGATAAACAATCGGAAGATACCTTTCTGTGCAATCTAACAGTTTAACAGAACCACGGTTTTTAAACGCGGGACCAGATAATCACCATTATAGTAACGCCACACGTGTACAGTTTTATTAAAATATGAAACTTACAAGTTACAGCCTGATTGGTAAGACAAAGTTGAACAAGGCCGCATATTATTATTATTATTATTATTATTACTGTTATTATTATTATTATAATTATTATTATTATTATTATTATTATTATTATTATTATTTATCATCATCATCATCATCATCGTCGTTGTTGTTGTTTTACACAGAATTGTGGCAAATGTTTATTTAGTTTACTTCTACTTGTTATGCTTGCATGTGCTATCGTATTGTTATTGTTTTTTATATATATCGTCATTTTCTCTGATTCTGTTTTAAGTGCCGATGGATTCCAGACATAAAAATATCGGTTTCTTAGCAAAGTGAAAATAAGAGTGACAATAAATGAAAAGAAAACAAAAATATTCAGATGATTCCATTTGTTTTGTACGATTTGTTTCACTAAATAAATATATATTGCAAGCAACAAAACTTTATATTCTCTCAGTGTTTTTCGACAGAACGAAAACTTATCTTTACAGGAATATGATTTTTTGAATGCAGCACACAAGATATGTTGTCTACAAAACCATTTGTCATATACAAGTTGTCGTCATCATTAGCAAAACAATAAATGTTACAATTGTTATGCATATCATTGTTTCTTGCATGGGTTTTCCGTGTTTTTTTTAAATGGATATTGCTCCAGACAAGCACGAAGCCACTCGATGTAATGAGCTAAATAATACAAACTAACTAGCCAATAATAGGTGGTATGAATAGATTCCGATCCAGAAATCAGTAACGCTTACCCCTTTTGATTGCAACATCATTCATTGAATGTGAGAGCTAAAGGATAAAATAAGAGAGACTTAAAAAAGTAAAATGAAAATTCACATTTTAAAAAACAGAAAAATGTATCTCTTGTAATTATATTTTTTTATATATACGTAAAGGAAGATTAACTTCACACTGAGAGAAAACTAGTAATTTATTCCTCGTTGAAAATTACTGACTAGACGGTAGGAAATGGTTGAAATAACAAATTCGTCAGAGTTAGTTAGCGTATGCAATTATATGCCCGACGCCCTTGTTTAGTTCTAAACGGATTGCTGCTTGTTGAGAGCTTGAACCGCCACACGTTATAACACTACTATTGCAGCCGATCACTCAGGCTGAAGTCAAGAAAACCTTTTTTCTTTGAATGTGAATAGATGTAAATTCTAGATGGACTACACTCAGAAATTTTACGAACTGTTGCTCTCAAACTATGTGAACCTTTATCAACCTTTAACTGAATGTCCCTGTTGGCTAATAGATGGTTACAATCTGTTATATGCTTAATAATGGTGGCAAAGAAACCTCCCATGAATTACAGATGAGAAAATCTCTCCACTATCTTCTTAAGATTCATGGAAGTTCTACTTAAGTGATTCATTTTACATCTAATACTATCATTTCTTCCTCTCAAAATGGTCTTATTCTGTAATAGAAGTATGAGTTCCACTCTTAATTTGTGAAGGAAACACTGTTGACGTTGTCTTTCCGTAAACTTTGCTAATACTTGTGACTCTGTTAAGCACTATTTACTTTTATATAACCTCACCACTTATGATCTCTATAGTTTGATTATAATGTGTAAAACATACTTTCCGTGTCGATACAAAGATCGTAGTGATGTCCTTTAAAGTCCAGTGTGGGTTCTATTCTTCTTCTAGTTTACATGCCGGTAATGACTGGAAGAAGTGTCCAATTAGTAGCTCGTCGAAGTGAAATTGACAATCTCATCTAGGTTTCAACTTTCCTGAAATAGCTCATTTAATGGGATTTATACTTCAATGTCGATAAATTCTGCCATACTGCTGTGAGTTATACTTCTGTCACGACTTTTACTTTCGGCGGTGACGCGACTCTGTTACCGTGAGTGAATGAGAATAAATCCGCACTTTTTAGTAAACCCGCCTTTTAAGTTATGCAAACAAAGCAAGTGGAACTCTATTGCTTAGTTTGTTTTATTTCAGACACTGATTAATCGAATCGTTAAGGATTAATGAGATCTGCCATAAAAGGTCGACTGAAGCAGATTAACCATTGTCGACGATTAGATGGTGATCTCCGTTTCGCACACAATCGTCTCATTGGGGTATTTACAATATATACCTATTATTCAATTTTGCACTTGAAAAATGTATACGGAAAACTATAAGAAACTATTCTACTGGCGATGTGAAGGTCGCTTACTTAGTAAGGATCACTACTTATTGGCGGTTATTCAAAAGCAGAAAAATGATATTACGTGACAAAAAAGTATCGTTTATGCCATTTAGCTTTTTATTTTATATTAAAGAAAATATCGAAAACTAAAAGAAGAACACGCTAGCACCTGATAAAATGAGCGTAGTTTTGATTAAAATCAATTCATTTTTGTAAATATTTTGTAAATATGTACCAGAGAACTCAATAGAGAAATGAATATGTATATAGAAGAATTTTAAAAAATCATTGGACAAATGTAGGAATTTAACAAATGAAAATATTCTCAACTTTAGGAAACGACTCTAATGTTTATTTATTTGAAATTCAAAAAAAAAACTGAAATCCCAGTGATTTTACTGCATATATTACCGTGGATACACAGCTTACATCAACACACCGAGGATGTAGTCTTCTAACGACGTTTACCAATCAGATTGTGCGCGTTGAAATAGAATCATTAAAACTTCCAATTCTATGAACTGTACTTGGAGTTATAGCATATATTTACAAACGTTCTGGTGTTTTTTTTTATTTTAGCGAAAATAAGAAAAGTCAATTTGTATCAATATGTTCATTTAATATTAATTTAATATTAGCAAATGTTAAAACAACAAAATAAAGCATTTTGAAGAGTAATTATTTTATTCAATCATAAATTAAAAAATTAATAGCAAAATAAAAAGGATATAATAAAGAAGGTTAGACTAGGGAAAATAAACGGATAGGCCGGTTTTTTTGTTTTGCTTTTTTTATACTTTCTCTGTTTATGTTTAGGGTTAAGTTTCGGGTTAAAGTTAAGTTAGTTTTAGGTATATGGTTAGAAAAGGGTTAAAGTTACGGTTAGGTCTAAGGTTGGATTAGGGTAAGCGGTTATGATTTAAGTTGAATGATTTATTAATACTGCGAGAGAATTAAAAATCTTCAAACAACTCCTTTTTATCCCATATCTTTTAATTAATTGGAATTCTTTTCGAGATGATCAATTTGTATCATTAAGAACGCGGTGAGACACAACAACTATGGAAGGTATTAATTGCTGAGGACGCAGAGGATTCGGTGTTCCAATTTCGTCACAGTTAACACACTGAAGAAGGCCAGCGGAATAGTTAGCCGAAACGTTGTGAAACAATAGCAATAAAATGAGACTATAATACTTTTATCCCATTTATTATAAACATCGTTCATGAAATGTTGACACTATGTAACAAAATAGGCAGAATAGAACGAACGCGAAATACGGAGATATTAAAAGTAAAACATGGTTCATGTTTTACTCGCATTGAATAAAATTAGACAACTGTTTATTAATTTATCAATAAAAAAAGGATCAGGTATTTCATTTTTTAGAAGCCACTACAATTTGAAAATTTATTTTTAAATGCGTCTTAAAAACTTTTACATTAATCTAATCTTCCACTTTATAATAAAGTGCAATGTTTATTTTTCTTTAAATATATAATACACACACGCACATATCTAGGTGCATATATCCATACCGCCACACAAAGTCTACCATTCATTTCAATAATCACACATGCTCTTCCTTTTTTCGACTGTATATTTCTTTTTTATACCGATCTATACGTTTTTCATTCCTTTGCTTCTTCTTCACACTTCCTAGTATAAGATGTTTTCTTTCTTTTTTTCTACTGCGTTAATACACCGGTTCTTCTTAAATCGGCGAAATTAAGTGAAATGAAATTAAATGAAATGAAAACTGGTCCGTTTCAGATGTGTGGCCGTTTGCGAATGTTAGACGCTCTATTTCATCTTATTATTGTGGCGTGACCGCTTCTGGGAGCGATAGAGCTCCCCATTGGGTGTGAATTAAGATCCCGAAACACTGAGTAAAGTCGAGCAACTATGCTGGTATTAACGGTTAAGAATTATTGGGTGCCCGGCAGCGGCGGGTAACCTGGCTGAAAGGAAGAGTTAAGTTATGGATTTATTGTTTTGTAAAACAGACATATACTTTTTAGTGTTGCGGAAAAGCGATAAATTCGATGGCGTTTTAAAATCATCACGAATATGATTTCGATTCTGGGGCCAAACGAGAGGTTAAGGGATTGGCCTCTCTGTTCGTGGGAACTGAAACCTGCGAACATTTGCAGATTCGCCAGCACACACGCATTAGATCGGGAGTTCCCCGGAAAGACGTGCTGATTGGTGATTGGTCTGGTAGCGACGCTATCTACCCTATCACCTTCCAATATAAGCGAATGCTTGCGCCAGAAAATCAGAGAATTGAGTTGGATCTCGAGAGAATTTAACACAAATCAAAGACACGCCGTCGCACCCCCTTTTCATGACCGCCGCCACTGCCAAACACGAAGAATAAGATTCAATGGCGTGTGTTGTAAGAAAATTAACCTTGGACATTGTATATAAGTTTATATTATATTTTGTAAATTTGAGTTGAATGAACTCGTGGATAGAGACATCTAAGGTGAAATCAACGCTGAGACCGACCAACCAGATCCCGCTGTGCCGAAAAAACTCGCGAAGAATTTCCTGCTAAGGACGATCACGACGCGTGTGTGAGGGTCTATACCTGTTACCAGCGACTCAGAAAGGTCACAGTTGGTGACCTGAGACAAGGGACCAGTTCACATTATAACCGGGATATCAATGCGGTTGGGTATCGCTTGTGAATTTTATATTACCTTCACAGGAAGCCAGAAAAGCCAACCCAGGTATTATCGATTAGTTATTTATTTTTCATTTTTTGTTTATTTTACTAAACGACGACTGTTCGATTTCAATTGCATTAGTTAACCGCTAGCGTTTTTTAACGTTTTAACACACCGGCGCCATTTTTCTTAATATTTTGCTTCTGTCACCTCCAAATAATCACAGAAAGAAAATAAAAGGAAAAATGTTAGTGTTTTTCATTAGAGACAATCGTGTAGTTTTGTCAGTTCGCAATATTCGCAATATTCACGATCGTCTAGATTCAAATCTTTTTTCGGCACGACCCCTTTTGAAATATTATTCAGGCACCTACCAAAATATTTATTTAAGAAAAACATACAGTGAAAAGTTAATTGCTCCGAAAAAAAAACACATTAGCTTTGTATAAAATAAGACATATTATATTTTATTATTTACTTATAATAACATTCACAGAAAATAGCACGATGAATTAAGCAAATGTTTCAAAGAAGAGGTTATGAAATATAATAACAGTAACACCCATTTATTATAATTAAGATTATATCATTTCATTTGGATCAATACTTGATCCGCTTGCTTTTTTTTTTTTGGCATAAAGGTTCAAATCGCGATGCTAACCTTGTCAAAGCTGGTCTTAGAACAGTTTCGATACTTTTCAAATTTAATTGATGATTTGTTTTGACGTTAGTTAATGCCAAGAGCACTAAATAAAGTCGATGTCAAATCTATAAAAGTTTTTTTATTGCAAGCTGAGATAAGTTCGATAATTTTGAATCAAGGTCAAACCAAAACGATGAGACTCGGGTTATCAAACGTGATTTTTAAAGGCTAATCAGAAAAATATTTTGCTAAATCTTCCTGTGCTTATCAAATGAGTTTGGAATTATTAATTCATTGGATTGGTTCATATCCGATTCTGTAAGAAAATACTTTTTAAAAAATTTACTAAATGAGTAATTATGCCTGCTTTAATGTTTTCCAAACTTAGTTCCTTTTCAGTTATGGACTCTTGAAAACATGTACACATATTGTATGTGTTTTTATTTTACATTCATAAGCCAGACAATAGTTTTTAGTTTAAGAAAACCTTGAATTTCCGCAGTTAAAGTGAAAACATTTGTATTTGCAATGATATGTTGAGATTATTAACCTTGTAAAAAATGTCTTATAAATAACAAAGATAGAAAATTTAGCTTTTATTGTTAAAGTATCTTTATATTAATAATTAATGCGTTTGTTGTTTAATTAGTAAAAGAAAAAAACAATAATTATAGCGATTCTCTATCGCAATTCCCAATTTGAAGACTTCTGGCTTAGATAAAGAATCTCTTCTCAAAATTATTAAAAACAGGAAGCAAAAGAAAAAAAATGTCAGCGTTGTTTTTTCTTTGTTTCAGGTGATTTGAACAACTTTTTTCAACTCGCAATAGTTTAGTCCTATCTTACTAATATAGAAAAGCATTAGAAAAAAAAATTGGAAAGCAACTACCGCCGTCGTAAATGATTTTGAAAAGAAATCATTCACGCTAAAAAAAAACATTATCGTTTATATAAAAGATCTATGTTCCCCTTTCTCTCTGATATGATGAAATACATCATCATTCTAAATGTGCCATTTACTGTGTACATTTATTACAATCTCTTTGTAATTGATGAAATCATCATTCTGTAACGCAGCCGTTACATGTCAATACTCGAGACTCACAACGTTGTATGCAGACAGTCGTAAAGAAATAACGACAAGTAAATAATTTGACTCACCTTTTTTCAGTGAAACAACAGACATTTATTTACAGGTACTTTCAAGAATAACGCCTTGTATCTTGTTTAAAAGTTCTCTCGCACTCCAATGTGCTTAAAAAGACGCTGCCTTATCAAACACATGCTATGCTGTCCCTATACACTCATGTTTAGCACACGTATTTTCCTGCCGCTCTTGGGCCACCTGTGTAACACGTCTATAACTCTGTCTTCTCTAACCTAATTAGTCTACATTTTTTTTCAATAATAATTTTCTTTCATTATTCTCCGTTATGTCACCTATTACACGGCTCAGTATTTGCATGCGTTGGCTGTTGCTGCTGCCGCAATACGCGCGTCGGCCCTCTGTTACAATTGTGTATTATAATTCATTGTTATATACTGGGTGGTATGAAGATGACATATATTCTGTGTTGTTGTTGTTGCTGTTCGTCTTAGGAAGAGTCTTAGTGTTTCATCTAGAGACATCTACATTCTACTACATGAGCAACAAATTAAGTGTTTGTTACGTTGTCGTATCATAAAGGATTGAGTGTTTGATTATCTTATCAGAGTTAATGTCGTTGTGTGTGTGACATGCATTTTCAACATACTTTCTGCTTGTTGTTGGTCCATCTGGAACATCTCGTCTGGGAGGGAGACTGGTACCTGTTTTGGGGTATGAAGATTTATTTCACTCCAAGACAAGAAATTGGTTCTATAGTTTTTTTTTATTCACCTTCCAGATCGATCGAAGAAGAATGGAAAGTGAATTTGGCCTGTGTGGTTTCTTATTTTATGTCTTATTTCTACAACGACAGCGTTCGTTCCACCCTCTAGGGAAGGAGAGGAGACAACGGCGAAGCCGTCCGCTCTCTTCCAAGTCTCAACCAAATCTGTCCGATTCAGCTAACCTGATCACATGACTCACACGCAATCCGATCAGCTGATCTTGCCTTCCGGTCAACATGTCTACACTATAACTCACACTCCTCCCCTATCTCTCTCACACTTTCTCTCTCTCTCTTTCTCTCTCTCTCTCTCTCTTGATCCATTCTCTAACATCATCATTTACGGAGTTATCAGTTGTGGGGCCATCCAATGTGACCGTTCATCCCCCGTCACTCTTTTAATGAATTTTAACGTCATAATGAAAACAGTCCAAGTTATTTTGTAAGTTTGTTTTCTACGTGAACATGGATCCCACACAACAAGAAAAAAAGACGAGATTACAGGCAAACTAATACCTACAATTTTGGCAATACACTAGATATTCGGGGGGGAAGGGTGACCAAGAAGTTCTTGGGTGGGGGGTTGTTTGTTTTTTTTTTTCGCTAAAAAGCTATTAACCTTTCAGTCTCTGATTTGATGGATAAATCCATATTTTTGTACGTCACTTCCCAAGTTCGATTATAACGCTATCGCTTGTGAAATCACCAAGTATAGGTGGGGGATAAATACACACGCTACCAAACAATATAAACAAATTATGCAGCAGCGGAATGAATAGTTGAAGCTTGTAAGGTTATTCTGGGTTTTCAAGTTTGAAAGACGATGCAAATAATGATCAGTGGTTTTTGATTCGATCTATCGTCGCCCTTATTCCGTACACTCGGTTCAATGCACGAGCACTTGAAAACATACGTAACATAAATAATTAGATAAAGTCATAACGTAAATAATTACAAAAAACTATTTTATTAAACATCACTTTCTCTTTCTCTCTATCTATCATTCTCATTATCTTCTTTAATCGTACTCTATAGAAAGAAATCAAACCTGCGCAACCGATTCTAATTAATCGATTTAATTAGCGCGCAGAAATTCAATCAATTCAGTGAGGCTTTATACTGTGATGTGGAGCTGGGACACAAATGAGTTTGTCTCCTTTGCAACAAGTGTGCTCATTACGATGAAATGGATACATTTATAGATATGTATTGACTTTCTCATGTATGAATTCCTGACTGAGGTCTATACGGACTTCTCTAAATTCGCCAAATCTGAAAACGTGCCCATGAAAATAAAACTTTAAATTATTTCTATCATTGGACACTGCCTTGATTAAAAAAAATCACCAATTTTCGGGAATGATTTCACTTATCTATCTAGAAAAAACTCATTTGCAAGGTTTGTAGCTGTGTATGTTTCGAATCCCTCGTCTCTTGAGTTGTTGCCTTGAAGGCCGGTTATAATCAAAATAAACACAGTTGCATATTAAACAACATGTGTGCTAGGAAATGTATGTTACAAAAGTATACATCATGATTCGGAGGCTATAACTACGATGAATCGCTAACCCATATCATGGTTAATGTAACTACATAGCTTTAGGGTATCCCTTATAAAAGTATATCTGCTTAAATGATAATAGTAAAAAAACAACGAACGACAAATCACTTATTAGTCTTGGTAGGCAGTTATCTAGTAATGGGCTCACAAAAAAACATTAGCATAACATCTCACTGAAGTCCAGCCTATAAAGACTTTGTCTCAAATAAGGAAATAACTTTCAAAGAAAATCAGTTTCATTACTAGCTTTATAGTTTAAGTGTTTAGTGCTTACGTGTAACGTCTAGTGATAAGCCAGATACTGTGCTGTTTCTAAAGAGAAAATAAAATGTGGTGTCTCTTGCGAGAAAATATATTAATCTGCGTTGTGTCCAAGAAACTCGTTAGTAAGCTAAAGGTGTTAGAATGACTGTGAAAAGAAATGCAAGATAAAAGCGTATATAGTTTGAAATGAAAATAGAAAAAAAATATATTAATATTTTATAGCACCGAGACTGTTAAGTGGTTAAATTTAACCCTGGAAGGAAGTGATCATATTCATGTAGTTTATAGTTGGTGAGAAAATCTCCACAACTTTATCAGTTCATGTAACACAATATGGCTTCAGTGAAGATATGAAATATGAATTCATAACATGCAGTCCCTAGTATAATTGACAGGAACGAAGTGATTGCTGTGGCAGGACATTTCTTGGAAAGTCCCTTATGGATTTTGAAGCTGTACATCAAAGAAAAAGAAATGGTAAAAGAAGGAAAAATAATTATAGAATTCTGTCTTACAGGGAAAGCCATTTACTCGTATTGTGTACAAGACATGTAAGGGAGAAGATGAATGGGAATTCAGACGAAGATAAAATGCATCTGGACAGCGAAGTTATCGTAGCTGTTAAGAAATGTGATATGCTTCGTGATACCATTGGAGCAGAGTAGTAGTAGGACAAAATGCATTCTATAAAGATATGACAATACTTAACCATTTCTCAATTAGCAAATACCTCGATATGGTGTTCTGAATTAAAGAGAGAAAAATAAACCGAACAGATGAAAGATTTATTTGGTTAAACAAATGTGTAGCAATTCGAATCCTATTATTACTGAGTTAATAGTTTATTAGAAAAGTTGACATTCTAGAAATCTGAACTGAAGAAAATCACAAGAGTGTTATAAAAGTTTGTTGTGTGGTTGGGAGTTTTCTTTTCTATGGATAAGTTGTAATTAAAGAGAGAGGGGGAACGTGAGCAAAAAAGAGAGAGAGCAGAAGTCCTAAAGAGATTTTCAGCTTAATAATTTTTAGAGATGCGGTGCTCAAGGCCTTGGTTCAGTACCCATAGTTGTTTTTATCATCATTGTGCAGTTGTAGTAGAAACATCATATCAGATTGCATTAAAAACGCCTTACACGATTGGAGAAACATTTCTGGAACCTTACTGATGAAAACAATATATCTTTTTGGGGTAACCAGTGCAAAGAAGATGCAGCAAGTATTAGTATCAAATAACACTATACAGATACGCATTCCCAAAATGTCTATGGATGTGAAAGAGCAGGTTTTGACTGAAATAAAGTTTTCTCTTTTTCCTTTTTAGGCCGACGAGTCAACAGATGGGAGTTTATGTTCTAAGTTCCTAATTGCAGATCATGTGAAAGCTCACGCACTCAAAACTTACCTATTCAAATAACTATGCAAAGATGAATGCGGAACATGGAATCATTTTCTTCTACACAACAGTAGGTTGGTTAATAAAACATGGTGTTACTCGTGCCTTCGAAATGAAAAAAAGAAATAAAACTATTTTTGGAGACACAAAAAAGAAAGATATTTAAGTTTATTTCAGAGATGACGCATGGAATAAAACAGTTGCGTACCTAGCTGGTAATATTTACCAGCTGAACAAAATCAATTTGAAGATTCAAGGAAGAGAAACGGCATTCTCTATTTCTTGTTTTGAATCTTTGTTTTTGTTGCAACAGTTTCATTTTTGGAGAGTAAAAGTACAGACATGAGCCGATATTTATACTTCGCTAGGCAATAATCATAAATAACACACCATTGCTTTTTACCATTTCATCTTTGGCTTTACATTTTCTATTGTTTTGTTTTCCTTTACCCTACTAAATTATATTTTCTTATTCATTTGAAATGTTTTTCCTTTGAGGATATTTTTCTCTTGTCTTTTAATTACACAAATTAGGTATATAATATACACACACGTTATATTGAAAAAATAAAGCCTTTTATACATTGGACAATCTCTAAAGACAGCTCGTTCAAAGATCTTGCAACCGAACCGAATGGAGACAGCAGATTATATGTATACATAAATCAATTTTAATATCGTTTTCTATTAAAAAAAAATCATAAAAAGTGCATATGTTCTGCAAGTTGTCAACTGATCGTAACGTTTTCAGCTACGCAAGACGTAACGAAGAACTGCCTTCTTTTCCTCCAAGTCGGGTGCTTTTATCCGCCTCAAATATCGCCAAGTCACGTGGGCTTATCACGTTCTTTACGTCTTTATGCGTAAAACCAGGTACACTACTTGCGTTCTTTTTTCTTGCCATTTTTCCATGTACGAGTGGCAGAAAGAACACACACTTTGGAATGTAAAATAATAAAAAGATGTGTATATATATATATATATAGTAAGTTAAAAATGTATATGACGATTAAGCTACACTGAATATCCCGCGTTTCATCCACTCTAGGACTGTTCAGGTTTATGCTCGAATTGTGTGGTTGTATGCCGTTTTAATATGCGCATCTTCTATTTAGATTTTAGTTAGCCAATCAGTTTTCTAGTATCCACCGCGCCCTTCCTATCAGCCAATGAGCATGCACTTATCGGACAAAGGCCTATTTGAACTCTGGTAGACCTGTTCCTTTGTGTGTGCTCTATTTAGCCTGGGTATTAAGTTTCTTGATCAGTTTTAAATCTAGGTTAGTGTTTTTTTAATGTTAGTTTATATATAAATATATATATATGTGTACATACATATATGCACATATATATATATATACATATATATATGCATACACATATGTGTGATAGTTTATGTATATTCATGTTTATTTAATTTATTTATTTGTTTATTTTCTATTGTTTTTGCTAGTTTTAAAACTATTTTGTATCGCTATCCTAGAGTAAATTTTATATGGTGAACACAGTTGTTTGCTATTTCTCTTCTACATTTGAATATAGATGTTGGGGTTCTTTAAAGTACAGGATAGCAAATCTTTCGTGAAGGCATAATCTACATGGGTCGTCTAGGTCCCTACACGTGGTAGCTTGTCTTATAATTTTCCATTCCACTACCGGCGAATGTCCGCTTTCCTTGAGTTCCCAGTATTTATTCGCTAGTGTTGTTGTCATACGGTGTTTTTTTATTGTTGAATGTACTTTCACATAATATTTTTATGTCGTACATAGAATTTTGGAATTTTTTTATCATTTCCCTCATTAAGCTTTGTTTAATCCAGCAGCATTGCGGACATTTCTACTAAGGTTGCTTCTTTTTCTTTGTCCCATATCACATGTTAGGTCCCATGGCTGCATTTTAGAAGTATGTAGCTATAGAAATTGCTTATTCATAATGGATGACGTGTGACTTATTTCCAACGAATTGGGAGACGAAAGCAGTCCATATTTCATTTTGAATAAAAAGAATTTAATCAAACATAAATTGTAAGAGATTATATTATTAATATATTAATACGATAGCGTGTGTGTTCTTTTGTGTGCCACGCTTACATCCGGGTCGTTCAATTGCCGTGTTCTTCTAATTCTTGTCATAAATAATTTTACAAAGAATTATTCATGAGTTTTCATTTCGGTTTCGATTTTGGCTAAAGGAACTCAAGTTACACACACACACACACACACACACACACACACACACACATATATATATATATATATATATATATATATATATATATATATATGTCGGACTGAGACATTGTCCTATTTAGTTCTCTGAGATCCATATTCTCAAACATAACTACTTCTTTGAAATAGAAATGATTTCCGTACTAATAATTGCCTATTGCGTTTTTACCGAGAAATGCCGATATGATCTGCTGATTCAGTTTTTGTTGGTCACGTTACAATGATCATTGTGCGCTGGATTATCAGAAAAAAATCTAAACTTACGTCTAACCTATATGTAAGGAGGTAAATGAATTAATAAATAATAATAATAATAATAATAATAATAATAATAATAATAATAATAATAACAATATATATATCCATAAGTTTATTTCGGTTTCGATTCAAGCTAATGCACCCAAGTTAATATAGATATATGTTTTTATTTTTATTTTAAATCGCAACTTTATAACACAAAAATCGATAGAGCATTAACTCTATAATATATACGAAATTTACTCGAATTTAAATATTTAAGCGTACTTTACGACCGAGCTTTACCGGGCGTTCGTGCTAGCTTAGATAAATACTTTTGCAGTTTCAACAAAAAAAGCTACAATAATATCAGAGCGTCTCCATTTATACTGAACATTCAAACAATGCCAACATCAATATATTACATATGAATGAGTCTCTTGTGGAATTTACACAGGTTCCGCTAGTACATAATTATTTCCTAATGTGGAAAAAACATTTTTCATGAATTAACACCATACCATATCTAATAATAAATAAATTGTTTAGATATCTATAAAAATAAATATTTGTTTTATTAATGAAACAAAATTCAATGAAAATGTTTAAATTGAGACGAATTATTTCTTTAAATCTTAATTAATGATACTATGTGTTTTATTTTCTATTAAAAACTACAGTAAGTGGGCTAATCATTGTGTAAGTTTTTTTGAAAGAATTTGAAGGTCAATATTTTTATAATTTAGCTCTGTAAAAAAGGATATCAAGATCCACATTTTCTATATTTTTCAATGTTTTCTGTTTTGCAAATTAACAAAATAAAAAAATATAATATAATAATGGGTAATTTTTGTTTTGAAATGATTTTTTAAATTAATTTTTAAGTTTTTTAATGTGATCTTTTCGAAGTTTCCGGATTACTATCATGATTTTTGTCTCCCTTGGAAGCGTTTTTTTTTTTTTGTCAAATAAATCTTATTGGTTGAGGCTCTAAAAATATTATATAAAACAGCTTAGAAGAATGAAATCTATCTATTGTCAGTTTTCTTGTAAATTAAGCATACAGTTTGGAGTTATTTGATGGTCATTAATGTTCGTTAGTTAAGTATATTAATGATTTTTTAAATGACGGCTCCAAATTATATTTTTAAGTAGAACATTAATAGATTGTCTGTGTAAGAAATTTAATTTTAATTTTAAAATGCTAACACTTTTTTTAATTAAAGAATACAAATGAAGATTAATTCATTGTTAATTCAATTTATATAGAAGTCAATTCATCTAAAAAATAAAACTATTTAAAATTTACAAAACACTTGTAAAATAAAGCTTAAGAAATCATTAATTCAAAATAAATTATTTCATAATTTTGCACAGGATTTTTCTCATTTTAAAGGACATTTTTAAAAACTAAATGATAAATGTTAATTAGATGTTTTCTGTGCCGTAGAAATGTATCTCGACACAACCAAACATGTGTTTTTCTGCTTGAATAATTGTTATTGATGAAGTATATCTTAATTTTTCAGTTTAATATTATTTTCAAATTATTAATTCATAAAAAAATATTAGAGTTTAATTATACATTCTTAAACATAAACAAATCCCGGTAAAGATGCACCCTGCAAAGGGTGTCTATTCTTTATTCCGATAGATGTTCTTAACATGAGGAGGTTGGGGTGTTTATTCCAAACGCATTTCCAACAAAGAACGGCTTTCGGAATAAACACCCTTTGCTAGTTTGACAGCCAGTGCACATTGGCCCAAATCCTGAAACCATTCCTTACATGGGGAGAAAGGGTGTTTTGTAAATATTCTGTACCTTAACCTAACTATTTATTAACTTAATATCGTAAAACATTAATAAAAGTTAAAAATGTTATTTAAACGTAGCGTCTTCCAGTAAGTGTACAAGCACCAAATTCTTTTTTAACCTTTTAAATAAAAATTTTAAAAAATTGCAAGATTTTAAATTAAAAAAAACTTAATTTCCTCTCATCATATTTATTTGTAAATTTTGCAATAAAATAGCCAATTTGAATCCGTAAAAATATTGTCTTTTTTTAGGGGGGGGGGATTAGTTACCATAAAGGGAAATAATTCTTTCTTTCAATGTATGCGATGATGATAGTTTTAGTTATATTTTTCAATATAAACAAATCCTGGTAAATGTACATTAGTTGTCCAACCTGCAAACGGTGTTTATTCAGAAAGCCGTTCTTAACATGAGGAGATTGGTGGTGTTTATTCCAAAAGGCATTTTCAACATCTCGATGTTAAGAACGGCTTTCGGAATAAACACCCTTTGCAGGTTAGACAACCAGTGCAGATCCTGAAAAATAGGTCAAAATTGCAAATTAATTGCTTAAAACATTAAAATTTCATTAAAATCGATTAAAATCGATTGTCATTTAAAATAAGAACGCATAAATCCTAAAAACTTACTCAGGATAAAATATTTAGTTTCTTGTCATGGAAAGCAGCTGATTATTATCCAAAAGGCAATTAAGTTCGTTGAAACAAAACTGTGTTGTGGTCCTTGTTAATGATACAGTTTGTTTGCGATTGAATGAATAGCGAATCCTACTGATTAAGTGGAGAAATTTGGGAGATTATATAGAGATATAAGCAAAGGAATAATTGATTTAAATTTTTAAACAAAACTAATTGTTTTCAATAGACAAATAAAGGAAATATTGTTTTCTTTAATGAAACAAAAGTTAATAAAATGAATAAAAAATATAATCGAACAAAAACGACGAATTTAAAACGAATCGTCCTTAATAATAACAAGTTAATTTGTAGTCATCGAATGTAGTTCATCAGTAATCGGAGAAAATTATTTGTTTAATTAAAAAAAAAGTTAAAGCTTAAAATAAAGTATTTAAATGATGGTACGTATGCATCTATGTTACCACACTGAAATAATAACGTCATATGGAAAGCCATTCGTAACATAAAGAGAGGAGGGTATTTTGTAACTATTTTGTACTTTCACCTAACAATATTTCACTTAACAATTTAATAAATTAATCGTAAAGCGCAGTAACATAGAAGCACAAACATCCAAATGAATCTTTGGTTAAATTTAATTGATTTACTGTGCAAGAATTCCTATTTACTTGACTTCTTACGAAAAAAATCAAATCAAATTTTCATTTTTTATTTGTATTTATCATATGTTTTTTTTATCGATTAATAAGTTAATTAATTTTTGATTATCATATAAGTTTTATGGAGTAATAATTTGATTTTTAGGATCTAATTGTTTGCTTTACCCCTCTCCCCAGTAAATTTTAATATCACTGGTTTTTAGTTTCTATATTTCTTACTTTAGTTATCAAGTAAAAAAAATATGTAATTTATATTTGAATAAATAATAAGAAATACTTGATTAAGTAATAAGAAATAAGAAACAGATTTTTGTTTTATTTTTATTGTGCCGTAATTCATAAACTATAACATAGATAAACAAACAAGTTAAATCCTAGACATCGAGACTAGTCCAGTTGTAATCTAAGGGTGTATAAAGGAATATATTTGTTTAATTAAAAAAAAAACATTGAAATCTTAAAATATGTTTTATGAATAAACGTTTTCACATACCCAAAAAATGTAACTCAATATTTTTACTGTAAATTAGACGTTTTTTTAATTAAAAATTACGTTTGAACTTAAAAATAAAACCGCCATTTTGTTTCAATGTTTTGGTTTTTTAGCGAGATTGATGGCATGCGTTTTTCTCAGCCAATCAGAATATGGCTAGGTTTTTCGTTGCAGCGACACCAATTTATTAAACAAATATTTGTTTTTTTTATATAATATTCCACTTACCTTTGAAGTACCTATTTACTATGCCTCCCCACGGGACAGAGTTAGGGTCGTTTTTTAACGTGGAGAAAAGGTACAAAAATAAAAATTGTCTCAGTCGTGAAGGATTTCTCCTCCACCGAAAGAGAACCCACTTACCTTTGAAGTATGTACAGGATGATAACGGCCGTAGTGACAACCGTATTAATATAATAGATAATAATAGACAAATACATGCATGTATGCACATTGCTTTTTTATTATAAAGTAAACAATATATACACAAATAAAGTACACACGCACATATATATGTTTTGCGATTATGTTAGTTTAAATTACTTTCAGTTTTCATCCGGGTGCAAGACATTTTTTCTTGTGTTTTCCCAATATTTTCAAAAATAATTTAATTATTGTTTTTTTATATAAAGATGTTTGTACGTACAATAAAATGCGTCATATTTTGTCTGTTCTACATCGCAAATTACTGAATCCTTGAATCTATGAATCCTTGGATGAAAACGTTTTTTTGCGGGGGGGGACAATATTTAATTTATTTTTAAATATCTATTTTATTAACTACATGTAAAGACCGTATGGAAAAAAAAACACTGATATTATGTAGACAGGTGTTGCATATCGCTTATCCTGTTATCGGCATATTATCCTTCTGATGTTTACATATGCAACATCAGGTTTCATAATCGTCAGACTCATGTATATATAACATATTGTGCAATGTCTTAACATGCATGTATAACAAAAACGTTCGGACGTATATAACGTCTCATCGATGTCAATGTGTGGATGGGTGGGAATTTTACATATATAACAAACAGCATACTTTTTGTCATCAAGTTTTCTCTTCTAAACAACGCCGGAAAATTGGATGATTTCATAAGCGTTTATTCTTCATTCCCTGCAATTATTCTGTCGGGATCGCCATTGCACCGTTCTCAAACTCTTCTCGCCCCCATCCTCACAACTCGTATTGAGCAGACTACCTAATTTCGTGCCCAGCCGATCCGAAGGTAGAAACTCGACTTCGAATCTCTGTTGTAGTCAGCTAGTACGCAGTCCCAAGGAATTGTGTTCCATAGTTGGACAGTTCTAGGAAACATCTCTGCCAATGAAACTCTCGTTTAGTTTTAGGATTAGCAATGGCCAAGAACACATTGCCTTAAAGTACTTCTTATTGCCAAGGCTGCTGCAAGGAAGGTTGGCTCCCTCTACCGTGCTAGAAAACTATTTACGCCTGACAGTATCCAGTACCTCTATAAGGCCACTATTCGCCCATGTATGGAGTACTGTTGTCACATCTGGGCTGGTGCATCTGCTGCTTGTCTCTCGCTCCTGGACAGGGTTCAAAAGAGAGTCGCAAACCTGATAGGGTCTGAACTGTCATATAGGCTTCAGCCTCTGTCCCATCGACGAGATGTTGCATCTCTCTGCCTGTTCTACAAATACTTTAATGGTGAATGCTCTGACGAACTGCAAACACTTGTACCTCCTCGACGTAACTACCCCCGACAAACCCGACAAGCTACTAAGTCTCATCCCTTTACAGTAGAGATCCCTAGGTGCAAGAAAGCCTTTTACTCCAATAGTTTCTTCCCCAGAACTGCAGGTCTTTGGAACTCCCTTCCAGGATTCTGCTTTCCAAACTGTACTGATATGCAAAAGTTCAAGTGTAATGTGAACAAACATCTTTCTACTCATCTCCCTTCATAATACCCTGCTAATTAAGTCCCTGATAGTAGCCCCTGCTTCAAAGTGGCACTGTGCCTTGTTTGGGTGAAAATTGAATTAAAAAAATAAAAATAAAAGGTGCAGATAGAGAGTGAAGGAAAATGTTGACGGTTGTAGTATGATGATTATTTACTGCGGACATCCTAAGGGGGGATAATAGATTAAAGTTCAGCCGAGCTCCTACCATAAAAATAACGATAGAGCAGAGACAGATACGTCAACTACCTACTATGATTTGGAGTTATTTACAAGTGGGTCATCGCGTATCAATGCCTGAGGGCCACTCGAGGAGAAAAGTTAACGAGCATCAGGTGGTGAGTGATATAACACTGTGGTTATAGGCAGTGGGGGAATCGAGCAGAATTTAGTTATTGAATAGAACGACTCAGGAAGATGTTTACATTGGACTTGATATCAATCATATAATAGGAAGCTGGAACAGAGCTCTGCGGTATTGTTCATCGGGTAAAACGTTCAAGGAAATGCATTTTAGTCATGGAATTTTCGTTTAGTTTTATGAACAGATAGAAAGTAACGAAAAATGTAGACAGTGGTTTTGGACAGGTGTTTGCTGTGAATGTTTTATAATATCAACCAGATATAACAGAAAGTAGTTAATCAGTCGGCTAAATGAAAACTAATTTGTTATTACTACGTAGTTTTGCTATTAAATAATGAATTTAAAACTGGTCAGTAATTTCTGACACCGATAAGGTCATCGAAGTCAGAAGCTAAAGTGCTGATTCTCTGACGTTTTTTTGCTTAGATCACCTGTTTAACTGTGATGCAGCGACACGCCTTCATACGACATATATATATATATATATATATATATATATATATATATATATATAGCGCAGAAACATTTTGGACATATCTAAAACTGTCGTCTAAAGTGCTCGGGGTGCACGTTCCTTGGGTGAGATAAGCTCTCGTTTGCTGCTGTCTCATATAACTTATTCCTTATAGCATTAACCTATTGTGCAGTTACCTTTGTGACAGGTTAAGGAACCGACATAATTCGATTGCTTATCTCTGGGGGGAAAATTACCTTAACGAATCAAACAGATGAGAAAGACAAACAAACCTGGTGTCAGGTGCGCCTCTTATCAATTGTGTATAATGTTAAAAGCTGATTAGCAAACGACGTCACAAAGATACTTCATACAATGCAACACAAATACATGACTCACACACTAACGTACAAATAAAACAACATTTGTTTTAAAGAAATCATGATATTGTTTTAATTTTACAACTTTTTTTTTTTTACAACAACCTATATTTTCTATTTGTATAGCTAGAACGTAGATGTTAACTCCCTCAAGTCATATATTTTTGCAAGGTTTGGAGAATTAATTGCCGTCAATAAATTTCCAGACTGTGTTTGTATAGGCAGTTAAATTATAGTAGACTCTAGATAATTCATTATGCTCTTGAGATGACTGACCAACTTTTATAATTTCAGATTCAAGTGAACAGTGTCGGTAGGAATTGGAATAAACCCTACTAAAGCCTGATTGTTACAGGTGGTGAATTTCAAAAATGCAATCTAAACAATTTAAAAGAACGATATGCAATAAAAATTCTGTTTACACTGGACAATATGCGACAGAGACCTATGGAAGACTTCATACTGCTTTTGGGCCATCTTGCATGAATCAAGCATCAGATTTCAGGTGGCATAAGTGATTCAAAGAAGGTAGGTTGTCTGTGAGAGATCATAATAGGTTTGAGAGGGTTAAGGATGCTAGAACACCAGCCTTGATTGGCCAAACAATTTCATCAATAAGGACCATCGTGTGTCTATAGAGACAATAAATATAGAGTTTGATGTCAGTATTGGAACGATGCACACAATTATTCGTGAGGAACTGAAGATGCGGACGATTCGTGCAAATGCACCAGCTCACAACTCCATCCTTGTTACAGATTATTTTATTAAGATGAGCATCAAGACGATTTCTCGTCCTCCCTATAGCCCAGACTCTGGTCCTTTTGACTCCTAAGCCCAAGGAAAACCTTAGAGGCTGTCGTTATAAGACAATTGAGGATACAAAAGAGGATGTGACACAAGAGGATTTCCATGGGGGCTTTCATAAGTTGGTGGAACAGTGCAACAATTGCATTGCAACCGGAGAAGATTACTTCGAAGCGTACTATAGTTCCATTCTTTATAATGAAATAAAGTTCTCATACGAAAAAAAAAGGCGCCCGGTATATAATTTGGAAATAATTACATACGATGCGCAGTTAAAGCAAAACAGATTCTTTTGGGGGCTATTAAACGCTAATGATAATGTAAATTAATTTATTTATATTTTATTATTGCTTATATTAAATTCATGCTTAGAATGATGACGTAATTTTCAAAATCAATGACACCGCACAAAAGTTGAACGTATTCTGTTACGGTAGTATTTTAAGCTCTATTTTTAACAAAGTTTAAATAGATCAGCTTATAGAGCCACAGATAAGAGATCTTAAGTTTTCGGTTTGGATTTCCTATCATTGTATATACTTTAATTGTTGGTATTTTTTTTGACATTTAATGCAATGTTCTTCAC
Organism: Euprymna scolopes; assembly: GCF_053919585.1. Taxonomy (NCBI): domain Eukaryota; kingdom Metazoa; phylum Mollusca; class Cephalopoda; order Sepiida; family Sepiolidae; genus Euprymna; species Euprymna scolopes. The sequence continues at coordinate 60,927,312 of NC_136490.1, forward strand.
TTCTAAAAGTAGTTAAGATCTTTGATATTTTGAAATGAAACGATTTCCGCAATGTGCTTATTACGCCTAAAAATATAGACGTACAAACATTGACAGCAGAAGAAAATCTTTATTTGTAACAGATAAGAATGCGTAGAGCTTGTAGAGTTGTTACTTTGTAGGTGTTAATCTTATGAAATTACGGTGTTTATAAAATAGTGTTCAATAAAAGGTAGAGCTATATTTTAGTATTTGTCAGTGATATTGTGATGCTGGACCTTCTACATCATTAGAGTTGGATTCAACGGCGCGGACACATCTGGAGAAGCGCAGCTCATAGAACCCTTTTTTCGACTTGAGAGAATCAAAATATATTCGTATGCCTATTAGGATATTACCTCTTCCCTTCTCTTGAACCGTTTTCCTATAGTACCATATGCTTGATAGTAGTTTTTAGTAAGGCATCTCTTAGTTATAATCTATATATTTATACGATAGCGTGTGTGTTATTTATTTATTTTTCTGTGTAACGCTCACATCCGAGTCGTTTAATTGTTATGGACTTCTTAATAAGAATCTCATAAATTCAATGCCTGCAATAAAGAAGAAATATTCAGGTCATGAATGCATAAGTTTAATCATCATACCGATGAACCTTGCAAACCCTTTTGATCTATTCGGGTTTAATTAAAAATAGAAGGTATTATTTTATATATCTTACAACTATATAACCCAGAATAATTAGATACACAATTGTCTGTTTGAACGAAAGTGCTAGAATTACATTCTTGGAATAGAAATATGCCAGAGATACCTTTTAAGCACGACGTGTTGTAACTTCCAATCAGTGTGAATTTGTCTCGATTATACAGTGTGGGATGCTGTTGATAGTTATCTCCCCTCAACTGAATTTCTAATTTGTTGCAGTGACATAACTTTTTGTTAATTTGTTACATAAATGATTTTTGTTTACGTGTACAAATCAGTCTCAACATGCAAATTAAGCCGTTCAAACCTCTCCTGATGCGTGCGTGTAACATGTGCTTTTTTATCCTTTCTTTTTGTTGTTTTCAGCTTACGGGAAAGAAAGCCATCACTCTATTTACGCAAGTTACGCCTTTTTAAGTGATTGGCTTTAATAATTAATGATCACGACAGCAATATATTAATTAAACAACTGCAGCATTATTATTCATATAAATATCAATGCGTGTGTTTGTTCCTTACAGAATAAAAAGTATTAGCCAAAATACATAAAATCTAAAAATATATTTTGTAGCAAAATTTTCCGGAATGAAAGTATTGCGTAATCTTAATAATGATATATAATATCATGTTTTGATGAAATTTATATGATATGTATAAACGCCCCTGTGAAAGACGATGGCATGTTTGCCTCCAAATTATTTATGGGAGCAGAGCTCCTTTGAAACTGCAAATACCTGTGTTTAATAAAACACGGATTAAGAAAGTTGTTCAAAAATATGGAATCTTTTTTTTCCATCTATTGGTGGGAAAATATATTTATAGCTTCACAATTTCGCTACCAAATATGGTGATATTTTTTAGCGAAATTCGAGAGTACTAATAGATATTTAAATTAATCTCTGCCTACGTCTAAACGCAAGTTTCATGAACAAGGCTTCCTGCCTAAAACTGCCTGCATGTGGAACTCTATCCCGTTAGACTATTTTTCAGCTGACTACAACATGGTAGTCTTCATGTAAAATGTAAACAAAAAACAAAATGTTGTGCCGTCATCTGAAACAGTCAATTTCGATCACATGTCCATCACAGTACTCTCATCAACACTTACTATCGACTGGCTTTCGGACCTTGATAAATGATGACGGTGACTCCCTTGTAAAGATAAAAGACACGTAACAGTAATATGGGATTACGGACAGAGTAAAGAAGGACATAGTTACATTTTTGATTAAATCCCGAGTAAGGTTTTGTCTTATTGTTTATAATAAAATAATTATAGAGTCAATAATACATTACTTACCACTAGTTGTACTTACTCGGCTTTACCCAGTAATTTTTTTCATTTTATTTTCTAGATAGTTTTATCTCTTTTCAATGAATAGGAAATAAAAGAAAAAGACAGCATTCTTATTCTAAAAAAAACTTAATCTGTATTAGACAAATGCCGCCATTTTCTGAATGCCGACTATACGCAATTAATTCGATTCGAATAAATTATTTTTGAAAAAAAAAGGAATACAGATTAAATGTTATTTTCCATTGACCTACGTTAAACAAGTTAAAATGATAAATTCAAATAAAGCACATCCCAAAAATATTAATTATGATTTTACCCTATATATTATGTTTTTTTTTTAATTTTTATTTTTACAGACTTGTACTCTTTTTGTAATATTGCATTTAATTAGTAATATTTTTAAATGTTATTAAAATCTAATTAGATATAGAGTGCATTTTAATTGTTAAATCGACTAAGAGGATTTCTTCTTTACTGATCGTAAGTCTAATGCAATAAAATGTGAACAAAACATTAAAATGTATGCAAAGATGTATAATTGAATATTGTTTGTCTGCGAAGATGACTGTGTGCGAGCATTGTGCAGCAAGTGTTATGTACTATGCCGGTACACCTTACATAAACCTGTAGTATTTTACGCTGACAGAAAGAAGTCCAGCAGGATTGGGTAATATGCCGAGAACGTTCTCACATATATTACCTAGTATCTACAATTGATCTCTTATTTAGTACTGGCCAGACATAACTTCGTTTCCATGCCGCTGTCTCACTAGATTGAGTAAGTTAAGGGACGTTTACTCTGCTACTACTACTACTACTACTACTACTACTACTACAATACACACTACTACTACTACTACTACTACTACTACTTCTACTAAAACAATAATCTTTTTTAAGCTTCCAAATCTTTCAACTTACTTGTCCCGTTTATCATGAATTATTTTTTAATGTCTTTGCACGCCATAGAAGATACACATGTTATTAACAGTAATGTTTCTGTATATTCATTAAATTCTCTGTCGATGAGATTTGGGGCCTATTAATTTGCATTCTTTGTAATATTATCGTAAGTAATAGTATTATTAACGTTATTGTCTACCTAGCATCTCAAGTGTGATTACTGCTAAATTTGCTGCAATAATGGCACGTAGTTTCAACGATCATCATAATATTCGGTTCAACGTCCATTTCACAAATTGGCATATGATGGACGCTGTGTAGAAATTTATTTCCACGTTAACCATTCTCTGAACACATCTTTGGTTATCCATTTTTATCTCTCGAATCCATCCTTATTATTTCCTTCTATGTTGTTAATCAGTGAACCTACTACTTCAACTGTGCTACATATATTAACAGTTCTAAGCCATTCTTCAACGAGACTATAGCATCGTAAACTCATACTCTACACAAATCCACTTTTATCCTCAGGACTTACTTTTAAGATCAACTTAGCTTGTCTTTAATATATACATTACACACCAATCGTGTCATTTCTCTTCACGTATTACATGTCCTAACCTCCCGCCTATAAGGCAGGGTTCACTTCCATGCTTTATCACACTAAAACTAAACAAAAGATGTATATTGAAAATTATGGGGTGGTATCCTTAGCACATGTTCATTATTGATAATAATTAACGTGTTAATGATGGCTGATTATAATATCTCAGTACTACATATGCTTGGCAGAATATTCTCTTGATCTACAATGGTTACGAGTTGGCCTTTTGACCAAGATCAAAGTGTAGTGTCTTTTCTTTAGATGCTGCACTTCCATGTCTTCTCTCTTTCAGTGGTGGAACAGTCCTTCATGACTGAGACAATTTTTTTTTACTTTTGTACCTTTTCTCCACGTTAAAAAAAGACCCTGGTGTCTAAGACTGTCCTGTGAGGAGGCATTATAAATAAGTACAATGGTGACCTTATTTTGGTATGTAATGAGCAGGAACGTACTGAATGGGGGTGCTAGGGGTGCCCAAGCACCTGTTTTTTTACATGGTTTCACCACTTATCAAGGTCCGGAGGCAACTCGGGGATAAGGGTTATTGCGTATACAGTAATCAATGGGGCACTATTGTAGTAATCGTTAGTAATGGAGATGTGATAAAGTGTCTTACTTAAGCGAGCGGTTTATCAGGAACTTGTTTATGTTGGACTTGAAGACATCCAAGTTGTAGTCAGGTTGGAAACAAGCAAACGGAAGAAAGTTCCACAGGCGTGCACTTCTAAGAAAGAAGCTTTGTTCATGGAATCTACGTTCGTAGTACTCCATCCTTGGACGTACTTGGCGTTTTTTACGTCTGCTTTAAAAGTGTCTTTTTCAGAGGCATATATTACATGTATGTGTAACACTGAGACACGTTTTATTTTTTTGCACTTGAGCACCTGCTCTGAAAAAGTTCTCTGCACGTCACTGGTAATGACATAGTATTTTTTAAACTTATGTCATAAATTCCTAGCTCTTGCATTTGCACGAGTTCATGCTTCTCTTTGCGCTCCAATTTTATCATCAAATTGAAAGTTTTTAATATGCTCAATATCTTCGTCATGTAACGTGGAGTGAATTTAATGGATAACATAAAAGTAGGTAATATTTCAGTAAAGATAAGGATAAAATTTGCACGTATGTCATCCGTAGTAAAACACTGTGGTATTTTGTTGTAAGTGTAGGCACGGCTACAGAAAGTTCTATTAACCGACGAGTGTCTTTTTTTGTTGCTAATATTTAGCAGGTGGTTCCAATTAATACTTATTTCATTTTTGACTATTCAATATACGTGTTTGTATTTTTTCGGCCAGGTAAGTCAACGATTGTTTCAACTTAAAACATCATATTATGTTCTTATTTTCCGGACAAGCGCGTATCCGAATCAATTGCAGCTACTTGTGCCCAACTAGTACATCAATAACGTTATCTTATTTTCTTCCAGCTAGTACGTGGTCATGCCAATTGCATCTACATCTCTCAAGTTACACACAACCTGGATGTTTAACATTAACATATACCGCTGTAAAAGAGATAAGTACGCCCTGAGTAACGTTTCCACATTTGGATTGATGTTGCTCAGAAGACGCTTGTTTCCCTTTGCAGAATAAAAGTAACGATATTAGTATGCGCTATTACGCGAATGATCGTGGCATTTAGTTACAAATTAAGTAACGCATTCAGTTAAGAGTTACGATTCCCATTGATTTTTTCTTGTGATAGATATAGTTCAGCTAAATACTACAATTACTTTTCAAGAACGATTTCCCATTGCGACGAGCGAGTTATTTTTGACCATTCGTTCTAACTTCGTCTTACCATTAAGGCTGCAAACTCATTCTACACTTGGCCTGTTAATTAGAAGCAATTCCATTGATGTAAGAAATCTAATTAGTAGAATGAAAGTTAGTCTCAAGACTAGTTTCTGGTTTGCCGAATTAGTTGCGTTGATTGCCGAACATAATATAATTAATTGTAGCTTAATGTTGGTTTCTGACCAAATTGATAGCCAATGGCGATATTTAACTGAAACCGGATCTTGCACAAGATAATGTTTTAATGTTACGATTTAACATTTGTTTTACAAATACTTGAATTATTTGTTTTATTGTTCAGTGAGATATACACTAGCATATAATAAGTTCATAGACACCCCAGAAAACTAATATATGTTCAGTTTCTTTAGTATTCACTCGACAATCAGCACAGTACCAATAGTTGTAAATGTCTGATAAATCAGTATACAGGATGGGACGATGAAACTATCACTTTAGAAAAGACGACGTGATTCCATTCCCGTTTTATGAAAACCAGTTTTCCTTTTTTTCGTTACCATCTACTATTTGGCCAGTTGGGTACAAATTTAAAAAGCGAAAAGTGACACAATGTTCAACGAGTGAGATCGGAGATGCGCCGCTGTACAACTCATGCTCTTTGCCGATTCAAGTTATGAAAACAGGTCCATTGCCATCACCCTTAAAATACATCGCTGGCTTGGCTTCGCAACGAGTGCTACGACTCTGTACCTTTCTCTCATTGAGCCCCCCCTTCTCCCACGATCTGAATCTGCTGGACTATTTCGTTTGATCATACATCGAAAACATCCCCAACATGACCTTCCACAATACCTAAGCAAACTTTATCGCCGCCATCCGCCGATCTCTCGCCGGCGTTGTGGAAACGGCATGCTATTTCCGGACGCTATCGAGGCGGTGAGTTAGGCTGAATGCGGCTACATTGACTAGATTTCAGTTCTACAATATAATCAAGTTACCTGAATTGATGTTTCAATGAAAGTTTTCAAATAAAGCTATAGTAGTCTTCTCTTAGGGCGACATTTTTATCGTTCAACCCTGTACTATACAAATTATTTAGTTTCAGATACTAATATACCTATTATATATAACTATTTACGTACGAAACAAAACGGAGGAGCAGTAAAAGTATTGGGTTTTCAGAGGAGCCAGATTGTAGGTTGATCTTAAACGCTGATACCTCACGTGTATATTGCCTCTTATCTGAGTAACTGTATAATGCACCAGCGAATGAAGATAATCAATATTATTGAGAAAACCAATTAAAGAGTTTCACAAGCATTTTAGTATACCTTCCTAGGTTGATGGTGAGGTTTTGTTTTATAAATAAATCAACTAATTTCCATTTTGTAACGCAACATGTTCCTGACGAAGACTCATTAGAGTCGAACATGTTTGCCGATATGACGAGTTTCTGTTTACACTGGAGCAGAACATTAGGTCACTAGCCAACAATTAGCGAACTCCAAAAGATAAAAAAAGAAATAAACAGTTATTCAATCAAACACACGTATATACATACATATATATACATACATACACACATATATAGCTGTGTATGTGTAATATATATATATGTATATATATATATATATATATAGAGAGAGAGAGAGAGAGAAAGAGAGAGGAGAGAGAAGTTCCGATTATCGTTTGGGCGGTCGGGTTTCGATCCTGGCTTTAGTTAGTTGCTTGTCTAGTCGCACTGATAAGCTGTGAAACAGCGAAAGAGAACTGTATGTTGATATATGTATATATATATATATATATATATATATATATATATATATATATATATATATCAGGTTTTATCGCTCAATGAGTAACCTCTCCCTTGACTTAAGCCATTAATCTCTCTCCCGAGCTATCCGCTGCCATGTGGGACCCGAGTGATGTATCGGGTCACCCATCCATCTCGTCCTTGGTTTTCCCTTTGGCCTCTTATGTTTACAAAGTGTCCATTCCGTTGTCCTGATGGACCATCTGTTGTTATGTTGTTTGGCTGCGTACCCTGCGTTTGGATATTTTGATGCCAGCATTGATGTCAATAAGTGTTGTTTGCTGGTGGATCCAGATGTTTGTCTTCCTGTCTTGTAGAGTGATGCCCAAGATTTCACTTTTGGCGAGTTGGCAAGCTCCATGTTCCACTACCGTATATCATCACAGATCTACCCTTTTATTGACATATTTTCTTTTCGGCTTCTCATGATATTCTCCACTTTCCCAAGATCTGCCGATTTTAATGCTATCCTTCTTTTTTCTCAGGTAGGATATCTAAAACTTTCGTAATTTTCTTTCCCAGGTAGATGTAGGTTTCAACTTCCTCAATGGTCTTTCCATAAATAATTATTAGCGTGCTGGTCAAACATCATCTTGTTCTGCCCGAGGTGCACGTTGAGACCAACCGGTTTTCTCTTACAGTAGATGTCGTTTAGAATGTCATTTAGTTCCTGAGGAGACTGTGCCACCAGTACTATATCATCAGCGAAGATGAGATATGACAGGTGTTCGCCATCGATAATGACTCCACTACAATCCTACTTAACCAGACTGATTATATATATATGTATATATATATATATATATATATACATATATTATAATTATTATTATTATTATTATGATTTTTACCGTAATATTAACAGGCAATCATAGAATTGCGAAAGTAGGTAAGTTTTAATAGATACGAAAATCGATATCATAATGAAATAATATGTACCGGTGGCTTTCTTTTTAGCATAATAGAGTTTTATTCTAAAATCTTTTCTAGGCACCGCCAAAAATGGCCGAAAAATCAAGTTGTTGTTGTTGTTGTTTTTTAAAACGAAATTACATTTATTAAAATCCATTATTTCTGAGTAACTTTTTTTTTCCAGAAAGATAAAACCCTGAATTTTATTATATAGAAAACAGAATAATGTAAAACTTTTTCTACTATTTTTAATTAAATTTTAAATGTTAAATTTTCCCAAAAAGTTAACAACAGACATTTTTGTCTTGCACAAAAAACGTACATAAATATTTAAAAAAAAAAAGGGTTTGGAAATAATTAATTTATTTATTTGTTGTCTAACTAAGAATTAAGATGATTTTCTATGAGAATATGCAAAAATATTATAATATAAGTACCTGGATTTCAAATAATTCCACTTATTCATATAGGCAACCAGTTACTTCGCGTCGATCTAGAGTCTAGATCGACAATGTTTACGTTTGTATTTGATAAAAAGCAAACTATAGAAACTTATTTTTCAGTGACGAAAATTTCAATGTATTATTAACGCTGAGGCTGGCCAGTACCAGATGGGTGACCATTTGTATGAGTTTGGTTTTTAATGTGTATGTGTGTTGAGGTCAGGCTCCCCAAAATGGGAGGGGGGCAATTTAAAGCAGAATAAAAAAAATATTTCAACGCGTTTGGTCCACCGTAGTCGAAAGGCGGCAAACGTTTTCAAACGGGATCGAAAAAATGATGCTATTTTAACACAAAGGGCACAATATTCATCGAATTTTTTTTTGTATCGATTCTTCAAAGCATGCCCTGTTTAATAATGGTCATGCATTATTCGGCTCGCTAAAAAACAAAATTGTTAATTTATTTATCAAAGATTTAAAAAGGGCTTTTTTCGTATAAATATTAAAAAAATTGTTTGCTGGTTTGCTTAACTTAAATTAATTATTTTACTTAACATATTCATCGAATTTCACACTTCAAAACTCAAAAGCGGGATAATTAAACACAATCGAAGGTTTGATATTCAGACGTCAAAATAAGGTATGCAAACAATTTTTTTTAATCTATAATTCTGTCCATTTCAACAACACAATATGTTGTGTTCGGTTTCAGATGATTATTTTAAGCATATTTGTACCCCCTCAAAACAAGGGGGGTTGTAAGCCAAAAAAAATATATATATAAACATCGTTTATGAAAAATAAGTACACTGTTATAAAGTTCATTTCTCTCTTAATAATCGCTGAAAATTTTGTATTGATCGGATTATAATCTGATTTTTGGTAGATTTTTAAAAAGACGGTCCGTAAAAACGTACTTACCTGCCCCCCCCCCCCCAGTTTTGGCGGTGCCTAATCTTTTCTGATGGCGGGAAAGTCTTAATTCCTATTTGATTTTTATTGTAAATGTCCTAATAATTGATTTGGTTTGCAATAAGATAGGACTGGATTTCCAGTGGTTGAATAAAACACGTGTCATTTTCTAAAAAGGAAAACCTTATTTATACTACTATCCGTCAACAATTAAAAGGTAGGTATAACATTTTAAAAATAACACCGAATAAAAGGTAGGCAGGAAGAAATTAAAAATTATAACGCCGGTTGATATCTAGCGATATGGAAGCGAAAAGTATTAATGAGATGCAAAACGGAACAATTATCGTCAATAAATATCGAAGTAATAAACAAACTGGAAAGTTAAAAAGAAGAAAATAGAAAGCATGAAGGATCAACAAAAAGAAAGTGTCTGCTTATGAAAGTAGATATTTGTCCATTTTTCGTTAATCCGTTGCGTGTAGTTTTGTGTAACGGGACGGATATATATATATATATATATATATATATATATATTATGTTTATAGTAATAGTGATTGGACATTAATTAAAAACGTTTACTACACGTAAACTGCTATTTCATAAAAGAACACAATTTGTTGATTAAACTGCTAGAAAATCGCATTTTACGCGAAAAATTTGTTTCTAATTCCCAAACAAATATATTCTCAAACATTTTTAATTCTTTTATATATATATATATATATATATATATATATATATATATATATATATATATATATATACTAGCAGAGAGTGCCCAGATTTGCCCGGTCAGAAAATACGCTTAAATATGATATTACTTTGTCCAGATTTATTATATATTATTATAGAATCGTGATATCAAAAGTAAATAAAAAGTGCTTACTCACAGTCAGGTTGAATCGAAACCGAAAGCGAACATGTAGCATTCAAAATACGTGACGTACCATTGTACCAACGTAACATGTGTATGAACCTATACAAAATTTAAAAAAAACTAAGATGAATGTACAAAATATATGATGATTTTTTTCAATTCTGGTCCATTTTTGACATTATAAAAACTATTATAACCACCTAAGGAATATAAAAAAACAGTCTGTAAAAAAGTTAATCATTTGAGGCCCCTAACGCCGCTCCGCAACTTTTAGTTTTGAAAGAGAGAGAGGGTTTGAAAATATAGAAAAAGTCAGACATATGATATTCTTGTTGATTTTTTTAACGATATATATGGTTAAATAGAGTCTTTGCCTAGAAGATCGTTTTACTTAGAAAATTTCCCATATTTTATTTGGATGTATATAATATTTTTATTTTATTATTTTTAAAAGCAGTAATCTATCTACATGTATATTTACCTCTCTTCAGCGTAGCTTGACTGTGTCTAGGACCATATGTATCACAGTCCGGCGCTTGAATCGTTACGCTATGAACTCCTAGATAATTTTAATATTTATTTGTATCGTTTATAAACTTAGATTTTTGTTGATTTTTTTAAATGAAAATATATAGTTAAAAAGCATCATCGTGGTGGTAGCGGATATTTCTAAACATAATATTCCTTACGGATTCTACTGGGTTTAAGTCAGGTAAACGTGGGGGTCAGTCAATGGTATGAATATATTCATCCCCCAGAAACTGTTTGTATACACTAGCCACAGGAACGTAGTCATTGTTGTGGACCAGGAGGAACCCAGGCCCCATTGCACAAGCGTAGGTTATGACAATCGGTCCAATGATTTTATCGGACGCCTAGCAGGCGGCGTGCCATCGTCTAAGATATAGAGATATGTGGGTCCATTTAGGGATATGGTTCCAAGGATCGCCATAGACCTATCACCAAACCGATCATGCTGAATGATTCTAAAGGAAACAATTTTTCCAACGGCATCTTCAGACTTTCACATCTTCTCCGGCCATGTCCAGCTCTCTTGGCTGAGCCAATTGTCTCCTGAAATCTCCTCCCTGCTATATCGACTGTGATCGGGGGTTTATAAAGAACAATATAGCTGAAACTGATAAACAAATCTCTCCGCCAATTAACTGACCAGATCAGTATCCCAAATGTTTGACTGAAAAATTGATATGTTCTGATAAAAAGGTGTTCCTCTATCAAATATCACAGCCTCACAGATAAAAGACCACTGAATTGTTCAGTTTCTACCGGGCTGATTGCCTAAGTATCTAAAGCTATAACAGACTTCAGTGAAAATAAAGTGAGATACTGTTTCTCTAGTCTCGAAAGTTAACGGGCGTGTTTTGGGACTTTTCTGTCATCCATCAAAAGGGTCACTAGGAAGATGCGATAATTTCCATGAACTTGCCGTGAAGAACATTGAACAAATTAACTCGGAACAAATAATACAGTTGTTATTTTTTTTTCTATTAATACGCTCGAAGGTGTAAAAAAACATTCGGCGACTAAAGTTCAATATTCAAATCTCCTCGACCCATCAGGCAACAGAAAATATTTATTTTTTCTAAGTGTGCTATAACGAAGGCAAGCTTTTTCTACCGAGATAGACAACTTCTAACTTTTGGCAATCTATATATCTATAGTACTGAGGATGTGTAACAACTCCCAACCTATATACTCGATGAATTATTTATTTACGAACTTGAAATTTGGTATATATGGTGTTCAGATTTGTGGAAAACGTTTTAATTGGTTTTCACTCAGGAAACAAAACACTTCTAAAGCTTAAAACTTGTAAAATCTGTACTTGGGAGAGTCATCTGATTGTTATCTGTTCGTCAACTGTTTCACAACAGCGCATGCGCGAATAGTTGACATGACAGCTTCCTTATGTTAAAAATAAGTAAATTTGAAAACACTTTTTAAATACCGTGTCAAGCTGGATGGTTGGTTGTTTTGTTTTACAGCATATAAACCCTTTTAAGGTTATTTAATGCCGAATCCAGTTATTTTGAAGAAAATTTTTTAATATAAACTATTTGTTTTTGTTTTTTTAAAGTCGGTTTCTATTTAACCCATAATTGGGACCCTAACAGTGTCAGAGTGGACCTGGGAGCAATGGCAATTAAGGGATGGCTCAACAATCCCCAAATCCCGCAAGCTGGGGCCTCACCATCGGATATAGTTTAAGGTCATATTCCGGACCGTGTCAAACTGGAGTAGTGATTATTGGACTGTAGGTTTTGGTTTCGATCTCAGCATTTTTTAAAGACATGAACTGTTTAGAAAAACTCATAATGCTCGCATAGACATGTTTCAGTTTCTGCATGAATAAAATATAATATTTAAAATATAATATTAAATATAGTATTTATTTTACGACTAAGCAACTCCGGGCGGCCTGCTAGTATTCTATATTTCTATGAAGACAACATTGATCGATATATAGAGCACCAATTATTAGCCTTAGATTTTGGTTAAGATAAAAAGAAAATAGTGTCTAAGCTGTTACGTCCCGCGCAGTCTGCAAAGTTCCAGACTCTTTCACATAGATGCAATATTGCATCCGTTTGTTTGTTTTGTATGAATGATCTGTACTTAATGCACTTATTCTCACTGAACGAGAATATCTCAGATTCACAAGATTAGCAAGACAACCCCACCCATTCAGTGTAAAAGTTCATAGATCTTGAAAGGGTTTATATTCTAAAAACTTCTTTCCTCGTACGACTTCTCTGTAGAAGTACTTTCCTGCTGCCCAATTTTCAGCGTGCAGAAATTTAAATGCTATGTATACGAACATTTCCATGCCCAACTGTCCCCAAAATTGGTCTCTTATATACAGCAGTAGTACCTAATGCTTCAATAGCAAAAGTGGTTGTTACGGATGAATAATAATAAAAGCGTAAAAAAATAGTTAGAAGTGCAAATGGTGTTTAATAAATTAGAGCATATTAGTAACTGCATCTCTCGTCTTAATGAATAATTCTCTATAATTGATGATTAAAAATATATTCTTTGTTGTTATTTAGTCGTTCATAAAACATTGCAAAACAGTATTATAACATTATGAGAAAACGTTAATACTTTCACTTGAAAATTTGTTGCAGTCTCAGAGTCTCATCTGCGCACATCTTTCTACATATTGCATGACATATTCCGAAAGTCATCACATGGAAATGGTAATAATTCAAAATGTGTTTATTTGATCATCTTGAAATTTTTCACAATGCTTACTGTAATAAAAGAGCATCGGATCTAAGTAAAATCGTTTAAAAGTCTAAATTCAATCAACAGTTTTACCATAACGATACTTTTGAATCACGACTTCAGGAATCTCTATGATGTTAAGGATGGTCGACGATGAGAAAAACCGATGGATATTGTCAAAATTTGGCTTTCACCTTTCCATAGCCTTGATCTTGCCCTTTGACCTAGATATTCCCAAACGAAACCAGTTCTAAACTACACCATGACATATACGTATACGTTTGGTGGCGATTAGTCAATCGATGTAGACGTTAGGCTGTACACAACCAAATATACTCAATCGAAATATAACTTTCGTGGCGGAAGTAATTAACGGTTAATGTAATGGAAAATAGCTAGTTGCATTGTTTCGATAAAATCAGAATAGAATCGCAGACAAATAACAACTTGTTTGCAATGTTTAATAAGCGGTCTACGTCATAGTGTGTCGACATGAACCTATGTCAAGTTTTCCCAAATTGCACGCCATCGTAGTCCAAATTTTCTTTCGTTTACATTATCTGAAAAAAATAGTTGCAAAACAAGTCGGAGTCAAAAGCAGAGGGAAATATAATTTGCAGGGTCACAGAACACCGTGGATAAAATGAAATGGCCGGACATTTGTAAAATAAAAATTGGTTTAGCCAGGAACTGTGAAACGTAGATCGGATTATTACACAGCAAACACACACACACACACATACACACACATATATATATGTATATATATACACATATATATACGCACACACACGCACCGTCATATATATATATATATATATATATATATATATATATATATATATAAAGCAAAAAATGTATGCATGTCTGTGATGGCATCAGAGTAAACATTAGATTTTTTGACCCATTGACTGAGATTAGAAACGACAAACTCAGAGTATTTGCTTGAAGCTGTATGATTGGGCCAAGTGTATCGTATTTTATTGTTGATATAATTTATGTTTTTTCTACTTTGCCTACGATATGTTTGAACGGAAAGCTCTCAACCTCAATGCTGATTTGGAATAATTTTCCTCATCAATGTGATGTCTCCTGATGGTAAATAATTCCAGTTAAAGATAAATTCTTATTAATTAGAACAGTCTGTTTGAATTTTATTTCGCCTTACAAAGATTTAAATCAAAATATAATTCTATTAAATATACTTTTTAGAATTGAAATCTGAATATAAATAAGAATCCATTAACAGAGTTTGATTATAGAAAATGTTTAAAATCTAAGGCTTAACATTCAGAAAATATTACTTTATTGCTTTCTAATAACTATGAATCCATGAATCACATCTATAGTGAAACTAATATATTTTTATTTTTACAGGATAATCTAGACCTTTGGAATTTCTTTAAAATGCCCCAAACAAACAACTTTACGGAAAATTAATCGATTGATGTAAAAAATATCATTATTAAAATTATACAAAAATCAAAGGTATCTAAATTTTCAGAAAAAAAGGTTTTAAAAGCGTCATATCATTTTTAATAACATCCAAATTAATCGAAATATGGTCTGCATTTTGGTCTCTTGCGCCTAGCAACTGGGTTTTGTAAATTCATAACGATAGGCTAATTGGTTAAAAGATGAAATGCTTTATGTAAATATGGCTTATGGTGCTATATTTTAATTTTTCACTTGGTATCAATTTCTTAGACTGATATAAAGACAATGGCTAAAACAAAGAACATACTGTCCCAGAAACGACTGTACACTAAATTGTTGTTTATGTTGAGTTATAGAGAAGATATATAAATGATTATTTAATAATAGTAACTAAATTTACAGCCATTTGAGGATCAATTCCGGAGAGGAAAACACTAGCCCGCAAATACAAGGTTGGCTTTGTAAACAAGGTACAGATAACCTGACTAACAATAATTATAACCTCCTGTAATAACGTGCGTATGTAACAATAGTGCCTGTAAAAAAAAATATATAAATATTTGTATTTTTTTTAAATATTATAGTTATATAATAATTTTTAGAAGATTAATTTCAGGGCTAATTAGTTATTTGAGTAAAATGCAGTCGATTAGTATACATGCATCATTCCAAACTTCTTATTTATATACTGCTCCTAAGGTTACCTATGGCCAATACCACTTACACTGCATTATAAGAATTTAAACCCAATTGAATTTAAACGTTAATTCCTGATGGCCGAAAGGAAAAATACTATCCCACAAAAGCAACGTTGGCTTTGGTTTTCCTGCGGTAATAATTGCAAATATATGAAACACTAGATTTCTAGGCAAAAGCTGGTAAGCATTATTGAAGTTAAAAATTATATGCATGGTTGTTGCCCTGGGAAGGTCACTAAGGAAAACACGGATATGAAGGTGAGATAAGTAAAATATATTGAAACACAAAGCAGCATATACAAAGAGTAATCGCTGCAGAAAGTACTGCCAAGATGGCGGGATACGAAGGTAGATTGGCCATTGAGAGTCGTGACTCTCAGTTATTTCTACAGTTAGGACGTGTTCATCTTTAGTGCGCGGGTAAGTCTTGACAACACACACACACACACACACACGCACACACACTCATATATATATATATATATATATATATATATATATATATATATATATATATATATATATATATATATATTTATATATATATTAGTGATGGGACGATTTCCAATTCTTCCCCGAATTCGATGAAATTACTGATTCCTTACTAAATTGCCGATTCCCCCACAAATACCGATTAAAATTCCGATTCTTTATAAATCTTTAAATATTTGCTATTATTTTGTTATTTTTTCCGTTTACCGAAAAAAAAAACACATTTTAAGCATGCAGATATTTTATCAAACGTGAAAATACAATTGTGGCGGCAAACGGTAGATTTTAGTTTGACTGGTAATAATAAATATTTAGTATTATATAATTAATACCAGCTGCATACCAGAAAATTTTGTTTTAAGCAAAAATCAAATTAAAAAAAGACAAATGAAGGAATCGTTTTGGCATCGGAAAATACAATTTTTCCGATTCTGATGCCGATTTCGATTCCGATGCCCCAAAAGTTACGATTCTTCCAATTCCCGATTCCAATTAATCGTTCACCACAAATATATATATATATATATATATATATATATATATATATATATATATATATATATATATATATATATATTTGTGGTGAACGATTAATTGGAATCGGGAATTGGAAGAATCACTACTCGTTCAAGCAGCCGCCAATAGCGTAATGGTTAGAAGCCTTGACTGCCGTGTAAACGGTCCGGTTTCAATCCTGGCTTGAGGTAGTTGCCTGTCTAGCCGCACTGATGAGCTGTGAAACAGCGAAACAGTGCTGTATGTGGATGACTATAGTGCTCCTCACCTTGAGTTGAGCATATTGAGAAGTGAAAAACGAATTACCATTAGCATATAAGCGACGCTCTTTGTGTAAACAAATCGAGCGGAGGTATTTCGGACGATATCAAAACATCGTTAAACTCACTACTCGTTCAAGCAGCCGCCAATAGCGTAATGGTTAGAAGCCTTGACTGCCGTGTAAACGGTCCGGTTTCAATCCTGGCTTGAGGTAGTTGCCTGTCTAGCCGCACTGATGAGCTGTGAAACAGCGAAACAGTGCTGTATGTGGATGACTATAGTGCTCCTCACCTTGAGTTGAGCATATTGAGAAGTGAAAAACGAATTACCATTAGCATATAAGCGACGCTCTTTGTGTAAACAAATCGAGCGGAGGTATTTCGGACGATATCAAAACATCGTTAAACTCACTACTCGTTCAAGCAGCCGCCAATAGCGTAATGGTTAGAAGCCTTGACTGCCGTGTAAACGGTCCGGTTTCAATCCTGGCTTGAGGTAGTTGCCTGTCTAGCCGCACTGATGAGCTGTGAAACAGCGAAACAGTGCTGTATGTGGATGACTATATATATATATATATATATATATATATATATATATATAAATTAAATTTGCCTGTGTTTATGTGTGAAGGAGAGAGAGCGATTTATTAAAAGCATAATTCAGAAACTACTAACTGTTTCTTGACCAACAAATAAATAAATATTTTAGAACTTCACATATTTCAAAATATACTTGTCTCCAGCAAAATATAATCCGGAAAACAAGTCAGAATCAACAACACAGAGAAGTGTAATTTGCAGGGTCACAAATCATCATTGATAAAACAAAATGTGCAGTGAATTGTAAAAATAATTGCTTTGGTTACGAACTGTGAAATAGGCATTTAATCATTACTCACAAATTTTTTAAAATATAAACTAAAAATGTATTGTATATGCGTGTGTATGTATGTGTGAGCCCCTTCTGATAACATGAGTCATGGCATTCTTCAAGTATAGACCTGTTTACTGAATCGGGTTTATATCCTAATGTCACAGTGATTGGTGCTAGCAGATAAACGAAGTATTTGGTATACACTATTTGATTTGTAAAGATATATTGCGGTGATCATTTTTGTATTGAGTTTTATTTTTTCTTTGGTAATTGTTTGTCATTTTGTCCAGGCCGTCATAAAATGACACTCTTATAGTGATCTAAAATTCAGACTAAAAATATAATTTTTACTAAAATTCCAGATAAATGACAAGAAACTAAATACAAATATTTGCTTGTTTTCCCTAAAATTCCAAATATATTTACACAATAACAAGTCTGCATTATATAAAAGTTTGTGTTTATTTTGATTCAAAATTGGATTTTTTTATTGCACAGACTTAGACTTTTTGCAAATGTTTTACTCGTCAACATATAGTTGAATAATTATTCATCAGAAAATAGTAGCAATTAGAAACATCTTTAATTCTTCCTTTAATTCCGTTAAAACCTCATCGATCTTATTGAAAACGTTCAAATTGTTTTTGTACTAAAATAAAATACTATAAAATGCAAAAATGTCTGTTGCTAGGAAAGATAAAACAATATATAATTAAAACGTTAATTTTTTTTATTATTTTACATAACTTAAATCAAATGGAATATACAAAAAATGACTTAATATTTTGGCATATGCTTTATATTACTTACACAAATCATTATCTAATGCGCTATTGTAATTTTCCCCCATTTTAAAAATATTTAATCGATGACATTTTAATAGATTGATTTATTTAATTAATATTTTAGTGTTTCCTAAATTCATAATTACAGTATTTGCTTTTTATGCTGCTTAGAGGCACGGCAATTACATTTATAGTAACTAACAGTATTTTATGCACAAAAATTGATTGATATGAAGTTAGGCTAGGGTTGAAAGCCACGTACATGCTGAAAAAGAGATATACTTTGGCAGAAAGAGAAGCGATGGCGGTTCTGACAATTTTTAAAGAGAAGGTTCGTGCTGGTCGTGTGAAATTGAGGAACTTTGTTGGGGAGGATGTTGTTTTCTGTCGCACGAACCTTTTTCTGGAAAAACCAGTCTCAGCTGTATAAGGAACTAAATGGTAGCAACGAGGCTGGATATATCAATACTACAAATGCCGAATTAAACTAGGGAGTTCTGAAGTGCCATTTGCTTTGTCGAAAAGCGACGCAATAACAAAGCTAGCTGGTTGGGAGAGTCCAGAGCAAGATTTTCAGGGATGAAAAAAAAAGTGTAACTATGTGACAACCCTTGATGACATTCAAAGGTTAACGAATTTGAAGGCACTTAGTTCAAATGGAAAGAAAGGCTTCTGTTTCAGGCAGTTTGAATATCTTGATTCCCTCATAGTTTCTGCCATGCAATGGGTGGGCGATGTTCCTGATTAGCTTGTTAGAGGAAGGACGGCATTGGTTTGAAAGGAGCCTGCGAGGGGAACATTTACCAGCGATTTAAGGCCGGTCACATGCCTGACACTTATATGAAAGATATTGACTGAAATCGTAGCAGATAAGATGTATATACATCTGTTAGAAAATAGTGCCCTCCTTGATGAACAGAAAGGGTAACAGCGCGAATCGAAGGGTATCAAGGATTATAAATGTAGCATGGATCAATTACAAGAAGCCCACAGTCATGGATACGTGAAATGCTGTCGATGGTGAACGTTGTTGGAAATGTTCAAGGGCTTCTGAAGGGCAGTAAGGCCCCATGGAAAACTATTCTGACAGCAAACAGTGAGGTGATTTGGAAGATTAGCATCATACAGGGTATAGTCCAAAAGATTCATCATCTCCCCTTCTCTATAATGGTGATGATACCAATAAGCATCCTCTTGAAGAGAGAGAAGATGGTTTTGGGTCTGGTGGCCGGCACCTCACCAGCTTTCTATTTATGAATGATTTAAATGAATTTGATAAGAATAAGAATGAAGTGAACTATTCTGAAGACATCGGGGTAGAATTTGGGCTTAGTATGGGTGTTGTACTGGTGATTGAAATAGAAGTAAAGGTGCATTAACAGGTTTTTACAAGAGAGTCACCACTTATCAAGGCCAGGAGCAATTGGAGGATAAGGGTTAATGAATGAACAGTGATCAATGGGGATCATGTCGTAGTAATCGTTAGTAGTGGAAATTTGGTAAATCGGATGACTTAAGGAGACGGTTCATCAAGAATTTATTTACGTTGTATTTGAAGACTACCAATTGTAGTCAGGTGGAAAACAGGCAAACGGAAGAGAGTTTAGCAGTTCTAGGAAAGAAGCTTTGTTCATGGAATTTACGTTTAGTTTAGGCACAGATAAAGAGTGAGGGAAAATATTGATATTTTTTTCAGCTAGACGGGTGTTTTTCGTGAAAGTTTGGTGAGGAGGGACCATAGATTGAATCTCAGAGGAGAACGTGCCATGAAAATAACGATAAAACAGATACAGGCTTGCAATGTCTCTTCTGTGGGTAAAAGGTTTCAGGGAAGTGAAAAGGGCAACCCCTGACTAGGCTACAAAGTTTATTTTGAACTCTGTCAAGGCGGAATAAGGTATTTCTAGTAACTCCTGCCCACATGTGGCAACATTACTCCATCTTTAGATGGACCTGAATTTCATATAGATAGAGAATTGCCTCAGGAGTGAGATATTTAATTGAACAGTAAAGGGATCCCATCATTTTCCCAGATACCTTGACAACAGATTTAATGTACGTGTTTCATTTCAGAGCAGGAGGTAAGGTCAAGCCTAGAGGTTTGTCAAAACATGGGGCCTCCCCAAGACGAGAGACATTCATTTCAATTGATGCCAGATGGAGATAAGAACGTTGATGATATAAAGATGGAAGCTTGGTTTTAGATGCATTAAAAGTTACCAGCCACTTCTTTCCCAATTGTACTACGTGCTCAAGATCAGAAGAGAAAAGTTATAGTTGAAGCTTTTTCAACACTATAATATGAGTGCCGCCAGTGCCAGTTGCTTTACTGGAATGAAGGTTTTGATTCGCTTGGCAACATCACGTACAGATGTTTGTACTTTTCTGATACATGAAGAAATACGGTGGGTTGACGGTCTTGGTCGCATAGGGTAAAATTAGCTGCAATATCGTTGGCAAAGATTTTGGCTTTGTTTGATGCTGAAATTACCTCAGGTCCATTGATGATGGTTGGGATAGATCACACGTTTCCGTTCAGGACCCTGTTTGCTATTCGTCAAAACTGATGGGAACCAAGCCGCTGTTTAGCTACTTTGGAATTAACGGACTAGGCATACAACTCTCTCGCGTTCTTTACTAAGAAGTTATAAAGAAATAAAAGAAGCAGGGCATGTTTGATAATATGGGCATCATGAAGAGTGAGATGAAAAAGATAATCAGACGAAGTATCTTTGGAAAGAATTGTTTGCAATGTTATTCGGAGATCTGAACAAAGCAGTGAATGCATGGGCTTTCGGTTTTTTGGGTAACAGTGGTGGATTTTCGGCATAGTATGACAAACAGTTGCATGGCGTGAACATCAAGACAAGAAAGATGTTGGCAATGTTTTGTATATTCCACATTAAAAGTAATGTAGCTAGGTTGTATCAGAAAAGGAAAAGTGGCGTTAGAGCTGAGGGAAAAAGTGTGTGATTAGAAATAGGAGATGGATGCTCAAAGTTATTGCCAGTGAAGATAAAGTAAATAAGATCAAAGATGTTAAGTGTGTGAATAGAAAAAGAACAGAAGAATTAGATGGGAATAAGATAAACGGGAAGTTTTTCATGATGTAGTTTATGTGGCAGATGTAATATCATAGCAATGACTTAGAGCTAAATATCTGTCAAAGAGCACTGAAGCCTTTGTGTGTGCAGCACAAGAACATGCACTAGAAACACAACTGTTTAAGAAAGTGATCAAAGGAGCGGATGTTACTGCAAATGCTGGATTTGTAATTTTATTTATTTATTTATTTTTATTATGTTGCGCATTTTGCAGCAGGGTTAATGAATTGGCGCAAAGGGAATACCGCAGAAGATATGATTTAAATGGGTTCTCGGATTTTCTGGGAGATTAGTAAAAACTTTGGAGTGAAAAGTGCAAGGAAGTGGTTTGTGAATACACGTAACTGTGTAAGAATAGGTAAGGATTGAAATGTGGAGGTATGGTAGGACAAAAGCGACATGACAGCCAAGCAATTGGAACATAATCGTCTAAAAATTATGTTGGCCTTGAGGGTAAGACGTATGCATGAGATAAAAATCCAAGTAATCCTGGTGGTAGCAAGGACGCGAGATGGTGTATCGAGTCGTCCGGAAGTAAATTTGGAAAAAGAAAACTACAAATCTCTGATGTGTTGGGCGGCCATCAGACCTCTACTATTGTAGGTACCACCAATACTCTTAGGAAAGTCATCGATCTTTGAAGCTCGTGTTTTAAGGTCGGTATTGGGGGAGATTCTTTTCAAGAAGATGTTATCGTACGAACTCAGGATTATTATTATTATTATTATTATTATTATTATTATTATTATTATTATTATTATTATTATTATCATCATTATTATTATTATCATTATTATTATTGTTATCATTATTATTATTATTATTATTATTATTATTATTATTATTATTATTATTATTATGTAAAATTTACCATTTAGGTGAATGACATCAAAACAATACTCACCCCACAAAGAAAATAAATTGAAATTTTAAACTGGCATAATATTTAGTGCTTCTGCGAGTCTTAGGGTGAGTATTTTACTAGTTTATATGCATATATACGTATGTATACGTAAAAAAAAACATGACTTTGAAAATTATGTTATTGGATCGATATAAATAACTAAGATATTCATATAAAATCATAAAAATGTGTCATATTTTATCAAATCATAGAAATACGCCATATTTTATCAAATCATAGAAATACGTTATATTTTATCAAATCATAGAAATACGTCATATTCTATATGTAAATTACTATAATGTCTGATGACCTGGATTAAAATAACAACCGTTGGCTGTTACTATAAAGTGGGGGTTTCATTAGTAACGTATATCAGGTGGTAAGTAAAGTCTTAGATGTGTGTCTGACTTGTTATTCGTTTTATGGATTTCCCGCACTACTTAAAATCGTTTCATCCGGGGGCTAAAAATCTTGATATATAGGCATGCATTTTTTTTTAATCTAACTTTCTTGCGCATATGAAGCTTAACACACTCATACGTGAATGCACGTGTCTAAAGTGTTCATTCACTAAGGTGTGTGCTAGTGTATGCATGTGCGCAGAGTGTAGCCACGTTTTTGATAGTGAGTAGATGCGTTTGCCTTCATCTTATCATATATTGGTCTGTAAAAGTGTGAAAAACAATTTTTCTTTCTTCTGAAATACTCAGCGTCGTATCTCGCCTTTGCTAACACCTGCCTAAATTGACTTGACTCTCTAACGTTTCCTATGTTACTTGACGACACGTCGAAAACAAACGTCTTAGAAAAGTCATTGGAAACAGGATAACATTATATGCGTGTGTAAATGTATGTATGTATTATGTATGTATAAATATATATATGAATATATATGCATATATATATTTATATATGTATATAGTAAAATATGTATATATATATATATATATTATCATTATTAAAGGAACTTTTTGTATGTGTGCGCGTGTGTGTAAGTTCGTTTCCTATAGACTCCTAACCGTCTAGGCCGTTTTCTTTTCAATTTCACTGGAAACAAGATCACATTATTTGCATATATATATATATATATATATATATATATATATATATATATATATATATGTGTGTGTGTATGGAAGAATAAACAGGATAGAAATATTTTGTTAAGAATATTAAAGTGTTAAAATAGACCAAATAACTTTTGTCATTTCTCCTGAAAATTAATACAGTATTGTAACTACTATTATCTCTATTCAAAAAATTGTATGTATGTATGCGTGTATGCCCATATAAATTTGTATCTACAAGATATCCCCCTCAGCCAACACATTTACACATTTGCGAGACATGAAGGGTCATAATGTGAGCTGCATTTAGTTTAATTCGGGTTTAATCAGTGGAGTAACAAACAGTTTAGGTCCTTTGTTAAAATAGATTATTTGTGTTAAATTTTAACAGTGGTTATTAGATATCAATATATATATATATATATATATATATATATATATATATATATATATATATATATATATATATATATATATATATAATCTTCAATTTCTTCCGGGTATCTTTAAGAGATGCAGTAGAAATAATATTGTAGTAACATTTTATTTTAAATATGAACTGTTCCAGTTTTGGATTATACTAGCATTTCAGTCCGGCGTTGCCCGGGTGTTTGGAGGTGTATGCTGAACAAAAAAAGGTCAACTTTTTAAATTTTGACTGCTATTATTACCTCTTAAAATTTAGTGTTTAGGGCTCAAATCAATGTATTAAGTTAGATCCATGTCCAAGGAACCCATGTCTAAAATTTCATGTGTTTACACCAAAAATTGTAGGAGGAGTTTGGTAGAGATATTAAAGGTTAAATCGTTGAACTTTGACCCCTTAATCGCAAAATTTCTGTCCGAAAACCAATCACCTCATTTCCCCTAATCTCAGTGCCCTGTATCTCAAATTTAGAATCTGTAGGTTTAAAATTGACAGAGTTATTGCGTAGGGAAATGTACACAGACACACACACACAGACACGTTCACTTATATATATAAATATATAAATATATATATGTATATATATAGATATATATATAGATATATAGATAGATTGTATTCATTGATAGCAGGCACCAATTTCACAAGATCCCGTGAATTTAAATATATTCGTAAGGCCATTCAAGCTTAAACCTTGACTTTTTGACATTTTCCTCAATCAAGGAAATGTGGAAAAAAACATTTTAGATACAGTGATGATCATATTTATTGGCACGGTAAAATAAAAGTTAAATTTTGTCTAATAAATTCTAAAAAAGGGATTAAATTAAAGAAAATAACAAAGTATATTATGTATTTTTAACTGGCCTTTCCGATGCAGCAATCGGATTTTAGAAAAAATAAATAACAAAGGAACAACAAACATAATTGCAAAAAAACCCTTGTTCAAAATTATTGGCACAATTTATTTAATAATCAATTGTATAGCCTTTGGCCTTGATTACCTTCCTCAGTCGCTTTTCATAGTTTACAACCAAGTTGTTGCACTCTTCAGTAGTAATTTTAGCCCACTCTTCCTGACAATAATCCTCCAATTGAATAAGATTCTTAGGCTTCCTTTGCATTACCCTCAATTTTAATGTTCTCCATAAATTTTCAATTGGATTAAGGTCTGGGCTTTGTGATGGCCACTCCAAAACATTAATATGATTGTCCTCAAGCCATTTCTTAGTCAGTTTAGCCGAATGCTTTGGGTCATTATCTTGCATGAACCACCAACGACGACCAAGTGAGAGCTCTTTAGCAGAGTCTTTCAGGTTTTCATCCAATATTTTAACATAATCTTCCTTTTTTATGCTACCTGTGACCTTAACAAGTCGCCCTGGTCCAGAGGCAGCAAATGCTCCCCAAAACATCAAACTGCCTCCACCGTGCTTCCCTGTGGGTATGGTGTTCTTAGGCAGGAAAGCTTCGCCAGATTTTCTGTAAATATAAGACACTTTATTATGGCCAAATAACTCTATTTTCGTTTCGTCAGTCCATAGAACACGTTTCCAGAATGCAACATCTTTATCAATATGATGTTTTGCAAAGGCTAGCCTTGCTTTCAGGTGCATAGGCTTCAATAAGGGAGTCTTTCTCGGACGACATGCTTATAAACCAGCTCTCTTCAAAACTCTACCAACTTTATGTCGAGATACATTCACTCCAGAGGTGCTCTGTTCATCAACAATCTCCCCAACAGAGATCCTCGGGTTTTGTTTTACTTGTCGAACAATTTTCCGTTCATCTCTTGGGGAAAGAATCCTTTTTCTCCCTCTACCCTCTAAACTCATAACGTGGCCTTGCGATTTGAACTTGTTTATTATGGCTCTAACAGTGGATTTGGGAAGGTTTAGCTTCTTTGAAATCTTATCATAGCCCTCCCCATTGGTATGGCATGCTACAACAAGCTTCCTGACGTCTTCGCTGTGTTCCTTAGTTTTAACCATGGCGATTGAAAATTATAATTTAGTCACTTATAATAGTTTAAATAAATCGCTATCTAAAAATTATCTGAAAAAAATTATTCACTGAATTAGCGTTAAACAAGCATAATATGGCTATAAAAAAGTTCAGAAAGCACGTAAACCGGAAATTGATTGATATTATACTGATACTAAAAGAAAAACAAAGCCGTGCCAATAATTTTGAACAAGGGTTTTTTACAATTATGTTTGTTGTTCCTTTGTTATTTATTTTTTTCTAAAATCCGATTGCTGCATCGGAAAGGCCAGTTAAAAATACATAATATACTTTGTTATTTTCTTTAATTTAATTCCTTTTTTAGAATTTATTAGACAAAATTTAACTTTTATTTTACCGTGCCAATAAATATGATCATCACTGTATGTTTTAGTATAATCATTACTTTTATTTGAATCTTTGTAAAGTGTTACAAAACCGTTCTGTTCATTGAATTGATTTTATCCGGCGTTCAACGAATATACTTCTACGCACATAAATTATATACACGCTAGAATCATTTTCTTACAAAATCGTGCGCGATCATCAGACTTCCTAATCCCTGTGGTAATTTACTAATTTACATGATTACAATAATTTTGTTGTTTGGAATTATTTAGTTTGTTGAACCTTTCATTTTGATTTATTTGTTTCTTAGTAGTTTATTTAAAGAAAGTTCTTGCAGGTTTAAACTTTTAATTTCAGATAAACATATCTTGACTAAAATTTTCAAAGTTTATTTATGTCAGTAACGTAAAAATCTTGTGCTGTTGGTACTATTAAGTCGCAAATGGCGTTTTTGATATCGCTTAGGTGTTTTAAGTATGTCTCACGCAGAAAGTTGTCGAGATGCTTGAAAAGTAGTGCTCAGTATAGAAGAGCTCTAAAAAGTATGGCGTATTATGGTAAGGTTTTGTAGCCCAATTTGTTCAACTTCGGTAGAATCGGGTAAGCATTGTGCAGTCGGGAATTGTCGTGGAGGAAAATTGGGTTTTTCTATTGACGAATGTTGGGTGTTGTTGAAGTTTCTGATGCATTTTATCCAGTTTTGACAGTACTTCTCCACCGTAATGATTTCACCTGCATTAAAAAACTGTAATTGATAAGACCGGTCGCAGACCACCAAATAGTTAGGGTAACCTTCTTTTGGTGAAACTTTTGCTTCGGAAAGTGTTTTTGAGATTTGTCAACGTATAAACACTGAGTTGAGCGTCGCTGGTTGTCGCAAAGAACCCACTTTTCATCGAAGTAAGAATCCGGCCGAGAAACGGGTCGTTTTTGTTGCGTAAAAAAAGTGAAGATGACACTTTATAACTGCGTTGTTGTTTTTTTGTTGTTGTTGTCGTTCATTTCGTGAGGAACTCATTTATCAAATGTTTTAGTCTTTCCACTCTCTATGAAGTAGTTGGAAATCGTCGTATACATTACAAGACTCTCGTGGCTCCCGCGAAATGTCTTAAACCACCATTGTGCTATGTGGTCAGTTTTGGTTCCTGGACCAAACGCTTCGTTGATATTACAAGCTGTTTTATCAGCTTTTCAACTTAGCTCGAATTGAAACAAGAAAATTGTGCGAATTTGCTTTTTTCCATCATGCAATCAACATACTCAAAAAGAAGACATAAGTGTTTTAAAACGATTGTAATTTTAAGGATTATATTAGGCGAAAAATGCTTTTTTGAAAATAGTATAAAAAAGTAAAACTATTATAAAGAAAATAATCTGGAAGACACATCATTTGAAATCCAAATAAAAATTACGCAAGAACTTTCTTCTCAACCTAATATTTATTTTGTTTGTTCTTTATTTTCTATATCATTTGCTACTGTTTTATTGCCCAATAATGTGTGTTTAATATGTACTTTGTATTCATATTTTTTTATTTAATTCATGAATTGCTCCTTTTCACCAGGTAGAGCTTCTACTATCTTGAAACGTTTGTGTTATGAAAACTATTTATTTTAGCTCATTTATTTTAGCTCATTTATATATATATGCATGTATATATATATATATATATATATATATATATATATACGTGTATTCGTGTTTAATTAATTCATATATGCTTGTATTAAATAAATAATATTTATTATTTCGTTTATTATGTCATATTTATCTTATTGTAAGCTTAAATATTTAATAAATAAATTATTAATGTTTTTTATTATTAATAATGTATTTTATTTATGTATTATTTTATTAATAAATGTATTAGTTAAATACGATAATAATAATAATAAGCAAATAAACCAATAAAATTCTCTATTATTGTTTTATAATATTCTATAATATGGTTCTTGCTATAATTTAACTTTATAACATTAGTTTTTGTATTTAAAATGTTTCGTTCGTTAGTGTTGAAATTTTAGAGTATTTTTAACTGTTTTTAGTTCTTTTTAATTAGTCTGCAGTTCGGCGTGTTAT
This sequence comes from Euprymna scolopes, assembly GCF_053919585.1. NCBI lineage: Eukaryota > Metazoa > Mollusca > Cephalopoda > Sepiida > Sepiolidae > Euprymna > Euprymna scolopes. The sequence continues at coordinate 60,955,773 of NC_136490.1, forward strand.
TTTGTTTTAAATTTGGTCGTTAATTGGTTAATTTTCTACATATTCTGTGATTCTAATATTAGCATACGTTCTACTGAAAGATGTCTACTTCGAATTCTCTTTTCTAGAAAGGCTCAGAGTACTTATGGGAGATGCCACATGATTGTTGCTAACGGCATAAATGTTTCTGTGAAATGAACCTGATTCGAATTTGGCACCCTCATATTGTAAGTCCGTCTCGTCATCATTTTATGAACTACTATTTCTTTTGCATCTCGATTTAGTTTATTTTTCTACGTTAATTAATTTTTTATAGAATCTTATTTGCTTGTTTATAAACGTACTAGCAGGCTTTTAGGACTCGCTGTTTATTCGTAATTTAATTGGTACTCATTGCATGAAATCATTGACATCAAACGTATCGATGAGAAATAACGACTTTAGAAACTTGCCCTCGCTGTATTTCTCTATGTAGATATCGAGATGTAAAGAAAAAACCAAACTAATCGATGATGTAAATAAAACTAATCGATAAGAAGTAAAACCTTATCAGTGAAAAAGACAAAATTAATAGATAAAAACACGAATTTAATCGAAAAGAAAAATAAAGCCAAAATCTATTTTCACAACCATTTCTTTTATTTTAATATTAATAATGTAAGATATTTAGACCAGTTTATTAAAGGTGAAATCTATTATTATTATTATTATTATTATTATTATTATTATTATTATTATTATTATTATTATTATTATTATTATTTGCAGATATGGTTAAGATTAAGCATCTCATTCTTTGCTCACGAATTCAAATAATAATAATAATAATAATAATAATAATAATAATAATAATAATAATAATAATAATAACAATATATCATTATTCTTACGCTTTCATTTAATTATTATTTGTTGTTAAGTGTAAAGTTATCCTTCTTTATTCGGAAAATTTGATTTGCATAAGTCATTATTGAAGTTAGCTAAAAACTTGCACATTAACATTTATTGTGAAGACTGTACACGGTATAATTACGGTGACATACCGGTTGCCGTTCGATCGCTGAAGTTAAGCAACGTTGGGCATGCTTAATACTAAAATAGGTGACTATTTGTAAATGCTAGGTACTGTATGAGCTCTGTGCTTATATCGGCACTGTTTCCATTCGTCTAGCATTGTCTTTGCTACTGGACTCAAGCAGTGCCGATTCAGGAAATGTGCGGTTGGGATTGCGCAATATTTACCTCACAATTAAAAAAACTCGCAGCTACCCTATGTTATTTGGGATATGCATTTTCTCTTGAGACTTTACGGAAGCATCAACAGACCATGTCCATTGCAGTCCATTGGTAAGTCTGGGTATACGTATAGCTTTAGCTATATGTTCACTTCTTTTATGCATTTGTGTAATTTTTCATGGCGGTCAATGTGGTTGTTCCGAATGCATTATCAAAGATCAAAACGATCCCTAAAATGTGTTGTCAGAGCAAGCGAGGCTTACAAATTGGTTTATCATCATTTATTTCAGACGCATTTTACTAGTGAATTTTCAGTAGTTAACTGCAAATAATTGATCCCGATTGCAAGCCTAACTGTTATAACAATACATGTCATCTCAGAAAACGGCACGACGCCAGATCGGCGTCTGTTAAATTTAGGTGCGATTCCTTAGGGTGTGACATTCAAAACGAATAAAGGTCAATTCTGAAAATGATGTGGCTTAACTGCCAGACAGCCCATTATTCAAAAACTGACTCAACTAAATTCCGATGCCCCATCGATAGAACCGGTGGCATTGACTCGCATAAAAGACACTTATCTTATCAATTCATAGTTTTAGGGGTGGGTTATCGAGAAATGGCATTGCTAGCATAGCGGCGCTTAGTTGGGAAACGCAATTCTTTCTTCCAAGGAAATCGATGAGATGGTTTGTACTTAGTTAATTGTGGTGATAGGATCATGTCTGTATCATTTAGACTTGCGCCAGCCTCTTGGAGAATCGACTTTCTTTTTATGAAAGGAGGGATTAAGATAGAACGAAAGAAAGGGTTAAGCTTTTGTGATTTTGATGATCTTTTAGCAAATTGTACTCTGAGAGAGTTGACATATGCAATCAAAAAAGTGAATTCTTATTTCAATAACAAATGACTAGATAAACCCTCATCCGCGCACACACGCATTAACATTCACATACGCACACGCACACAAACGCACACACACACACACACACACATATATATATATATATAAAAGTAAAAGTTGCCGTGTGTATGTGTGTATCTGTTTATATATGTACATTTCCCTACGCAATAACTCTGTCAATTATCAGTTTACAGACTCGAAATTTGATATATAGGGTATTGAGATTTGGGAAAATCTTTCTAATCCGTTTTCGGCCAGAAATTTAGCTATTCAGGGGTCAAAGTTCAACGATTTGACCTTTGAGAAGTCTACCAAACTCCTCCGCCATTTTGGGTCAAAACTCTTGAAATTTTATATATAGATTCCTTGGACATGGATCTAACTTAATAACTTGATTTGAGCCCCAAACAATAAATGTTAAGGGGTCACAATAGGGATCAAAATTAAAAAAAATTGACCGCTTTTTTCTTTTGCTCAACATACACCGCCAAACATCCGGGCAACGCCGGCCTAAAATGCTAGTATATATATATATATAATGGCTAACTAGTATTGTGTGTGTTTGTGTGTATGTATGTGTGTGCTGGAGTGGAGAGGGCTCCCGTAAGCCGTGGTGAAGGCAATCTTTCTAAGAGAAGCCAAGCTCTAATTTAAAAAAAAACATAAATCGAGAGATCAGTACCCGCATTAAGCTGGTCTGCAGTTTAACTTGTTGCTGGCTATCTTGCTCTTGCTTGTAGCTGGATCTCAACATTTTGAACTGAGAGAGAGACTTGGCTGTCGTACAAATCTAAGACTCTGTAACATCATCTGTGTATAGATACTCCTTCAGGCATTTGTCTATAAAAATGGTCCTATGGCGATGGAAAAGTTGTGATGTATGGAGGCTTTAAATGCTGGAAGCATGTAATAATTGATCTCAATGACCGTCTTCAGTGCCATGCCTGCTTGAGCGTGTGAATTCAGCGGTAGGACTAAAAAAAACAATCATTTTGGGCTCATGGACTTTAAGTGTCTGAGGGAGTGGCACTCGTCTGACAAGACGTTGCAATCATTACACACACACACACATATATATAGAGAGAGATTTAATTATTACAGCTTGTTTCCTTGATGTGTTGTATTAATTTGAATTGAAAATTGTAAGTTAAGAAACCAAGAAAACTAAACATTTTTAAATAAATATTTATTTATTCAAACATTCAAAACCATTTTACTTTTTAAAATATACGGCTTTATAAGAAATGTAAACACATCATGTTTTGTTTTTTTTTCTTTTTGCTTTCTTTTAGCATATTTTCACTGGATAAATCTGCGTTTGCTAGAAAAATTTGAAAAATCACCCTTTCAGACCAACAAATTGTCTTTTATACAAAGAAGTATATCATAGAAAGTAAGTTAATGTTAAATTTTAAAATAAATAAATAGCCATTTAAAAATAATGTTCATTTGACTTGCATCTCACAAATTTACATTCACTCACACACACATACACACACAAACACACACACACACACACACACACATATATATATATATATATATATATATATATATATATATATATATATACGTTTTATTTTTTATTACCGTATTTTTCTGTTAAGTTACATTATTGTTTCAGCTACCTCAGACTTTTACAGAATTGTTCGTTATGATGGGATGAAAGAGTGAATGATGTCAGGGGAGGGGTGCGAGTAGAAAGGGTGTCAGTCGCTGGATTGAACTTATATCCCTCCTATTATTTGCATATATTTATGTAGTGAAAATTGTTTGAATAAAATTAATTCATTAGTTAGTTAGTTAGTAGATGGAATTAATAATTTTATAATTTACATAAAAATTAATAATTTTATTATATCATAATTAGGATCATTTAATTCTTTCTAACTCAACAATAAACAACAACATATGCAAATAATAAATAAAATATTCATCAATATTCAAATTTTATTTTTAGCTGCAATATTTTAAGTCTAAAAAATTCTTATTTTTTACTTTATTAGAATATCTTGTTCTTTACTTTTCCAGGTTGAATTTCTTGTCCTTTACTTTTCCAGGTTTAATAAAATCTTAAGAATATTACTTTTCATGCGCGCATTTTTCCATATAATCCATGATTTTTCCAGGCATTGCTATTGTATTAATATATAAATTTATAATATTTATTAATGATTGTCAAAAAAATTAGCTCTCAAACACACATTTATGCAATATTTACCATTCAATCACAGTAGTTCCGAGCCAGGGTCTCTACCGAGACTGCGGTTCATGAATTCGTGATCTGTATAGAGCGTAAACTAACAAAAAAGAAGATGGCACTCGGTGTCTTTTTAGATATCGTTAGAGCTTTTGACAACATACCCTTCAGTAGTATGTTCAAGTCGCTACGAGAACTCAATGTGCCACCAGTACTCATCCGATGGATTGAGTATATGGTGAGGCACAGAACAGTTCAAGTAGAACTACTGAAGGCAACTGTTAAAAGGGAAGTAGTTAAATGAAACCCCCTAAGTGGGATTTTATCACCTTTACTATGGAACTGTATGCTGAATCCTCTTTTAAAGGAGTTTAAAAATAGGAATATTTATGCCCAGGTTGCTGCTGATGACATCGCAGTGCTGGTCGCAGGTTCAAAAGCATCATTGGTCAGACGCATTGCCAAAATGGGACTACATTTTTCATCAAATGTGATAACGAAAAATTTAAGTTCATTCAAACAATATGTATATCATATAATTCACTAATATTTTTAATCGATAAATTCACCATTTTTTGCTATAAAATAATAAGGAGAGTTAAAAAAAAAATCAGTTATTAAAAAAAAGTTCGGTTTTTTAATTATAAAAAAAACGATACACGGGATTGAACCTAAAATCTTTCCACCAACCCCCCCGGTACTCTAACCGTTACGCTAACATGTCATATTGGCAAAATCGCAGTAAAAAACATTTATATACAAAAAAAGTTATGAGAAATAAAAAAAGCGTTAGTCACTTATGTACTTACTCTCCTGTTTGTGAACCCAAATACTTTGTTGTAACATTTTTTCTACTAAACCAATTTTCGAAATTTTGTTTTCAAAATGTAGCTAATGAGGTGTTCTATCCAACTATATAACCTGTTTGAAATTTGGTTGCGAACGGAATTAGTGGTGGGGGTTTGAATGTGTCTCGATTCATTCAATTTCGGACTTAAGCATATATTCAACCACTACCGTGGTTATATCTTTGTATATATATATATATATATATATATATATATATATATATATATATATATATATATATATATATATATAAATCTGAACATTGCAAGCAAAACAGAACATTTCAAAACAATGAAAGCCAATTCTACAGCAACAGGACACGGCGAGATACATGCAAACTGGTTCAAAAAATTTACAACACTACACGAAACATGAGAAGAGACAAAGGGCAGAACTACGTTGATACAGAAGAACACAGAGAAAGGAAACGCCCCAGCAACTATAGGCCTATCACGTGCTTATCCACTATGTGGAAAATACTGACAGCACAACTGATGGAACAAATTTACCACTCCATGAATAATGGGAGAATTCTCGAGGAACAGAAAGGTTGCGAGAAAGGAGAAAGAGGAACACATGATTTGCTATATATATATATATATATATATATATATATATATATATATATATATATATAAGAGGGGCGTGCAATAAGTAATGTCCTTGACCCACTTTCATTTGTTTGATCTAGCCGAAATTTTGCATGTGCAATGATTTATATCTCTATGGAATATGTGGCAAATTACAGCTCTGAACTAATTGTGATTTCTGTTTTACAGGTGTTTGAACTGAGTCAGCTGTGAAATGGAGCCTGTTGAACGTCGAGTAGTGATCCGTTTTTTGTATTTGAAAGGATGCACACCGCATGAGACTTTTGATAAAATGAAAGAAACTTATGGTGATAATACCCTCTCATATGACCTTGTAAAACGCTGGAATTGTGAATTCAAACATGGCCGGAAGTCTGTGAAAACAGCTCCCAGACCTGGTCGCCCCCTATTGCCATTGATGAGGCATCTGTCCGTCAAGTTGAGGCTGCCATTTTGGAAGATCGGCGCATTACTAATCGCCAAATAGCCCAAGATATCAAGAGTAGTACAGCGTCTGTGGAAACTATCATTCATGACCATTTGCATATGCATAAGGTGTCTGCCAGATGGATTCTCAGCTTACTCACACCATTCCAGAAGCGATAACGCGCAGAGTGCTCAAGGATGAACTTTGAGATGTACCAAGAAGTTAAAGTTTTTCAAAAGACTGATTACACAGGATGAAACCTGGGTCCAGATCAAGGCACTCGTGACCATGCACAACGCACTACATCCGAAGGACGATGTTAACCGACTCTACGTAAAAAGGAAAAACAGTGGGAGGGGGCTGCTTAATATAGAAGACTGCGTGAATGACAGCAAAAAAAGAACTAGAAAAATACTTAATGCAAAACACTGAAAGAATAATCGTAGCAGCGAGAGACATTAAAAAAAATCAATAAAACAGAAAACAGAGAAACAAGGGATAAGACACGAAAAGAAAAGTGGGAAGAGAAACAACTACACTGAAGATTCATAAAGATGACAAAAGATGAAAATAACGAAAACACTTGGACATGGATGCGAAAAGGACACATAAACCGAGGAATTGAATCCCTAATAACTGCAGCAAAAGACAACTCGATAGGAACCAACCACATCAAAGGAAAGATCGACAAAACACAAGAAAACAGCAAATGCAGACTCTGTGAACAAAGAGACGAGACGATAAACCATATAATAAGTGAATGCAGCAAACTGGTCCTAAAGGAATACAAGAACAGATACGACAACGTGGAAAAGGTAGTAGACTGGGAAATATGCAAACTACTGCATATACAAACGCACAGACAAATGGTACAAACATAAGCCGGCAACAGTTCTTGAAAACGAGAATCACTATGGGACATGGAGATACAAACTGAGAAGCCCATCCAAGCAAGAAGACCGGATATCGTAATAACTAACAAGAAATAAAAATCTTGTATAATCGTAGACTTTGCTGTTCCAACTGACCACAGGATGAATATAAAAGAAAAGGAGAAACGAAGAAAATACACCGAGCTAGCCAGCGAGCTGAAAGGGATATGGAAGATTAAGAAAATCCAAATAATACCTATAATAATAAGAGCACTAGGAACAATCACCAAAAAATTTGAAAAAAGAATGGATGAAATTGGAATCAAAGGAATGACTGGAAAATACAACGAAAAACAATCATGAAAACAGCTGAAATATTAAGAAAAACCCTTGAGTGTGGAAACTAACACACAGGAGCAACAAGTGCGAGCCAGACAAAATGCATCAAAGGCAAAACATGAAACACTACATGGAACCAAGAACACTGAAACTGCATATCTATAAGTTCTCTAACCCAACCCTACCCCCATTACCACATCACCCGACACACACACACAAAACGAGTGAGGCCAAGTAGAGTCACGGGGGAAGGAAAGACATATGGACTGACAACACCTCAGCTGAATAAGCGCGAAGAGAACTGGGACCTTGGGGAGGCTTATAGCCACTCAAATCCCAGCAGAGACCAATAGCTGCTGCCAATGAGAAATAAATGGCAAACAGCTGTTGCAATAATGCAAAATTATTTGCAATTGTAATCGAAAGAGGGGGAGAGTACCGGAAACATGGGGAGACTTGTTGTCACTCAACTTCCAGCGAACATATGGACTGTTTTCAGGGAAAGATCTCTGAAGATCTGTGTGAAAGCTTCTTGTGAGCGAATAATAATAATAATAATAATAATAATAATAATAATAATAATAATGATAATAATAATAATAATACTAATAATGATAATAATAATAATAATAATGATAATGATAATAATGATAATAATAATAATAATAATAATAATAATAATAATAATAATAATTTGTTTTTTTATTACATTTTCACCCAAAACAAGGCACATTGCCACTTTGGTGTAGGGGGCTACTATCAGGGGAAAAATCTACTGGGGTACTATGTAGGGATTAGGGCAGCGAGATGTTGGTTCACGTTGCACTTGAACTTATGCATGTCAGTACAGTTGGGGAAGCAGTGACCTGGAATGGAATTCCAAAGTCTAGCAGTTCTGGGGAAGAAACTACTGGAGTAGAAAGATCTTTTACATCTAGGGATCTCTACAGTGTGGGGGTGGGATTTTGCAGCTTGTCGGGTCTGTCGAGGGTGTTCACGTCGTGGGGGAACAAGTGCTTGCAGTTCTTCAGAGCATTAACCATTATAATACTTGTAGAACAGGCAGAGGGATGCAACGTTTCGACGATGGAACAGAGGCTGAAGCTTAGATGCCAGTTTAGGGCCTATAAGATTTGCGACTCTCTTTTGAACCCTGTCAAGGAGCGAGAGACTAGTAGCCGATGCACCAGCCCAAATATGGCAGCAATACTCCATACATGGGCGAATAGTGGCCTTATAGAGGTACAGGATACTTTTGGGTGTTAGAAGTTTTCTAGCTCGGTAGAGAGAGCCCACCTTCCTCGCAGCGGCCCTGGCAATGCCCTCGATGTAATTGTTCCAACTCATGTTTCCTGTGAACGTTAGGCCAAGGAGCTTGAGAGACGTACTCTCAGATAAAGAGCCTTTGGCCATTGCTATAGGTGGTAGAGAAGGTGTCTTGTAATTATTGAATGAAACCAGTTTTGTCTTGGCGGCATTGAACGTGACCATCCATTTTTGTCCCCATTCCACTACAGATTGGAGGTCATCCTCTAGTGTTTCTGCCATTACTTTAGATATATGTTCATTTGTTTTCCTGTCGTGCCTGCTATAGAGTGTGGTGTCATCAGCATATATACCCATCTCAGAGGCAATTTTGTCGGGGAGGTCATTTATGAATATCAGGAACAGCAGAGGTCCAAGGATAGATCCCTGGGGCATTCCCGCATTTATATCATATTGTTTAGATGTATGACCGTCGAGGACAACCTGGATTTTTCTCTTATCTAAGAAGGATTTATGTTAAGTATTCTACCAGTGATACCGTAAGATCTAATCTTCCTGAGGAGACCCTCATGCCATACCCTGTCAAAAGCCTTAGATATATCTAGAGCTACCGCTCTGCCTTCTCCCGCTTTGTCCAGTGAATGGTATATGCGTTCAGAGATTCAGTGAGGATGTCTGCCGTGGAATGAGCTTGTCTAAATCCATATTGTTGGTCGGTCAGAAGTTTAGCATCTGTAAGGTGCTGGACTAGAGCACTGTTAATTAAGGTCTCAAATATTTTGGCAAAAAGTGGGAGAAGGCTAATAGGGCGATAATTATATGGGTCAGTTCTTTCGCCAGAATTCTTGAATACTGGTACCACAGAAGCAGTTTTCCAACAGCCCGGAAAGCAAGATTCATTAATAACAATAATAACAATATTCGCCTTAAATATATATTGACACTACCCCCAGGTGGTGGAGTAGAATTTTCCCTTACAAGCGAAAGAAAACATCTGAATTGTCTCACTCTTCTCACTTTTCGTTCTTTACGTTGCAACTACACTTGACGTATTTTTCTCCCATCTGGCGATATGCAAGAAACTCATTTACTAAAGTTCCAAGTTTTCAATACATTATTCAATTATTAATTATTGTTATCCTTAATATATGTCAACACTTTTATATTTAGATCATGAGTGGTTTATCGTATTTTCCTTAGTGTTAATTCTTAATTAAAATCTAGTTTTATTATTCCCTCTTTATCTTTCATATAATCTTGAAGATTCACGCTCTTCTATATCGAAAAAAAATCCAATCAAACTCTAAACCTTTTGTCATGCCATATACGCTCGTACTTCCGCTACAGCATTGTTTCTTTTGTATTGTGACGGCTGGCAATAAAACCAAACCTGAACGTAAAAGTTGAATTGTATTGTCATTTAGCTTCATATTTCAACACTTGAGGAGTAAACGTAAATTATTAATAACAGCCTAAACGGCTTCGGCGCACCTTTTTATATGTCTTCCATTAACGCAAGGAAGGATAGAGTTTGTAGAGAGCTGAAGATATGCGTTTCATGCGGACACATATGAGAGTAGAAGATATGTGTTGCAGAGGGGGGTTTAAAATGCGTTGCATAGAGAGAAAAATATGAGAATAACATAATAGCTGCGTAATTTGAATCTTTAAGACAATATTAGATCTCATGACTTCAAATGAAGATTAAATTTCAACACTATAAGAAAATGTATACAGAAGAAATTACTTGGACACTAATGCCATGTTGAAATAATGGGTGAAATTCCTTTAGTTATTATGCGTAAAAATGTCGGCATGAAAAGTTCAGTTTACCCGCGAAATACCGAGTAAAATATAGGAGGAAGTAATAAGCATGGACTTGATAGCAAAAGAAAACAAGGCCGATAGCCATTAGTCGCGTGCTCTCGTGTAGTGAATGAATGCGTGAATGTAGAATTTACATGAAATTCTTAAAGATAAACTAAAATGACCGAAAATTGGTTGAAATGATTTGAATAAATAAAAAGTAAATGACTTAGAATGACTTTAATGAACTTATGGATGAATTGAATGACCTTAAAAATGACTGGAATGCTTAATAAATAACTGGAATCCTTCAAAAACAACGTTAATGATCTGAAGAATGACTTGAATTGATTTGAGACTTACTGGTTGTAAAGTGGGTGATCATTTTACATTAAATTAATACAGAAAAGTGACCCCCCACTTTATATCACAACGTTACAAACATAAGTACAGCATTAGGTGTATCAGAATTTTTGTAGGAATTTTTTACACGAAACTGCGAATAAAAAATTTTTAAAAAACTCGTAATTTCTCTTTTAAAAGTGGGTTGTTTATTTTCTTTATGGATTATACTTCCAGAATAAACAAAGTTGTATAAAAAGTAATAGAAATAATATTTTTTTATTTAAAAACAAAAACAGTAATGAAATCAATTGAATTTTACGAGTTCAGTATTTTTCAATTTTTAAACTTTAAAAATCTATCAAAATTTTTGTATTGATTCTATTTTTACCATATTTTCAGTGTCAATGTGAAATATTATGCCTTTTCCAATAAACCGAATATAATATTTTAGACAAACGTTTATTTTTAAATTCACGCCACCCCCATTTTGAAATGTCTATTAAAAAGTAGATAATTAATTTACTCATCAAAGTTTTATATATCACAAATTGAAGATAAAAGATCAATAAATAATATATTCAAATTTTAAACAAAAATGTAATGTTTTTTAGAAATGTACCTGTAAAGTCAGAAGTTTCAAACCTTTTTTTTTAAACAACGTTGTTTTTTTTGTTTTTGTTTTTGTTTTTTTTTTAATGAAGCCTTGGTCATTGCTCCTTTAATTGAAAAAAATAGGGTTTGAATTACATTTTTCGAGTAGTTATAAGCTTTGAAAGACAGGGGATCGAATTAATTCACGCTCCCCATTTAGAAATAGCTATTAAAAAGTAAATAATTAATTTACTCACCAAAGTTTTATATATCGCAAATTGAAGATATAAGATCAATAAATAATATATTCAAATTTAAAACAACAAGTAGTGTTTTTTAGAAATTTACCTGTAAAGTCCGAAGTTTAAAACATGTTTTTTTAATCACGTTGTTTTTTGTTTTTTCAATGAAACCTTGCTCCTTGCTCCTTTAATTGAAAAAAAAAATAGGGTTTCACTTAAATTTTTCGAGTAGTTATAAGTTGGGAAAGACAGGAGGGGTCGAATTATTCAATATTTTTCACAAAGTTTCTGACACACCTAGTACAGCGTGTGGTAAGAACAGATACTACACTTTGACCTTGGTCAAAATGCCAAGAAAAGAGTGTTTATTTGCTCCCTCACCGATCAAATAAAGGACAAGGCCGATTTTTAATGTGAGGAGTGAAGGGAAAATGGGGGCACTCTACCCGGGGAGTAGGGGAGCTGGATAGTGACAATTGGTATGAAGGGTTGCCCCTACATTGACCAAGGTCTTATATGTGAGGTTGGTATTTATTTGCTCCTCCACCAAGCAAATTAGGCACAAGGCCGATTTTTAATGTGAGGAGTGAAGGGGAAATGGGGACCAACTCTCCGAGGAGTAGGGGAGCTGGATAGTGACAATTGGTATGAAGGCCTGCCCCTACATTGACCAAGGTCTTATATGTGGGGCTTTCCCCACATATGGTCTTTGTTTGCAGTATCTGCCGAAGAATATACTACACTTTGATCTTGGCCAAAGGCTAAGAAAAGCTTAAAAAGCTAAGAACAGCATCTATTAACAACATACCTTTGATCTTACCCAAAAAGGCCAAGCACAAAAGTGTTACGGACAGACCGATAGATCGACTGACCGGCAGACCGACCGACTAACCGACCGACCGACGGACCGACGGAGTGACTTATAGAGTCGCTTGAACGCGATTAAAAATAAATATCTGGCCCGAGATAGATAATTTCGCTAATATGTAAAACATATGTTGCTGATAAACTGATAATGTTGAGGATGCTGATGAAGAGGAAGAAGGATGAAGAGGAGAAGTAGGAGGAAGAGGAAGAATCTATCTTATATATCTAACACGGAATGTTCATGCAATATTTCAAACACCTTGTATTTTGGTTGGAGGCAATGCTACGTTAATCATCAAATATATTTTAGTGTTCATTTAAGACTAGCCTGGGTGCTCGGCGTTGCCCGGGTGTTTGGAGATGTGCGTTGAGTATTTTTTTTTCTTTTTTAAAAGTTGTAGTAGGCAGGCAGGCACGACATCGCACCGCGAAGAAGGGAAAGAACGTGAAAAAAATGTGACGTCTATGCCGTTGCGTCCGGAAGTGGCGAAGATTTAAATCAAGTCTAGTCAATCGAAAAGAGAGGATGACTTTCGAAAATGTCGGCAACAAAAGCGATCCCTCCTTGTAGAAAAGTGCCAAGTTGAGGGGAAAGGAATCAATGTTTTTAGCCAATTCTTCATTATTTGTCGTCCGAAGGGTCAGGCTTCAAAACGATGTCAGGTTCGTGAAAATCTGCCGCCTCTGTCGAAAGTTTCAGGCATACATACATTGATACATACATACATACATACATACATACATTTAAAAAGACAGTGAGATTTATATTATAGATGATGTTGAATAATGAGCTGGCATAGATATGTCTTAAAACTATACAATACATGCCAACATGTAAAACAGACGTTAAACCAAACTTCATGATGATGATGATGATGATGATGATGATGATGATGCGTAAACGACGGAGGATGGGAGGAATTAAGTAATACCGTGTTTATCTATTTTAGGGCGATTGTATTTTTATAGTATAACAACCTGAGAAAACACAAAAACGTATAAAAAAGGGGTTTGTTTTGAAATTAAGCATAAAATGAAAAACTGAGAGCCGGATGAACTTTAAAAAAATAAAACTAAAGCGAGTTCAATAGAAATAATCAAATACTGTTGGTTGCACGTCGACATATATGAAATATCTAATAGTGATAGATTTACTCACTAGGAGTTTTAAATCATGCTATTATCAGTTACTAGCGGGGTGTGGGGCGCCAGGCTTTCCCGGCCGTATATGATATTTTAATTTGTCCCGTTTTCGTATATATTATTATAGAGTCGTGATTTCAAAAGAAGAAAAAAAGTATTTTATTGCCATCAGCTAGAATCGAAACCGAAACCAAAACTGTGGCATTAAAAACTGGTGACGTTATCACTGTACAAATGTGACACACATATGAACTAATTAAAAATAAAGATAAATGTACAAATTGTATAAGAGTATTTTTGTCAAATTTAATCAAATTCTGACCCCTTAAAACTATTTTACCCGACTAAAGATCCATAAAAGTACCTTCCATGAAATATCCGATCATTTCAGGTCCCTAGCGCCGTTCTGCGACTTTTAGTTTCAGATGAAATAGAGTTTGAAATTATCGAGACAGACAGACAGGCAAACAGACAGACATAGTGAGTTTTACAAATTAGATTATTCGAGTACGATATCTAGTAGTGTTCCTTGATTCTCATATTACCAATATTCTTCTCTTTCAATGCCTATTGCAAATAAGTTTGCATTATCCATAATTGCCGTTTACTATTGATTACTTTAAGCTAATTACCGCACTTTCGGTAAAAGAAAAAGCCTTATGAAGATTTGATCATAACTCGCAATTTTCCAGTTGCTACACGTTGCACTCCTTTTCTTAACTTCTTTATTCTGCTTAATCTTTAGTAACCAGTCTAGAATCTTGTGGTACTCTTAAACTTCTCTGGAATTTTATCGATCGTAAGCCCTCTGAAGTTTCTACTAGCACCTGTACCTTTCGAGATTGTGTGGCACTAGCGTGTAAAATGAATATTACAGCAAAACAGACACTACAGTATATCCTTTAAAGAGTGGGGGGCATAATCTCATTCCATCAGAATCAATACTATACTCTATTTACTCTAAAACAGTGAGAAGGCAATGTCTGGGAATATCTTACCATGTCTACAGAGCAGACACAACATAACCCCCTAAGAAGGACAATATAATCCTGAAGAAGAAAGCATTGCTATATAAATATAATATTTCAAAGAAGAGGATATGACGACGACGACGACGACGTCGACGAGGACGATGATGATCCATCCATCCATCGATAGCCTTGAGCCCCTTGAGGGGCATAGGCCATCTACAACTTTTTGTAGATGTTTTTGTAGGGAGGAGTTCTTTTACAGGGTGAGGGTGCTGGTCCCATGCCCAACCTTCCCATAATGTACATACAGCGCAAAGCCTTCCCAAATAGTCACCTATCTGGTACTGGCCAGGCTCAACGTTGATTAACTTCGGTGATCTGGCGAGAACCGGTGTGTCAACGTGATTGTGCCGCACGACGACGATGATGATGATGATGATGATGATGATGATGATGATGATTTAAATACTACTCTAGTTATCTTATTTTTTACGAGAGTTGTGCGAGCATGGCATAACAACTCGAGAAAATATAAAACTTAAAGTAAAAACGCGAAGTTTGTAATGAAGGCGGGTAAATATTTTACGCTGGTTGGTTGATTTTACAAATCCGATAATTTTGTCGATGCATCTGTTCGCCTCCAACTAACGCCGGGCTGCAACTTGAAACATTACAGTCTCGGTAGTTGAAATACAATTAAGTCCCAACTAATTCCTTTTTAAAAATGCCAGGTATTTACGATTTCCATATATATTGGCTTTTCCTGCATCACGAAGCGCAAAATAATTGGCCTCTCTTTCACGCTACGGATTTCTTTCCAGAAATATTCAAGATGGCGGATGAATTAGAATGCCTGAAGGTAATTTTTTGATTGGAATTTGTCACTCTAAGGCGACAGGACTAAAAATCGCACGTGAAGTGATAGGCAAATATTTGGAATTTCGCTTCAAGGACAGAAAGGTAATTGTATAAATCACACGGTGCATACCTAGGTTAATATTTCGCATAATGCTAAACTATACATGCTTATTATTAGGATGTGACGCCTGTGACAATTTTCTTGATAATGTACGAGGAGGAGTAAATGATTGGGAGAATTATCTCATGAGAACAGAACCGGTACTACACTACGCCATATCTCCTTAAAAGAAAGATAACATCAGTACATCAGAACATATACTACACTACCTACTTAGATAAAGATGTAGAATGTCTCCATTACAACAAGCAAAATAGATACTGCATTACGTTTACTCCGAGAAAAAGGAAAAGTCAATGTATGGGAAGATGTTATCATGATTATAGAGCAGGCACAACATATCTCCCTACAAAGGAAAAGATATTTTTTAAGAAAGTAGCATTATCACAAAATAAATATTATATTACGCTCCTTCCAAAAGGGGGAGGTAGTGTTTGAGAGAAGGCTATCATGACTACAAAGCAGACACAACATATCTCTCCACAAAGGAATAGGTAATTCTTAAGAAAGTAGCATTGCCGCAAGACAAATATTATATTACGCCCCTTCCAAAAGAAGGAGGTAGTGTCTGGGAGGATGCCATCATAACGAAAGGACAAATGCTACAGTATCCTAAAGAAGGAGCTAATGCCTAGGAAGATTCTTGCATGAAAAAAGAAACAAATATTAAACAACCTCGACCTTGAATGAAATATTAAATGAAAGAGTGAAATAAAATACCAGTCTGAATTGAGCATTAAAAGAACGTACAGAAAGTGTTAAGTTTTTAGACATTGTGTTGAACAAAGATGGCGGCGTAGTTCAGATCAGTAACCAAGATGGCGACCAAGAATCAAATGCGGTCCGTGGCGTGGTTAACCTCTTAAGTTCTAAGATATTATGTTGAACAAAGATGGCGGCGTAGTTCAGATCAGTAACCAAGATGGCGGCCAAGAATTAAATGCGGTCCGTGACGTAACAAACGGCGAACAGATTGAATCCAAAATTCGACAATTTTTATAATAATTTTGCGACGTTTTCATTAGTTGTTAAGCACAGCCGTTGGTTATAAAAATGATTGGCGAATCCATTCGTCTCATACCCCATCACTTCGTCTAATGGGGAAGGTCTCCTAGCGGCTTCGGCTGCAGGGAGACAGGGTAGTACAAGTCAAGGATTCGTCACTTAACACTCAGCCCAACAGGTGAGAGGCCTGGAACCGGCCTAGCACCTGTTGGACTGAGGTACGCCGCCTGGGTAATACCTAGGAGGTCCACCCTCCCAGGCCTTGCCACTGGGCTTTCCGGTGGGCCAAGTTTATTGCTTGCTGCCTGAGGCGCCCCGACCTGGGTATGCCGACGGGGTTACTCAGGCAATTTTTAAAATTACAGGAGTGCCCCTTCTTTTGGAGAGCCTGTGGGGTACCCACTTTCTAGCCTTGTGCCACATAATGCTGATATAGGCAGCATTTAAATATATACCCCATCACTTCGTCTGATGGGGAAGGTCTCCTAGCGGCTTCGGCTGCATGGAGACAGGGTAATACAAGTCAAGGATTCGTCACTTGACACTCAGCCCAATTGGTGAGGGGCCGGGAACCGGCCCAGCACCTGTTGGACTGAGGTACGCCGCCTGGGTAATACCTAGTAGGTCCACCCTCACAGGCCTTGCCACTGGGCTTTCCGGTGGAGCAAGTTTATTGCTTGCTGCCTGAGGCGCCCCGACCGGGGTATGCTGACGTGGTTACTCAGGCAATTTTTAAAATTGCAGGAGTGTTCCTTCTTTAGGGGAGCCTGCGGGGTTCCAAGTTTCCGGCCTCGTGCCACATATTGCTGATGTGGGCAGCAATTAAATATATACCCCCCATCACAAGTCAAAAACATTTTACAGGAAGTAATAGAAGTAATGTGATGTTACGCTTGCAGACACACAGATATTAAAATTTTAATTCTATTGATATATGATATGTTTTTTGTAGTGTGGAGTGGTCGTCGGTTGATTAATTGGGTCTAACTGTGTCGGATATATACTCGAGAGACAAAACAATGAAAAGAACATGCTGTTGTTATAGCCGTAAATATTATCAGTTGTCAGTCAATGACAATAATTTGTGATGTTCACTAGTCTGAGTTACAACAAATCCTCCAACATTTACAAAACTTTTCTCTCTTAATGAGCATTTAAATAACTTTGCGTTAGCACACACCTCGTGTACCACTGATTTCCCGTAGCAAAGACCCTTAGTTCCATTTTGAATTCTGGTGACAATAAGCCTTCTGAGGTAATTATTGCGCCTTCTGAGAGGATGTTAGGTTAGTGCTCTTCTTCCTCGATAATTGCGTTTTTCTTGAACTTTCACGACCTAGAAGAAATTCTGTAAATAAAACACCAAGCATGTCATACAATAAAGACATGGTCGTGAAAGGTCAAGAAAAACGTGTCAGCTCGTAGAAATTTTAGTAGCTTCAGTTACTTTGGGTTTATTTGAATTATTGGTATATATTCGCTAAGAGTTTACATTAATAATCACGAGGTACTGCTCATCGATAATATCTAGTATTGTTTTCTAGAGTCTGACCGAAACAAAGTATCTTAAAATTTCCAGCTCATCGTATCTTTTTCGGGAACTAGTAAAACGTTGTTGCGCTATCGCGACAGTCGTTTACCATGAATCTTTCTTGTGGCAACAACCATCGGTTTGCTGTAAAATTTAGGTGGTTATAATCCTCCTCACACTTACAGTATTTCCTGCAAACTTCAAGTAGATTTCTGATTAGTTATCCCCTTCGATTATTTTATTCCCTATTGACACTTCTCGACGGTATGAGTCGTCTCAGTAGGTGCTGGTGTCATAACATGCGTCTGTATATGGTTGGTTAAGTTTTGAATAGGGTGAAGTTTATTAAATTTCTGACAATTTCTACTCTTCTTAGTCTCGTGTATTATTTTTTTTTCTATTCATCATAGTAGGTCAGCGTTGCATGGTTATCTGGCTGTTTTCTTGATGCCCGTCGGTGTAAGGTCTCAATCTTCCCTTTTTATTTCAATTTCAGTTGGTCTTTTTATACGAATTTTCAGGGTTGTTCATAGTCCACCTCTAATTAATATTAAAGCATTTTATTCCAGTTACATATATCATTCAGTTCTGTGGTAATTTCATTGTATTTTCTTTGTTTTTCTTCCTGGTTAGTTTTCCTTTGTGTCTTGCTAGAATGGCCAAATGTACGGGTTGACAGTTGTTTTTTTTTACATTCTTACTGATTATTTCCACGCCTGATCACCATAATTGGATTAATGAGTATGCATATACATTATGACCCATATTACTTAATGATTGTCATAAGCCAATACTTTTTCTGACTTGTGTCTATGCTATTTTCCTGCATGTACAAAATACAGACATTTGCGTAGCTTCCAATTGATTGCGTTTCATTTTTTTTCACCTTTTAATCTACTTGGCAAATTCACATATTATGTGATTAACCGTTTCATCTCTTTCTTAACAAAGTGTACATTTACTGTTTTCTTGGGTTTTTATCTTTGCTAGCTTTGATATAGTTTGTTTGGAGAGCATTGTTCTTTACTGTTGTTATTTTTGTAACAATTTCCAGGTGTTTCCGTGTGTCTTTGTTCGTCATTCTTATGTATCAACCATGTAGTTGCTTTTCCCATCATTTATCATCCACTTGTTTACAATTTCAATAAGCCTAGAATTGTTAATTTTTTAGGTATCTTGCGAAAATGATCAGCATTTATGCGCTTGCGTTATGCGTTTTCCCAGTTCCCCAGTTCTTTTATAAACACTATTTTTCTTACCCCTCCTCTATTTGTACGTATTGTTCAATATAGCTTTTTGGGTTTGCTTCAGTGCGCATGATGATTAACTTGTTATATTTAATAACTAGTCCTTTTAAGGTTTGAGCTTAGAGATATTTTTAGTTCTACAAATTTGAAGTACAACCCATGCAGTTTTGTCATTTTTACATCAACCTGTGTTTTCATGAAAGGACAATTTGTCTTTAGTATATATTCGTATTGTATCGATTTCTACTTTAAACTCGCCAATAATTCTATATAACATACGTTATTGATAGTTGTTCTTTTCTTAAAATAATCTATGAACAAAATACCTTGCTCATATTAAAATACGGAGATCAAAACTGTGCCTGTAATCGTTTGCGTCAATGGTCGTTCTGAAAGGTGTTGACCTGCTGATGATCACTAAGCTGATTTGTCCCTGAATTAAAGTGAAGGATCCACCGATGTTATTTTTACATGATAGAACGAAAACATTTATGTTGCATTGAAACGTAATCAACGCACTGAATTGTCCACGTGGTGTTGTTTTTGATCGACTGTGAGAAAACAGAGAACCGGGTTTAAACACAACCTTCTCTTTGACAAATCTTTATTCAAATAAAAAAGAAGCAATTGCACTTTTAATGCACTCAACGCCCAACTAACTTTACTTCATGATAATCCAAAACGAATATGTGAAGTTTTTTTATATTTTCTGACACAACTATCGAATTCGAAACGAGCTAAACGTTCAGTAGTACTTGTGTGTATATAATCAGTACACTATTTCCTAACCGTACATTCCATATAATACAGTGTAATTAAACTTGTTTATAAGAAAGCGATGTTTTATCAACGCACGAAAACCAGACGTTCTCATCGTTTTGAATATTTGCAATAGTCCAGCGCGGCCGAGGCCGAGATTAAACTCACTACAGAGTTTGCAGTGTACTTTAAATCTTGTCGGTAGCTGAATACTTGATACTTCGCCACCGCTATCAAGCGTATTTTTTATCGTGACGCCATCACTAGACAGGTTGTATATCACAGCTTAAGAGATCCCATCTACCCTCGAGAGAAGGGTAGACTGCGCCAGTTTCTCAACATGGCATCGCGGTACACACAGCGCCTCAACTTACCAAATTGTCACCCATATAGTACTGGCCAGGCTCAACGTTGCTTAAACTTCGGGGATCTGGCGAGAACCGGTGTGTCAACATGATTGTGCCGTACTTGTTTTCAATAGTACTGCGAGTTAAATAACTGTAATTTGTAAACTAATAATCCTGTTGAGATCAAATTAAGATACGTGTCAATTGATGATTACGCCTTCTGTAACCGTATTATAGATATTTAATAGGTGGTGTCATCAATGTATCAGCTCTGGCATTTATTGTGTAACGTGTTAATATACACACGTATATGTTCCCATTTGTCTTTATATTCTATTCGTCGAGATTTCGCCGGCTTTACATCTTTTGAGGATATTACGAAAAGAACAAATGACAAACTCTACCAATACAAAGTAATTATCTCTTTATTATCAACTTGCAAAATCAATGCTAAATTAAGTGAATAATAGTTCAAAGAATTTAAGAGACCTTCCATGTGTTACTGGTAAG
The DNA here is from genome assembly GCF_053919585.1 of Euprymna scolopes. Taxonomy (NCBI): domain Eukaryota; kingdom Metazoa; phylum Mollusca; class Cephalopoda; order Sepiida; family Sepiolidae; genus Euprymna; species Euprymna scolopes. Next base: position 60,976,778 of record NC_136490.1, read on the forward strand.
CGTATTTACCAATTTCGAATAATGGATTTATTCAGATACCTTAAATATACTTACGTCTAAACATAGAGATAGCCATTCGTGGTACTCATAGCCTCCAGACTCATAATGTGTACTTATTGTATTGTAACTTACTATTTTACAATATTTTTGTTGATTATATCACTGTGTTTGTTTTTATTATTATCAAGTGGAAAACCTACAACTCTATATGAAAGACTATAAGGATTAATTGAGTACATGACATTATTTCGGCTGTCGCTGCGTATTCTTACGCGAGTCTAAATAGTATAAACATGTAGATATATGTGTATGTTAATATGTGTCTACACTTCTGTAAACTAGCTCATGAGAAGCTCTTGCTGAGCTTTCAGCTTTATTTTTAAAGGTGTATTCACGCACGTTTACAATGTGAGGGAATTCTTAAACATGCATAAGATTGAGAAATACTGTGTTTGAATGTTTATATTACGCGCGAAATTTTGGGATGAATATTTCTTAGATTATGGGTGATCGACAGAAGATTCTTGTTTGAGCTTTTGTCCAATCGACTATCGATACGTAAAAAGAACACGTCCTGCTATTGTTGTATATTGGTTTATATTGGAGGAGATGATATATTAAAACGTTTTATGTGTTATCTAGTGGATGTAAGATATTGTTCTTTTAACAGAAAGATAATAAACGTATAAATCGTATGTATGTTGTTTAGCCATGATATTGACGTGTAAACGAGTCATGTTATATCAGATTTATCACACGGGATATTTTTACAGTTCATATGTAAGAAGACTAATATATGCTTCATACATTTTCTGTAAGAGAGCTGTATCTTCCCGCTGCTCCGTAACGAACCATGAAGCCAATTGAGACATCTGTTCTTCTTTGTGAAAACCATAAAACAACTCTTTATATTTTTAGAATATAAATTTATTAAAGTTGTCTCAGTTGGTGTTCACAGGATCTACAGTTTCTACATTTTCTGTGCATACAGCCCGCTCCTAGCTTGTCCAGACGTCTGTCTGCCCTGGTGGTCAATCTTCAACTCCCCTAATCTCTCCAAAACTAACTACATCACGTGTTCTCTTACGTCACCTAATTACGTGGCTCATACCAATCTAATCCACAACTAGTTATTTGTTTATCCAAATCCAAAAGAATGTGTACATCTATTTTCTATTTTCGCATTCCTTTTGCGATTTACACGTCAATCATTTCTTTCGCAATTTAATTGTTTATTCTTCTAATCATAATAATTGATCCAGCGACCATCCGTCGCTCAAATCAATTAACAAAAATACAATAACAATAATAATAATGTTTTGACCATTGCTCCCGCTTGCCACAGTTAACAGATACTACGCCCTGATCACAGCCTAGCGGGTTATAACATTACACTATTGCTGCTAATATTGTTGCTCACACATGTATAGAAACAATATAAAGGTTCGCAGGATTAAATCGAAATTTCTAAGTGTTTAATTTGCACAATGAAAAAGAAATAAATCGTTTACGTTTAAACTAATTTGATTATTGCAATTATTTTTATGCCCAATCATTAGATTCTTCTTCAGAATTCAAACAATTCTGACATTCTCATCCAGCAACAATAGAATCCATATTAAACGATCCCAGTGGTTGTTATCACGCAGCTGTTTAAAAAATTGACGAAATAAATCTAGGATTGCATTCTTTCTTAATTATAACTATTTGTATGACGTCAATAGTTGCCAACTCAAATGCAATAAAATTATTTTGTTATTTCGAAGCCAGATATGGAACTGTTCGTTAGAAAACGTGATACGCTTTTTTAAAAGTAATCACCACTTATCAAGGCCCAGAGACCATTCGAGGGTAAGGATTAAAGAATGCACAGTGGTCAAAAGGACAACATCATATTACTCGTTAGAAGTGTTTATTTGGTACATTGGATTACTTAAGGGAAACGGCTCATCAAGAACGGCCATATTGTAATCAGCTGGAAAACAAGTAAACGCAAGAGAGTTTCACAGGTTTAGGTTTATGCACAGATAAAGAGTAGGGAAAATTATTGTTTGTGTTTACATCCAAACATGTGTTTCTCGCAAATGTTTTGCGTGGGGGGTATAGATTGGCGCTCAGGCGAGCACTTGCGATGAAAATAACGATAAAACAGAGACAGGCTCGCAACGCCTCTTGTTTGGGAAAGAGGTTACCCTAGCCCTCTATGAGTGTATTAAAAAGTGATTTCTGTATCGCCATGCATTAGGAAAACCAAATAAATTTTCACTACTTATCAACATAAATCGGCCTCATTATCTGCATAGAACATCAATACATTTATTCCGGCGATGATCACTGATAAAATTTTGCCATCCTAACCCTAAACTTTCCCCCACACACTATCTCTATCGATAGAAAGTTAGAAATAAACTTTTTTTCTCTCTTCGTTTTTAGTTCGCACAGGGAATACTTCTGAACTAAATCTTTCAATATAAGCCGATAGAACATTTCTTAAACCGTATTCTGCGAGACTACTAGTACACTTTTTTCCGTGTGCAATTTATTACATTTATTTTATTCAAAACGCCTCTCTCGAATGCGTATTCCCACAAAAACAGTAGCAAAAACTTTACTTTCTATCACTTGAGTTCTCCTACTAACAAATTTTTACCGCGAGCACTTTCTTAATTGATAATATTATTCTTACGTTGTTTTAATTAGATGATTTATACTTATGATCGTTATTCTAAATATTATAGATCAATAATAATAAATTATTATTGCAGTTAAATTATTCCATAACACAATAAATTTACCCAAATAAACTGTCTATATGAAGGTAGGTATGTGTATATTTCAATACATTTTTTTACAAAAATCGCTAATGGTCGAGTCCCAGGGTTTAAATTCTTTTATCCAGTATGTCCCAAAAAGGTTATTTATATTTTTTTACTACAAAAGCCTTGAGATTCTGTTGTCCCCTTCAAGGTTACGTTCGTGGTAACCTCACGTTCAAATCTTTATCTTATTCAATTATTAAACGGGCAACTTTCTGGGTTTTCACCATCCTCGGTTTTCCAATTTTGCACCAAGTATGGTGGTTTATAATCTGGACCACTGTCAAGTTGACGTCTAAGATTCCTGTCCGTACATTTTCGCCTTCCGCTTGAGCCCTCACTGTTTTTTATGTAGCTTCTATGGGGTCCTTTTGCTTTACAATGTAAGGTTTTGTGTCCATTGCGTCTGCACTGATTATATTTCCAGGATTGGTATGAACAATCCTTCTGCCAGTCGAGTTCTCCACATTCTTAGTAGGATTAACGGGCCAACTCAGGTTTCTTTGGGGATTCGGTTTTCGCTTGACTGTTCGTACCATTTTAATGTGCTCTACACCTGGGTCTTCTATATTTTTGCAGTTTTGCTTCTCCGAGATTATTCTTTGGCATTCCTAAGCCAATTGTTGAAGAGTAATATTTAGTTCCTTTTCCAATCTGCTTAGTTCCCTGCGTCTGAGTTCAGTGTCCTTAGTAGACACTAAGCCTTCAATAAAAATCAAGACCTTTAAGTTGTCAGCCGTCAATGAGGATAGTCCGAAGTTGTCACAGTGTCTGTTTACGACTGAAGCAAATGTGGTGTAATCTTGGTCTTCTTTGCCGGGAAGGTTGATGCATCTCTATCTTTTATGGAATAAGCTGTTTTTACACTGTATAATTCCATCAAAGATTCCACTGTCTCGTCGAAGAACAATTCGCTCGTCTGTTTACGAATGGTGGTGTCCACGCACTTATTATGTTCCTCAGCTTCTAATTTTTGTAATAAAAACGAACCTTCAACTGCTCACTCCATAACTTGCAATTTATCCTGAATACGTCAGCAAATTTGTGAAATAAACTTTAAAAATTCACTCCTCTTATAAACGACACTTTTCGGTGAGTATAGTCATTAATTAGAGGAGTGTTGGTTTTTAGTAAGTATAGTTATAAATCTGTGGAGTATCGGGACTACTTTATATCCTTTCAACTCTTTCTCTCGTTCATTTATTAATCAATTAAAATATATTAGGAGTCAGGGGTTATTAAATGTAGTATTATTCGTATTTTACATCTTATTTAAAGCACAGCCTCAAAAGTGTTTTGCAGATTGTAGCCGATTCACCTTTTTCATTTAATCATTTTTCACAGTCCTTAAAATTAATAATCTTATGTTTTCCGCCACATTGATGACAGGGTGAAGTTAATAAAGAACAAATTTTAGCCTTCTTAAGTATTTTCTATTCGACTAATGGTGATTTGTTCGCCTCGACTAACTTCCAGTAGTGTATTGAGAGTGAGGTGTCCGTGGCGTATGCTTATTATTCATTGAAAGTGTATGACCGTAGAATCTGTTTTTTAAAGACATTGAGGTGCTGTCTATGTAGAATTTTTCTATTTTAGGGTTTTCTACGGTAAATATTTTAGTCTGGTATACCACCGAAGATGTGAAATAATTATTGCTAAGAGAGCTTTCGGTCGGTCTTTGGCAATTACAAGTCACTCTGTTATCACTGTTATTAGTGTCCGTAATTGGATTATTTCTCCTTAATATTTTATTATTGTGCTTTTTATGATTCTTTCTAAGATTTCCGTCCATATGTAGCTATGTTTTAAGCTGTTTTTGTTAAGGATGTTATGTAGTGTACCAGCTGGTGGAAAGCGTTTATCTATAATATGTAGGAACCAGTTCTCAAGTTTTGTTTGTACCATTAGGTTGAAGGGGGTGAACCAGATTATTTTTCTACATCGATTATTATATGTACTCGTATTTATATTGCTTTAATTGTATTTAATGTCGGCATTTTTTAATCTGCTACTTTTAATGCATTTTTATGAATATTTTTTGTATCTATTGAATATTTACTCATTGGAAAAAAAAGCAAAAACAAAAGATTGCGGGTGTGATGTTGGGCGTCAAGCCAATAAACAACCGCCAAGTAAAAATGACACCAATACCTCCCCGCTACTACTGCTTGACTACATGGAGTTTTACTTCCCCCTCTTCCTTAACCCTCCCACCCCTAATCCCTTCCTTCCTCACACTTACCTACAACACCTTTACTGCTCACATTCACTAAGTATACATATTTTTCTAGAGCGTAAACCGTATCTGAATATCTTATAAAAACAAATGAAACCTTGACTCTCGTTTCAATCAATATCGCTCCTTTTTGGTCAGAGGAAGTGGTCTCTTTGAATTGGGATTCCACTTAAACATGTATGCACATAGGTAACCAATAATGTTTGTATAATAACCAGGCTATATACCTGCTATGACTTACTAATATCACTCCTTAATAATCACGCGGGTTTCATTGGATTTACATCTGGAAATAATTTATACACCCATTTATACATTATATATATTTATACATTCTCTCTCTCTCTCTCTCTCTCTCTCTCTCTCTTTCTCTCTCTCTCTGTATATATATATATATATATATATATATATATATATATATATATATATATATACATGTGGTTTGAATGCTCCAAGGGAAGTAAATTTAGATAATTAACTATTGACGAAACGAGAAACGAAATGCATATATGTTTGTGGATATTAAATATTTAATTATTTAAAAACACCTTTTCAATTCAGATAAGTTGTGCTTTTGAAGTGAGAGAAATTAGTCGAAGATTGAATTAAGCCATAATGTCCCACAGTGTCTAACTGCCGCCAGGCACCCGTTTCACAGCCACTTTTCAATATTCTTTTTTTTTCGCCAACAATATTATTTATCTGATTTTTTTTATCTAATGATTTTTTTACAACATATCGAAAAGTTTTCTGATAAATATGTAACCTTTATTTTAGCACCAAAAATCATGAGAATTTTTTTTGTAAAAAGTAGTTTCAATCCTACCCAAAATCCGTCAAAGATTAGTTGGCCAAAATGTGGTGAGGCGACAACTATGGAAGGCAGTTATTACTGAAGTTACGGTTGAATGTCAGCATTCCTATCCTGTCGTGATTAACAACCTGACGAAGGCCAGGCAAATAATTATCCGAAACTCGCTAAATAACAAATATAATTGATGAAAATAATAGTCCGCAAGTAAATAAATAAAAATATAAAAGTTTAATTAAACAAAAGCGTTCTGTTATTTTTACAATGTTTACTTACATGAAAAAATACTGCCTAAATTCACACAATATATTTATACACACACAAACACACACGCACTTCTGATGAGAAGCATTAAGCTTCGAAATGCCTTGGTATAAAGAGTCCCATCTATACCCAAACTAATTGTCTGTATTCCCTTATTGAATAAATGAACCAATCTATATTTACCAATATATAGTTTTTGTGATTTCATTTCCCTTTCCTATTTGTTCTCCTATAGAAGCTCCAAGAATACTTTTTGAGTTTTATATTGTCCAGATATACTCCTCTTATAGAATTGAGCTTACTCTTTTCTCCTAACGCACTAAGCTATATATATATATATATATATATATATATATATATGTGTGTGTGTGTATAAGGTTCATGAAATACATACATACGCACACAAATATATACACGCATTTTAGCATCTGATAATTCATTTAACAAATTTGTTTAAAATTTAAACGATTCGAAATATCAATCATTCTTAACACTAGATAAAAGAAAGTTCATTCTAAATTTTTATCGTAATTTTTTAATTTGGATTACAAGAGGAATACAGATCAGGGATGAGTTTTAGAAAGAATTACGTCCTCGACATAATACCACTCTGTGTAGAGAAAACAAATATTGAGCAGCCCCATCATCAAATATATAACGTATCGTTCGAGATATTTAGACGATTTTCTTGAATTTACTCCTTGACTTCGCACGTAGACTATATTTTTCGTTTTCCAGTATGAGCTTCTGAGTACTTTTTCCTTGTTCAGATATAAGTCGCGTGCCCATTACTATTTCCAACAACTATGTATGACAAAATGAAAACGATCCAATGTGTCAAAAATATAAATTCAGGTGTGACAAGAACTGTCCAGGGGTGACAAAAGAATTTTTTAAATGACAAAATTAAAAATACCAAAAATATGACAAATCTCCAGATGTAAGAAAAATGAAAACCTCAAATAAAAATAAGTGTGACAGAAAATTAATAAAACTACATGCTACAAATTTCCATGTGTGAGACGAATAGACATATCTAAGTGTGATCAAAAATGAAAATGAGGTGGTGTGACTAAAATGAAAATCAGCTGGTGTGACAAAAATACAAATCGGTACCTGTGACACAAATAAAATAGTTGTAATAAATCTCCAGATATCAAAACGTCTATGTTAGACAAAAATTGAAATCCCTAAGTGATGTAGCGATGTAAGTTTCCTTGTATTGAACATGGCTATCAAGAAAATATAGTTGCATAATTAACAAAAGATGTATTAGAAAAAATTTTGTTACAGAAGTTTACGTCATGATGCTGGGCCATAATTGCCAAGAATAGATATACATGCTTATTCCATAACTGTTACAAAAATGAGATTAGTCAAATAAAATTCGTAATAAGCAGATATTAAGGTTTATTAACATTCTTGTGGGATACCCGTATATGTTGGATAACTAACATGGTTAAAAGCTAATTAGATATTATCTATCTATTACTCTATCTATTCAATGATATTCTCACAAGAGTTTATATTGGGAGTTATTTATTGTTTATAGAATAAAGTGTAGCAATGGGTTTTAGCTGAAGATGTTTACATAAATTAGCTAGGTAAAATATAAACAAAATAACATTGAACAAGTGTAGGTGACAGAGGGGACGTGTCTTTTAATCGGTTACGTTACCGATACTGAGGTCAAGAGGTCGGGAGTTTTAATCAGTCGAGAGTCGGAGTTTGGTGACGAGAGTGAATAGACGTACTTAAAGGCAGGAAGCAAGGTTCTGCGGAATACGCATGTAGAGGAAATAAAGACTCTAGTGAAGACCATTTGAGATAACTGAAATAAGTTTATATTTTAAAAGTATAACGTGTTGTTCTGTGCTGTCACAGAAGTAGAAAAAACAGCGGTCTCAATTAGTTATGATTGGTCATTTTATTGTTCATCATGGACCTCAGCCGTGAAGGTAAAAGAACTCTTGAAGAAAAAAAGGTATGGAGCATATATTATTCCTCTTATAAAAAATGATACCTTATGTAAATATGAACTGTAATATATACCCGTGTGATAACTCTCTGATACAACATGACTCAGTTTATACGTCGATACCATATACTTTGACTGAACAACATACATGCTATTTATACGTTTATAATAGGCGTAATAAGAGCAATATCTCTTCATGCACTATATATAACATATGACTGTTTTGGCGTCAAGCATTCGCACAAAATACAACATATATATATATATATATATATATATATATATATATATATAATTATATATATACGTGTGTGTGTGTGTGTGGGTGTGTTTTATAACATATATTAATCGTTAATGTATATTAGCGATGTACCGAGTATCAAATTGACCGATAATCGATTAATCAGCCTTTAATAATCGGCGTATTACCGATTAATCAACTGATTACTCGGTTTTGTAATCCCAAATCATCAGCAATTGTTTTTATTATAAATGATACTAATATAACTAAACGAAGACAATTTTGCTTGCCAGTGAAAATTTATCGAAGATTCATGCATCGTCTACACCATATTATCAAATAACAGACGGTTTTTACAAATGCACTGAATTTGAGGTAAATAGTAGTAAGCATATTGATTATTTCAGTGAGCCCTATCGGATTAACATTATACTTTTTATTTTAAATCACTGTCAAAGAAAATTATTACTTCATCTTTCAGTTTTCATGTAAAGGGATTCCACAGTAAATTGCGACGATGCGCGAAAATAAATCATTCTTTATCAGCCATGCTGTCCCATCGACAAAATTTTGCATTCCTCTGTCTGTTCTACAAGTATTTTTACGGTGGATGCTACGACGAATTACTAACCTTTGTACCCGGTCGACGAAAATACCCCCAACAAACCCGAAAAGCAACACAGTCCTATCCCTACAAAGTAGAGATCCCTAGATGTAAGAAAGCGTTTTACTCTAAGAGTTTATTTCCCAGAACTGCTAGACTTTGGAAGACTCTTCCGAGTTCCTGCTTTCCCAAATGTACTGACATGCAGAAGTTCAAGTGTTATGTAAACAGACATCTTGCTGTTCAGGTCCCTACATAGCATCCCTGCAACTTATGACCCCGATAGTAGATCCCTACATCGACGTGGCACTGTTCCTTCTTGGGGTGATATTTAAATTTAAAAAATTACATCATGGCAACTTGGAAACCAACTGACAAAAAATATCCAGTAAAGATGTCGACAAAAGATGCTTTTATCACTCTTTGTATAAGAAGGCAATAGGAAGTAAAAGGACGATTATTTCTAATTCAATTTCGGTCTTAATTTTTTAGGTGCACTGATGGACAATTTGTAAAGTATAATCAAATAAAACTGAATTAAAAGACAGTAAATATGAACATTCAATATATTTATATAATAATGATTATTATGTCTATTTTTTAAGAATTTAAGCTGCAACTTAATTATAAGTCGATACAAATGCTGCTTTGTTCATTTTTGGTAGCTGAAATAAGTACTAAATGTCATAAATATATACTAATTTCCAAATCACATATCACAAAATTACTAAAAGATGGAGATCTGGAATATTGCATGCCTAATCAATCCCCATTTTAGAATGATATATCTAAATGTGAACTCTTCACACTTCTTGAATAGTATTCTCAAGATTATGTAATAATTATCATGACGATTTATTTAAATAAACATACGTGTTCAATATCAATTTAATTTTTATAAAAGACAGAGGTGCGTATATCAACAATAGAGTTTTTTATACGATTGGTATTTTTACGATTCTGTTGTCACTTGCACCTGTTTACATTCGTCCATTTGAAGTGGTTCCCTCAACCCACTCCCCAGTAAAACATATACAGAGATAAAAAAAAACTTCAGTTGTCCTTCTTCAATGCTTGTGGAACAAATCATTTTTGTTTTGTTTATTAGATTGTAAAGTGAAAGTACAGATAAGTTAGAAAACTCTTTCTTCTCTACACGTTAGAGAAATGGGTTTCCTAACAGTTCTCTGAACAAGTACTATTGTTTTTTTATTGTTTTCACGTCTTTATTTTATTTTTGCATAAGATTTGTTCAAGTAATCGCTCTGACTGTTTAAAATTGATTAAAATCGCTGTGATTGTTTAAAATTTTTAATTTCATGTTGGACCGGACCGTTCTTCCTAATGTTGAACGCACAGGAAAAGTCCCATCTGATTACAGTTTACAGATTTTAAAATAAGCAAATGATCTTGGTTGTTGTTTAAAATAACAGGATAATTTTGGATTTGGTAAACGTTAATCAGAAATGACTTTTTCGCAGCACATATGTGAAACAGAATGATTTGCACAAACCGGAATTTTTTAATAAGAAATTCGTTCATTTCTTTCAGACAAGAATTTCAGACGCTATGATATTCTTACTTTAGCATTTTATTAATGGGGCTTGTTCAAAAATTGTCCAGTGAAAGAAATCACTAAAGACGCAAGTCACAGAACTTCAACTATATCGATGATAATACCTGCAATTTATCTTTGAGGTTATTTCTTTCAAAAGCTGTCCAATCTAATTCTGGTATTCCTGACTTTAATGGAATCCTTACCACTGTTGACCAATTCAACGAATCAATATAAACAAGATATTCATACCATCTAAATGAGAAAATCTTGTGTGTTTAATTTCCTAAATCCAAAATAAAAATGTTCATTTTAAAAGAATGACATGAAAATCATTAAGAATTGGATTCTACATTTGGTTTCTATTAATGATAACGAAGCAGAATTAGCAGCATAAATTTCTTCAAGCTTTGTTGAAAGACGAGAAGATAAAAGTAATAGTAAAACTGTATCTCTTTCAAACATGTTTGCTTAATTAGCATGGAATAAGCCTACAGTAACAAATCAAAAAGTTGAAACTGAGTTAAATTTGGAGACTGGAACTAAAACAGAAATACAAGAACCACAATCTAAACTCAAAAGGAGTAAATCCCTTAGGGTTAAGTGCACAAAAGAACTTGACCATTATGTAGCTTTACAACTACTCGCAACAGTTGATGATCCATTTCAGTGGTGGAAGAAGAAGGAGACCTTACTACTGATGAGTAAACTAGCCTAAAAATATTTAAGCGCACACCTTCATCTGTGAAGAGTGAGAGGCTCTTTAGTACAGGTGATAATGTGCACCTATGAGGAACAGGCTGTGTCCTGAGGATAGAGAAACCCTAATGTTTCTACATTCCAACTTTAAATACTGAGCAGACTATGAGAGATGAGGAGGGAGGCGTCAAAGCTAGAAGAGGTAATACAGCAGCAGCAGGTGCAGAACTTCACCTTATAGTTATTCACTTAAAGAATTACATTTTGTATTTTTAGTTGGTTTGTAATTTTTTCCTATCTAATTGTTTAAGAATTGGAAATTGTACTTTGTATTTTGTAATTTTCAAAAATAGTATTCAGACACTTAATTAAATGTAAAGTTAAATCGGCAGTTACTATGTTAATGCGTTAAAGCTATTTGATGAGTTTCTTGGCAGTGAATAAATGATTTAAATTTAATATGAAAGAGAAAAGTAATTAATCAGCCAGTTAATCGGCAAATTGACAGATTACCGATTAATCGGTGAAGTATCTTATTATACCGATTACCTATTACCTACCGATTAATCGGTATATCCGTACTGTATATATGTGCATATAAGTGCTGCATTAATACTCATGTCTTCTTAATCTACTTCATTATTTGTGTAAACTGTTTTTCATTTATAAAACGCTCTTTGTCCACTATAATCTTGAAAGTTAGTGCCCGAATAAAACCCATAGTGGTTTTTATATAAATACAGTTTCATGCCTGAAGAATATATTCGATAATAACGGAATTGAATGCGGCGAAACTTTTAGACGAAATCAGTGCAAGAAATTCGAGTTCACACGGAGAAAAATAATTCTTGAAGTCGGAAAACGATTGTTGTATTGTCTGTTCAGTCCGAATCCATGTTGTCCCTTTCCTTTCCATCAATTTGCTTGAGACGCTGGCATTTTCGAAATAGATTTTCAGTCTCCTTTAATCTCGCCGCCATTTTGTATTTTATTTGTATTGATATGTCGTTCGCAAGTCGGCAGCACATTCGCTCCGTCGTTACATCTTTTGTGAACACAGTTCCACCCTCGCTCCAAGTTGCAACAATCGATTGCGTGCCTTACCCATCATCGAGCAGTAAGACGGTTGGAGAAAAGAGATATAGAAAAGGAGGTACAGAACAAGATAGGTTTTGTCAATCTTGTTTGAGGAACTCTAAACGCATTTAAAAGGCAATTCCGGCCTCTTCTTTTGTTTCAAGAGAAATCAAACGCGGGAACATTCCCGTTTGTTGATGTTATCCTTTGGAATTATCAAAAGAAATCCGCTCTGCGTATTCTTCTTGGTAAAATTCCAAGATTTCATTTATTAAACAAATTACAGTAAATAGTTCCTTTGTAATATACAGTTGTTTCATATCCGTGTTGTAAATAGGTAAATCGGGACAGAACTCACAAATTTTGTGTTCATAAAGTAGAAACGAATTTGCTCATAAAGATATACAGAGTGTCCACAAAATCTGTGTGCACTGTTTTAAAAGGAAGTCACCACTTATCAAGTCGCGAAAGCCCACTCGAGGATAAGAGTAAATGAATGTAAGATGGTAGTGTAGTACTCATTAATGGTGTAGATTTAGTAGAACTTGGATTATTTAAGGGCAGGCCTCGACAAGAACTTGCTTAGCTTGTACTTGAAGACAACCATATTGTTATTGGCCAGGAAACAGGCCAGTTGAATAGTGTTCAAGAGGGGGCAGTTCTAGAAAAAAGCTTTGTTCATGGAATCATCGTTTAAATTTAGGCACCGATGGCGATTGGGGGAAATTGTTGATAGTAGTTCTAGCTAGCCGAGTGTTTTCTTGTGTGAAAGTCCGGCAATGGGAGACTATATATTGAAGCTCAGAAGAGTACCTGCCATAAAAATAACGATAGAGCATAGACAGACTAGCAACGACTCTTCTGTGAGAAAGATGTTGCAGAGAAGAGAAAGGGGCATTATCCACTAGGTTTTGAAGCCAGTTTTAAATTATTTCATGTTAAGATAAGGTGTGTCGAGTAGCCACTGCTACGATTATTTTTGGACGTAATTGACTTTTATACAGATAGAGAATTTCATCGGCAGTGAGATACCTAGTGGAAGGTAGAATGATCCAATCATTTCACCAGCGATATTGGTAACAGAGTTGATGTATGTGTTAAGTTATAACTTTTGTGTACTTACGATTGAAATTATCTGTTAAAAAATAAGAAAAAAATAAAGCTATATAAACTTGAAGAATGAAATGAGAGGAATGCAACGGAGAGAGGTGTGTTATTCTATTTGCGCACAACAGAGATTGAATGTTAATGAACTGCTTTCATTATATGTGAACCATCAACATATACACACAACAATAGAAGAACATTTTAAGTACTAGACACCAAATATTATACCTTCTGCTGCAAAATAGGTTATTATACCGCGGAGGATCATTTCTTTTTATAAAGAAATCACCACTTGTCAACGCCCAGAGGCCACTCAGGGATAAGGGTTAAAGATTGTAAAGTAGTAAAAGGGATCATATCATAGTAACCATTAGAAGGTAAATGTAGCGAATTCGATTACTTAAGGGGAACGGCTCATCAAGAACTTGTTTTACGTTGGACTTGAAGACGACCATATTGCAGTCAGCTGGAAAGCAGAACAACTGAAGAGAGTTCCACGGGTGTGCAGTTCTTATAACGAAGCTTAGTTTATGGAATGTACGTTTAAATTTAGACACAGATAAGGAGTGGGGGAAATTATTATCAGTGTTCTCAGCTAGACGAGTGTTTCTCGTGAATTTTTGGCGGGGGGGCATAGATTAGGGCCCAGGTGAGGACTTGCCATGAAAATAACGATAAAGCAGAGACAGGCTCGCAACGTCTCTTCTATGAGAAAGAGGTTTCAGGAAAAAAAGAAAAGGACATCCCTCACTAGGCTATAAAGTCTATTTTAAACTCTTTCAAGGCAGGATAAGGTCTTTCTCGCAGCTCCTGCCCAGATGTGGCAGCAATACTCCATGGCTCTTTTCCACCCTTTATAAAAAGAGGAAAGTAATTATTGAAAAAGGTCTTAGAAGAACTGAACCGAGATTACACTATCACCCCCTTATTAAAAGATAAAATCATTTTCTTTTTTATTCATTTATAAATGTTTAACCATATAGTACACTATTTTTACAGTTAATTGTCCCTTTAGCTTGGATCAAAGCGAACTACCAGTTTTCAATATCCTAACACCCTCAGATGTTTTACATTCAACGAAAATATTCCGTATATAAAAGAAAATTCGATGAAGTAACTTTATAACTGTATATTACAGAATATTAATCTATTATCAACTTTTCATATAATGATTATGCACATTAATATAGACCACATGTTTTTAGGTTTATTTAAAAGTTTATATATTAATATATATATATATGTATATATATATATATTGAACCCTAATTGATTAATGAATTGATTAACTTATGACATCCCATAATATATAGTAACTACTCCTTAAAGCGCCCTCCGTCCTGTATCACAAGATCCTACTAAAGCCCCTCCTTAACATATTCAAAGTACAATGATTATCTAATAATCACCTAGAAAACTATCTCTTCCCTCTCCAAGTAAAAGCATATAAAAGAAATCGCCTAATATGCCTAGTGTTACAGTTCACACCCTTACCTTTTTAACTAGCATCTCCTCTCCTCTTTTAAGGAGAAGCATTAGGCTTAGATACTCCTGTCATAAAAAAACTTTCATAATCCCTACACGCTGTATTGTATCCCCTTGGTTCAAATTATTTAATAAATATATATACATTAATAAATATACAGCATAATAGCGTTGACACATCGGTTCTCGTCAGATTACCGAAGTTAAGCATCGGCGAGCCTGGTTTGTACCAGATGGGTGACCATTTGCGAAATCTAGGCGCTGTATGTGCTCTCCGCTTATCTCGGCATTTGTTTCCAGTCGTCCTGTACATACACTTCACTTGCCACTGGTATTTAATAATGTCGACTCAGGAGAGGTGTGGTTGGAGATTGCGCACCTCATGCCAATAAATCTTTCCCGCTCAGGCACCCCTTCGTGGGTGAGCCTAGTTTGTAAAAGACTGAGGGGGCCCTTTTTATATATTAGTATATACTTTCTATTATCAATATATTTTCTCTTGCCACTAAACTTCACCTGCATGTCGAGCGTTTTATTATATCGAAAGGTCTCGATTTTAACAATTCTTATATCCCTCTTTTATCCCTATATATATATATATATATATATATATATATATACGTGTGTGTGTGCGTGTGTGTGCGTGTATTACCTAACTATCAAGAAAAACAATAATTAAAAACTGTTTAAATGAAGTAGAATATCCAATAATACAAACCATCATGTTTATAAGAAAATCCTTGCGGTTTTGAATTTTCTTAAACAATCATTGTTCTGTGCGTTCAGAAGCGGTCACTGGTCTAAACGCTTGGATAATATCACGAGCCGTTTCAGATATTTTCGGCCTAGCTTTAATTGAAATACGAAAATTGTGCGAATTTTTTTTTCCAATCTTGTATTCAACGTTCTGAAAAGAAAACATTATTTTCTAAAACGATTGCAGTTTAAACAATTAGATAGAGTGATAAACGCGCTTGGAAATTATATCTAAATTTATCTTAATGAAAACTTATTTGAAACTATGTAATTAAAATTAAAATTGAAAATTTCGCAGGAACCTTATTGTCAACCTAATACATAAGAAACCTTTAAACAAACATAAAAACAATCATTCATTTTCCTAAAACATCCATATATCAAATCCATGGAATACATATTGTTCCATGCAATAATTGTAATCACACAAATAAACTATTAATAAATAAATATACACAAATAAACTATTGATTAATTGTAATCACATAAATAAATATATTGTCCCATGCAATAAGTGTAATCACAAAAATAAACTTCAAAGAAATTCTTAAATGATATTTTACAATTCCCTTAATCCAACTATTCTCCCATGCATTAAAAAATGGCTATTCTTTTTAACTGTCAACGGCAATACTTATTAAATTAATTTTCAGTAAATATGGCCGAAGATTTCTGGAATCAGCACTCATTATAATCTTTGACACAAAAAACATCAATAATTCTAAATTATATCACCGTACAAAACAAACGGAAGTTTAATTTATGTTCTAGCTATCAATTTTACGGCACATTCTAAATAAATTCGATATTACTTTAAAAAAAACAAGGTAAACCTCTTTTGCTCATGTCGTGTGTTTTTTTTTCAATGTTTTTATTTTAATTTGTATTGCAACTTTCATGTGGTTGATTGGCATTTGTAATTTATGTTGTGTTATATTACGCATTTGGTTTAAGAATTCGGATGTTTTCAACATTGCTGTCTACTTTATAGCCTCAGTATTCACTTTGATTCTAATTTCTCCCACAAATCTTTTCCAATTTTTAGAGAGTGTTTCCAATATTCTTGCAATTATTACTATTATATTTATTTACTTCTAAGCATGTATTCAATCATGGCCTGATGCTTTCTAGTTTTCCATTTTTTCTGGAGTTTTTATAAGAATTATTTAGTAATTGCAGTTTCTGTTTCATCTTCAATTTTCTGAATGTCATTTTTCGTGTTATTAGCAGACATTAAGGAACACAATAGTAATCTTGTAACTTTTCCCATCTTGCTTTCAATGTGGTGTTTTCTATCGCCTTCTCTTTGATATTCTTATGTTATCGCCATTAGCGTAATAAACGGTGTGTTTTGTCTCAGAATTCTTTGAGACAAGTGCCCTAACATTTTCATATCTCCCTATTCTCATTTAATAAAGATTGAAACTCGAGAAAGCCGCCCATCGTCGATATCATACTGTCTGTTGGTATAAAATAATATTTATTGAAATATTGAAATGTTCTTTGCACCCGATTACAGCTAATTGAATGTAGTTCAAAGATGTTGTCAGAATAGCATATGAAGTATATGAGAAAATACTTCTACATTATTCATCAGCTTTTAAAGAAAATGTATATGAAATCAGGTAATGAAAATATTATTTCTAGTTCATAAACCACATAAACTGATTTCATGCGATCTCACGAATATGCCATTTTTACTTTTAGTCTTACATAAAAATCATGTCCCAAAAATAATAAGAATCATTTAAATCATACACCCCCACACGCACGCATATATATATATATATATATATATATATATATATATATATATATATATATATATATATATACTTAGTTGCTGATTCTATGCTCCAACAAAAATATGTCAAAAAATATATACATATTAAGATGAAGTGTAGCTTTGGAATATATTTATAAATTTCAATATAAATTTCAAACAAAATAAATATCTGTTTATTTTGTAATAATGCGTTGTTTCGGCTTCAAATGTATCTAGTACGTATTTCATTTTATTCAAACTCAACCAGCGCTTCTATCACGGTACACATACCCTAACGTGAATTTTGCGTGACCAATGCACCGTTCCGACACTTGAAAAGACTACCGTAAAAACAATAAACGAACTACTACTTACTGATTCTATGCTCCAACAACAACATGGCAAAAAATATCATACTGGAGATGAAGTGCAGATTAGAAATATATTTATAAATTCCAATATAAATTTTAAACAAAATAAATATCTTTTTATTTTGTAATACTGCGTTGTTTCGCCTTCTACCGTATATAATACGTATTTCATTATATATATATATATATATACATATATATATACACACACACACACATATATATATATATATATATATATATATATATATATATATATATATTAGCTGGCCGCAGGCGTTGCCCAGTCGTTAAATATGCATGAATATTTTAATTCATGTAGATTTCATAAATTGTATTATAAAGCCTACTCTTCATGCATTATCACCCAATAGATAGTAATTATTTAGAAAGTTATAAAAAATATGACTAGGATACCATTCTCTTGAATCGAAACCAATTCGTTTAGCTTTCAAGCTTAAGTCGTTGTTCATCTCTCCTGCGGAAGTACACTCTGAACTACTGACAGATGGATATGACAGGTTAAAAGTAACATTATATGGCAACTGTTTTTCTATCACATTTGACCCCTTGAAAGCAATTTTTGCTTGTTAAAACCTAAATTGAAAGTGAGCCACGTGTACAAATCCTCTTTATGCCAGACCGAATATGCAGAGAGGGGATTTTGGTAGAGATCTTTCTCAAACAGCGATAATCACACACACACACACACACACACACACACACACACACACATACACACACACACATACACACACACACACATGCATCTATGCATTTAAGTTTAGTACTGTTATATCTAGAATTTCATGGTCGTATGAGACGATATGGAAAGGAGATGAAAATTGTTCTGTCCGGGGAAAATTATTTTTACCTTTCCTAAGACGGATATTTTTCTAGCCTCTGCGCGCATGAAATGTTAGATAAAAAATACTAAATTACACTTAGTATTGTTTTATTTAGAATTTCCTGGTCGTATAAGCAGGCATAGAAAGTAGATAAATATTTTTTGTTTCGGGGGAAATTATTTTTACCCTTCCTAAGACGGATATATTTCTAGCGTTCTACAGACAGACATTTAAATTTAGTATTTTTATATCCAGAATTTCATGGTCGTGTAAGCAGACACAGAAAGTAGATAAAAATTCTTCTGTTCGGGGGAAATTATTTTTACTCTCTCTAAGACGGACATTCTTCAAGCCCTCTACAGAAAGAATTTGAATTTAGTATTGTTATATCTAGAATTTCATGATCGTATGATAAGGCATAGAAAGTAGATTAAAATTGTTTGATTCGGTAGAAATCATTTTATCTTTCCTAAGACAGATATTCTTCTAGCCCACTACAGACAGATATTATATCTAGAATTTCATGGTCGTATAAGCAGATATTGAAAGTAGATAAAAATTGTTCTGTTCGGGGAAAATTATTTTTACCCTTCTTAAGACGGATATTCTTTAAGCCCTCTACAAACAGGTATTAAAATTTTGTATTGTTATATCTAGTATTTCACAGTTGTATATGCCGACATAGAAAGACGGCATTTAGATTTAGCATTGTTATATCTAGAATTTCATGGTCGTGTAAGCAGACACAGAAAGTAGATAAAAATTCTTCTGTTCGGAGAAATTATTTTTACCTTCCTAAGACGGATACTCTGCCTTCTGCAGACAAGCTTTTGAATTTAGTATTGTTATATCGCGAAATATCAGTATCGTATGAGATGACATAGAATATTGATAAAAATTGATTTGTTCGGCGGAAATTATTTTTACCCTTCCTAAGGCGAATATTCGTCTAGCCCTCTCCAGACAGTCATTTCAATTTAGAGTTGCTTTATCTAGAATTTCATGGTCTTAACAGCAGACATAGAAAGTAGATTAAAATTGTTCTGTTCGGGGGAAATTATATGTACTCTTCATAAGACGGATATTCTGCTAGCCTTCTACGGACAGGTATTTAAATTTAATATTTTTATATCTAGAATTTAATGGTCGTATGAGCAGTCATAGAAAGAAGATTAAAATTGGTCTGTTCGGGGGAAATTATTTTTAGTCTTCCTAAGATGGATATTTCTTCTAGCCCTTTGCAGACAGCCATTTAAATTTAGTATTGCTTTATCTAGAATTTCATGGTCGTATAAGCAGACATAGAAAATAGATTACAATTGTTCCTTTCTGGGGAAATTATTTTTAGTCTTCCTAAGACGGATAGTCTTTAGCTTTCTACAGAGAGGCATTTCAATTTAATATTGTTATATCCAGTATTTCATGATGGTATGAGCAGACATAGAAAGTAGATAATAAAATTTCTGTTCGGGGAAATTATTTTTACCCTTGCTAAGAGTGATATTCTTAAATATATATATATATATATATATATATATAACCCTCTACAGACATATATATATATATATATATATATATATATATAACCCCCTACAGACAGGCGGTTTGTTATTTCAAGAGTCTGATGTGGTTCACAGAAGAGACCATACCATGTCCTATAATCGAATGTAAAATTTAGTTTTGTCCTCTCCCTACTTAGAAGATAAGCGATATATTTTTATATAAATATGCAGTTTGTTTTAGTAGGCCAACAGGTCACATTTATCAGGTAAGACACCTTAGGTCGGGGTGAGGGGCATCGTTAATATTGATGTCGATACCATACTTATAACCCACTTCACAGTGTATTTATAATGAAAACCAATTTCATCGTTTTATGCGTATTGACGTAGAAATACAGTCTGTCATTTGAATGAATTCCTTGGGCCTCATAAAGAATAACACATAAAAGGATCAGGAATATTCCAAGAGAAGATGCTTAATGGCATAAACAAGCTTACTCAGTGACATCGTTATCGGATTACAATAAATTCCTACTGATTACCATGTTCTTTTTGGGATGAACTGATAAACGCTTTTTTCTTTACTGATAGGCCGCCACAAAGACTCAGCGTCACTCGAGGATAAGAGTTGAAAGGATCGTCAGTTAGACGATGATCGTCTCCATGTGGGGATTAGCAATATGGGTGGACTAGGCAGAAGATTACTTAAGAAATTACGATTATCTAAGAGAACAGCTTAACATTTATTTGTTTACATTAGACTCGAAGAGACCATGCTGCTGTTGATTATGAAGCAGTATGGTGACATCTTGGTCGATAGATCGGATAATCTAGGAATGAAACTTTGTTCATGGGCGTCCGTTTCATTTTTGGTAAAGAGGGAATGGAAGTTCTTTGTTGGGAATGTGACTTGACGAGTTTTTGCTGTGAATGTTTTATATAAGCGGACCAAGATGTGAAGCTCAGCATTAGCATGTATCATATAGAGGTTAGCAAAAGATGTGCGTATGCATGTGAAAAGATTCCCCTACTAGATAACGAAGGCGATGTTTTATGGTCAAGATAAGAAAGACTAATCCGAGCAGAATAGATTTAGTTCATGTTGAGCTCTTTAGGTCATCTATAACTTCGTTGTAATATGACTGCATATATATAGTCATGTTTACACACTGCTCTTCGTTATATCACGGACGTTAAACGACGTCATATTCTCAAATATAATCTAAACCAACGTTCTTATATTGCTTCCTTGCGCCCTAAAACCTTCACTGTCTTAGAACGTTTTAAAGATCCTAGTATTTTTTTACTTGCACGTCAATTGAAAATAAAATATAGAAACATCATTATGACGATAACTACTACAAACATCATAATTGATTTCTTCCGCCCCAGAACAGGACAATTTTGCATTAATACTATCCATCTTGTCGAAGATTAAAATTAAGACTATGTTGGACCTATATTATTCCTGATATTCATAAATCACCTCCCTGATAAAATAGTCTCTGAGATGGGTATATTTGCTGACGACAGAACACTTTATTACAGGCACGAGGGGGAAAAGTATGAACATATCCAAGACGCTAGCCGAAACCCTAGAGGGAGAACTTCAGTCTGTAATCGAATAAGGTACAAATGGATAGCCACATTCAATGTTACCAAGTTGCTCGTTTCCTTTAATAATTACAAGAAACTTTCTCGACCAAAAATAGCTATAGCTAAAGATACATAACCTGAAAGTACTTCGATCAAACTTCTCGGCTTAACGTTCACAGGGAATAGGAGTTAGGACAGATACATTGAGAGCATTTACACGGCTGCTACGAAGAAAGTGGGCTTTCTCTACCGTGCTAGAAAGTTACTTGCACCTGAAATTATCATGTAACTCTACAAGGCCACTATTCACCGATGTATTGAGTATTGCTGTCACATTAAGGCCAGTGCATCTGCTACTTGTCTCTCACGCCTGGAGAGGGTTCAAAAGAGATTCGCCAACCTGATAGGTCTTGAACTCTTTTCTAAGCTTCAACCTCTGTCCCATCGACGAAATGTTGCACCCCTTTGCCTGTTTTACAAGTATTTTAATAGTGGATGCTTCGACTAGCTACAAGTTCTTTGTACTCCCTCAATGTAAATACCTCCGACAAACCCGACAAGCAACAAAGTCCCACCCCTACAAAGTAGAGATCCCTAGATATAAAAAAACCTATCTACTATAATAGTTTCTTTCTCAGAACTGCTAGACTTTGGAATTCCTTTTCAGGTTCCCGCCTTTTTAACTGTACTGACATGAAGAAGTTCAGACATCTTGCTGTTCAACTCCCCACATAGTATCCCTGCAACTTATATCCCTGATAGTAGCCACTTGGATCAAAGTGGCACTGTGCTTGTTTGGAGTGAAAATGGAATAACAAAAGACGTAATGACAAAACCAATCATATCTAGAATTCATGTTTTAATTTTATCATGATATGATTCGTGAGCATTTATAAAATCTAACACATAATTTTAGGGAGTTTAAAGGAGAAAGGCGTATGTCTGTTGACAATGAATTTAACTCAATGCATGTCTGAATATAAATAGAATTTAACGTAATAGTGAAATGAAACCAATCATTAAGAAGTAATAAAAAAATGAATAAGTCGTTTTTCCAAGGAATGTTCAAATTAATTAACGTTCATGTGGGACAGGCTCGACGGTGCAGTAAACTGCAAGCTAAATGCACCCAACGGGATAGACACCGAGAGAGGTAAGAGGCGATCGAGAAAAGAGGTAGTGGTGGGGCGAACGACAGGCATAGAAAAAACAGTTGCAAACAGAAGAGAAAAAATAAAAAGGAGAAAAAATGTAGATAAGGGCTATAATGGTATTCAAACAGAATGTCTTTCTCTGTCACCCGCTCTCTGCGATCAATGTGACATCACGCCCTGTTTCAAAACAGTCACACTGCTTAAACAGATTTCAACTCGTAATCATCAAACTGACCTCGCCTAACCTCTCAGTGCCTTCCAAATTCATATTATTCTCAACTAGCCTTATCACATGTCAGGGGATAAACCTGCTGAATATCGAGCATTGTCTATTTCTGCTGAATTTAAGAATAAGTTATATGCGTATCTTTTAAAACATCATTCGGAAACCAAACATTTGAGGAATAATTTTGCGACAACTAAATGATACTCGTTATGGTAATTCAACGCGAGTACAACATCATATACCATTATTCCTAATTAAATAAAATGATTAATTCCAGTAATCGTAATTCTACCAATTCCCTGGTCGTCTAACATGGTTTTCAGTGATAACAAACTGGTTTCATAGCAGCTCTTCATAACCAAATGATCAACCGCAGCACCTGTTATCTCCAAGTTTTAATATTTTAAAATTATTTTTCAAGCACGAAAATAAACATCAGAAGGAACTTTGATGGTGTGTATTATACAAATGCATTTTACGTTGACTGCGTAAACATTTCCTTTTTTTTTCGTATTTCAATATTTATATATATTTTACTTAATTTTATTACAGTGTAAAGTTTTCGAAGTGAAGTTGTCCCTTCCTGGTGCTAATACTAAAGATAACTCATTATCTGACCTTTTACTTAAGGTTCCACTTTACTTCTCAAACGTTGAGTTTACTAAAGAAGTGAAAAACATTAATTTTTCTTTTTCTAATTGAGCAGTAAACTGCATTATATTATAATAGATGCTTGCTGTGATCTACTAGGAGAACCAGAATACAGGGCAAGAATTTATCAAGTGTGTTGGAGTGGCCAACTAAGTGATCTTTCTTGAAATAACATAATTCTATGCACAAAATAGTGTCAATTGAGAAGTTTGGTTGATTTGGTGTTACATTTAAGAGTCCTGAAATAAAGCCGTAATGTAATGTGATTGAACATCATTATCATCATCAACATCAACATCAACAAGGGTGTTATCACTCAATGAGGAACCCCTCCCTGGACTTTAGCCATCAAACTCTGTCCCGAGCTATTCGCTACCATGTGGGACCCATGTGCTGTATCAGGTTGTCCTTCCATCTCATTCTTGGTCTCCCCTTTGGCCTCTTATGTCTACGAAGTTTCCGTTCCGTTGTCCTGATTTACGAAATTAGGAAAGATGGAGATCTCCTCCCTAACATAAAGAGAAGGGTAGCCTTTTGGAAAAGTGGAGAATATCACGAGAAGCCGAAAAGCAAATAATGTGATTAACACAGTAAAATAAACGTAGACTTTTGTACAACAATAAAAAGTATTTTTCTGAAACATTTGCAGAATACTTGATTTCTCCAACGATTATTTTAGTTTAAACAAATCTCTACTATTATATAAAAGGAACTTTGTCCGTGTGCGTGAAAGTTCTTTCCCTATGGACTCGAAAACAGTTGGGCAGGTTTTATGAAATTTACTTTATGTCACTGGTAGTGTCCTTAGATAGGTTTTCTGTCTGAATGGCTCCGATAAGCATCGACAATCGATAATCTAAATAATCTAAATAATCTAAATAATCCGGTGCAAGAAGGAACATGCGATGTTGACCGGTTAACACCCTATGCAGCCCAACATCACCAGTGCGCTGGAGAAGTTTTATCACAACGCAACATGCATATAAAATCAACGGTAGGTTCTTTGATATGACAGTGGTTGCGTTCGAAATAATGCTTCTATTAAGCGCACAATTGAAGCATGATACTTGACTTTTGCATTTTAAACTTCAAGACAAGCCATTATATTAGAAAAATAGTTTTATAAACTCGGCAGTATGCTCTTTACAGTGCTATGTCGATTACAATGTATTGTGGATTAAGTCACTGCGCGGCGGGAGGGGGGTATGTAATAAAAATGCTATTGTGAAATTGACAACAGAAAATTTATTAATTGATGCGTCATACCTATTGTAAAATATTCATAAAAATCAAGTTTCGCAAAATATATCCACCCTCTATCCTTTATATAAAACTAAATTAAAATAACATAATTTGCATTACAAGACCTTATGCATAAATGCATAATGTTCGGTTAATTAGTTTAGACTTGAATTCTGTACCTATAAATACATAAACTTACACAATATACCAAACTATATAGAGAGATAGGGAGCCTTCATTTTAATACAACACGATTATCTTCCGACTCTGGCGATGTTTTCCCATTTAATCTTCAAGTTCACTGCTCTGTTTTCATTTCCGGATATCACAAAACAATATTTATTGGTGAAGAACTGATTTTCCTTCCCCCCCATCGAATAATAAATTAATCAACCCAACAAATAACCTAAAATACAAGGAGAACAACACACTTCCGGTAGAGTGGAAATCGGCGCTGGTCTTTTCAATTTGAACACTGGAGATGTTTTCAGAGAAACAGAGGTGCCGTCGATAGGGATTGAAATTGCCGATAAAGACGCTTGTATACGGGCGGATTCTCGGATGTTTGAAGAAAAATAGCATTTTAGCCAGCGCCGTCGCCATTTTGAGAACATTATTATCGATTAAGGAATTTCGCATCATTCCTCTATCTAAAATAAAAACGCCTCGAGCATCGGAAGCGAGAGAGTAAAAGATCTTTGCGATTTCGGTACGATTTCCTTCCAAAACTCGGAATACAGGCAAAAATAAATCTAATAAAAAAAACAGTTTGTGCAATGAAATGTATAATAACCCAGAAAATAAATAAATTAGAAAATATTCAAAGAAAAATATTTATAATCAAGTTGAGAAAACTTTTCTTCTGTTGTGAAGAACCTTAACAAAGTACTAACAATTATATATCTATATCTTGTTGTCGTTTTGTCTGTCCGTTTTACTTTTTCTCAGAAACTACTGCGCTGATCTGGCTGAAATTTTGCACGGACATTTGTTATGATAAGGTGCAGACGATTAACTATTATGGTATATGTTCGATATAAACTACTTATAAACATTAGTCACCAAAATATAAGATTTACTCTATGATTTTTCTCGAAAACTACTGCGCCGATCTTGCTGTAATTTTGTATAACCTCTTATTACGATTATTTGCAACGAAATGAGTATTACGGCGTTTGTTAGATACATAGTTAGGAATTCATAGAAATTAATAGAGACTAGTGATCACAATACAACAATTTCTCTAGAGTTTTGACATAAAGCACTTATTCTAACTCAACGGGCATAAAATAGTGTTTTTGTATACCTCTATGTCTTTATAAAGTTGTTTAGGTGGATATAGAATATGACTTTATGGAATAGTGTATAAGCAAGACAAGATAATGTTACAAATACGTCAGTACATCTGAACCGAAATATCCATTTGGTAAAATAATCTTTATTAAACAAAATTCATTATGTTATACAGTGAATCGTGGAAGATATGTATACTTTTTTATATTTGTATGTAACTAATTCACTCTTAAACACGTAAACCGATTTTTATAAATTCTGGAGCATAGTTGTTAAGCATTATGGGTAGTAATGCTGTTATAAAAAGGGACGGGCCCGTTTTCATAAGTGAGAAAGCAAACTAGATAAGTTCGAAAATGATATTTGAAAAAGGTTAAAACCGAACCCAGTAGGTAAGGGTCAAAAGATAATAAAACGGTGTATATTCAATTTCGTATGAGTGTGAAACATTAACACTATAATTAGATATGCTCCAGACAGCCGTAATACGTGAAGATATTAAAAAGTTATGTAGAGATGGGGAAGAATGGAAAATATTTACTCTTATAGAACGAAGCAAAAATTACATTGAAATTAACGGTGTAACACGTTTCAAAGAAGCAACAATTTACATATAGATCTAGTATAAAATTGAATAGACTATGAGAACAATTACTTATGAAGAATGGATTAGAACATATACATAGTTCTAAGGAGTAACACAGCGCATTTAAAACAAAAAGAATTTATACTACAATTGTCCACGTAGACCCTTAGTGTGCTATGTAGTAATCAGTTCTAAGTGACGGCCTTCTTATTATTGCAGGTTCAATCCTCAGTACATGCCACACTAAAAATATATTAAGTCTTACATAAGACTTTTTACCAGATCAAAGCTGACGAGATTATAAAATTAATCGGAGTGGATCGAATAAACGGTTCTGTTCCAAGTTTCGTAAAGATTCCCGAGTTCGTCAGAAATATTTCTGAGTTCGATTAGATACACATACAGAAGGGCGAAAGATACTTCGACTGAAACCTAATGAGAATAACATCCAGGGCAAGACCATTAAACTGAATAGCCAAAACAAGCGGAACCTGTAGAAATTCCACAGGGGACTGATTCATGTATAATTAGCATTCTGTAGATATTCAGCTTAAATGGAGACGCTCTGATATGATTGTAGCTATTTTTTTAAAACTGCAAAATTATTTATCCAAGCTTGCAGAGACGCTATTTTAAAATCTATTTTAAAAATAGATTATTTAGGTGCCATTAGCTATAATAAAAACCGAAACCAAAACTTATGAGAGTTATTGGTAAAATTATTTATTTATTTATAAAAAAATAGATGACTCAAGTGCCATCAGCTATAATTAAAACCGAAACCAAAATTATAAAGAATTCTTAGTAAAATTATTTATAAAAAAATTAAATAGCTTGAGTGTGATTAGCTATAATCGAAACCGAAACCAAAACTTGTGAAGAATTCTTGGTAAAATTATTTATTACAAGAAATGGAAGTATATAACAATTAAACAACCCGAATGAAAGCGTGGCACAGAAATAACACATACGCTATCGTATTGATATATAGATTATACAAATCCATCGTTTTCTTCTGGAATATGTTTGTGTCGGATATCCATATCAAATTTCTAGCATTTTCCCAAATGTTTTCTATGCCACATATTTTTGGTTTGCTTTGGTTATATATCCTCACCCCGAACCAGAATCGCTTATTTGAAACGTCTGATTATTGCCGTGTCTTGTTGATCTCGAGTAATTGTTGTAACAAGTATAAACTATTGTTTAAGTGCTTTTCGGTTACGGAGAGGCGAAATCTTTTATAGCAATACATAAATTCCGGTTTATGAACTAATGTTAAAAATGTTATTTTCTACATAAGATTTAACTAAGCTGAGAAATTTAATATTCGTTTAAATGTGTTAAAAATAGACTTAGAGTTATATGTAAGGATGTGATTCACTGACATGAAATTCAAAAATGGGGCATGGTGATTAAAGGAAAAATGGCCCTGTATGACCTGTGAGTTTTTTTCAGTTCGGATGTTTGTTTCGAAACTCTGGCATTGTTCGACTCTAGAGGGGAGATCCAGGAGAAAATTACAGAATGTGTAAAAGAAAAATAACACTATGGCATTGATAAGATGTTTATGGTTGTGTTTCCTTACTGTGCAATATTATTGCAGCCACGGGGAGAATAGGGAGCCAGAAGAAGATTGGTTGCTACATCACTACTACAACTACCTTTAAACTGGCATAATCTAACTTAGAACTGTTTAGTGATGAAAAAATGTAAAAACGTTAAACTTTTAATGACAAATTTAGTTCTATATATTAGAGATACACACTACTGATTTTATATTGTAGCAAATGAGGTCGCCTACATTTAAACTCATTTTAAATATGTATAAAAATTTCTGGGAAAAAATTAAAGTGGTTCTGAATCTTTTCGTGTCATCTAAGATAGTAATTGAACCGAATATCCCTTACATAGTTAGATATATCCTATTTTGATGCATATGCACTTTTGTTACCGTGCTATTTTAAAAGTGGTATTTTCAAGTTGAGTTAAAGTTTTACGATATCCTTCTTTCATTTCATAGTTACAAAAGACATTTCTCTCCCATGTTAAGAATGACTTCCTAAATAATAAGGTTACTAGTTATGCACGATAAAAAATTGCATAAGCACCCCTATTTTTCTAAAGGTAAGTCATACGTATGAGATTCTCCAAAAAAGGAATTAAGAGAGGCCCCGAATCCCTACCTTTGATATCTGTTAGTTCCTAGCTCTAAGATAATTCTGTGGGCCAAACCCTTTTTTAAACTTCAAATACGTATATCCTATTTGAATAGAAGTTAACTCCAAGTAAAAGACGCGATTTGTAACAGTTTTCCTAACGATTCCTATCAATATATATATATATATAGTAAGTTATAAAAATATATATGGCAATTAAGCTACACAGAATATTCCGCGTTTAATCTACGCTAAGATTCGTCAGGCTTAAAATGAATCCTAGCGTGGATGAAACGCGGATTATTCTGTGTAGCTTAATTGCTATATATATATTTATAACTTACTACCTAGCTCTACCTATGTATATAGCACTGTTGAAGTAAATACTTAAACTCTATGCATAAAATTATACTTTCGTATATTAATTTATGTACCTAACTAAATGAGACAATCGACTAGATTATAAAATAGGCGATTTAACCTATTTCGATGACAATTAAAAAAATGGAATAGAGGAACATACGCCAGTCCTCAATCAATCCCATAATACGATGCTATATATATATATATATATATATATATATATATATATATATATATATATATATATATATATATATAAAGGAACGGTGGGGGATATAATAACAGCAGAATAGGGAGGGATGAGGGTGGCACCATTAATAAGAGAAATAGACGCAAGAGACAGGTTTGGTTTAATCCACCATTCAGCGAGCACATCAAAAATAATATACCTAAGGAATTCTATAGAATAATAGACCAAAACTTTCACCCTGAAAATAAATTAAACAAAATAATAAATAGAAACGCTGTAAAATTATCTTTCTCAACGTCCAGAAACTTAACCAACATTATAATCAGCTCCAACAATAGAAAAATCAGCAAAATAAAGAACAACAACGAATTAGCATCAAACACAAGTATCCTAAATAGAAATTGTAACTGCAGAATACCTGAAAATTGTCCGTTGGATGGGAAATGTCTAACCTCAGCAATAGTGTATAAATGCGAGATAAAAACCGACAACACTAAGAAGACATATCTGGGAACCACGGCAACAGAGTTTAAGGACAGATATAGAAACAGATATAGAAACCACGTAGTATTATTTAAAAAGGAATCTGCGACAGAAATTAATAGGGATGGCGTCAACGACAGTAAGGGGTGGGCAAAAAATAAGCATTAAAAATAAAAACAAAAAAGGGAACACTACTGCATTAGGTGATTGGAGTAGGAAACTTAACAGAAATGATAAAAATTTTGAATTCAAATGGTCAGTAGTGGACAAGGGGAGGAAGTACAGCGCTAGTAAATAAAAAAGGTGCAATCTATGTTTATTGGAAGCCTTCTACATTGTGAATTCCAAAGAGGAAATTTTGAATAAAAGACTTAATGACATACAGGGATGTCTTCACAGAAATATACTTCTGCTATCACGCCTTAAATGTAAATGAGGCATAGTTTTAGTTTTATTTTTTTTACGATAATAAGGATCATCAGATTCTAGGATTAAATTTTGATATAGAGTTAAATAGCTAGAATTGTTACGATCTAAATGAATGATCCAAATCCCACATGCGAATAAAACTTCCATTCTTCGTAACCGGATAGGAAATATAAATAAGGTATACAGCTCATCTAAGAATGTTTTTTTCTCCATAAAGGTGAGCATCATTGTATTCAATCATAGAAGTATGGACGGTGAAATAAGGGTTACCCTCTTCAAATCAATAAAACAACTTAGCAATTAAACCAGTTATTATTAAAAAATAAAAATTATATTAGCAATTTGGGGGCTGCAAAATTTATGATTTTGTCCTCCTGTACACCAAATTGGTAGAATCCATACTGACTTACTTATTTACCTACAGCAATTCCTGGTCTAAATGTTTTTACCGATAAATGCAGGAGTAGACATCTTCCCACAGGAGTGAAACACACTTGTAACCATGGGTGGGTTTGCTGTCAGAATAATAACTAGAGGATATAAATTTTATTTATTTAGACATCCCAAAATACAACACCAAACGGCCTGAATTACCTCCCTTTGACCATTATAGGATACAAATCGACCCAATTTCAAACAAAATTAACTAACAATACTTAACAATATAATTGGATTATCTCCCTTCATTTTATCCTACTTAACGATATGAAAACATTTTTCAAGTAGAATAACAATGAATCTTAAAACATTAAATAACAATAAATAGATTAGAATACTTCACCCGTAATATTATACAAGGATTTATATATATATATATATATATATATATATATATATATATATATATATATATATATATATTTAATACACCCATTTTATTTACTCTCATATTCAATAAAACTTTGAAACTAAAAGGGTCTTAAATCCGAGCACAAATATAACGATACTCTATAAACATTACCTGCCACTAATACGAAATTAAAACTAAGAGTAACATTTTTGCAAGGCTCTTACGGTCATAATATCGAAACAAAAATTTTTCCAAAAAAGTATTGGGTAACAAATAAATAACAAGATCTAATTCAGGAACCCAACGAATGGGATATGTATTTTAAAAAAATTAAATGGCTTAGGGCTCTCTGTAGCAACTTGTCATGACTCTGCTCTTAAATAAGGATACGAAAATTAGGACATAATTCAATATTTAAATGGGAATTTCCGTAACCACAACAAAGGTAGATGTTTCTCGCATGCCTTTCTAACTAGGGATTTTCCCTTCCTGCCTTCTCGTCAAAAATGCTCCATTGCCAAAAGTGTAAAATCTGAAGAAATGCTGGTTTTGAAAATTTTCAAACGACATAATGCTTGAAATTGTCGAACTGGACATGGAAACAATTGTAACGTAAATTGAAATACACTTTTTGTTGCCACCAACCCATTGTTTTGAAGTCTTGTTTTTGCTTACACACACATATATATATATATATTATTTACTAAAATAATTATTAAATGCCTACATACACTAGTGTTTCATCTTTTCAAGAATCTACATTGCAGGGTGTCACGATTAACACCAGTTGATAGATTCGAACCCCGTAACAGAAGCTATCTTCATTAGAAAAGACCATATCCATCCGGCTACCGTAAACCGCGAGAAATGTAGTTGAATTTTAAACATTTATTTTAGTAAATGTTTTTAACGTCGTATATATATATATGTGTGTGTGTGTGTGTTGTGCGTGCGTGTGTGCGTGTGTGTTACACAATATAACGTTGTAGAAAGCAATCGAAATTCTGTTTTCTGAATGACATTTTGTATTCTTGTACATCACATAATTAGAAATAAAATACAAAGTACATATGCATTAATACATTTCTCGCATTAATTTCTTATACATATATATGTGTGTGTGTGTGTGTGTGTGTGTATAAAAAGATTTTTTTTTAATTTTAAATAAAAAAGTAATTATAGTTATAAATAACATATATACATATGTATATATATATGTGTGTGTGTGTATATATATATATATATATATATAAAGGATAAAGCTTTAAAAATAATAAAACATAATTAAAGTATATATATATATATGTATGTATATATATATATATATATATATATATATATATATTCATACGTATATACGCCAAGAAAGACAAGCGGCGATTAATTTCTCTTTCCTTGCGACAGAAAACAAGTGTCTGTGCAAAAATATAAGTATTTGTTAAGTGAAGGGTAAAAGCGAATCAACGATGCATACATATCCCAATTAGATCATCGATACGGATGATTTATTTCCCACATCACTTTTGTCCACTTCATTTACTCTCAAGTTGATTTGGCTCTCAACACATGATCCGTGCGTCTGTTTTATTTTTGCTTTGTTTTTTGTAAAATTTATTTTTTATGATACTTTAATTTAGTTATAAACGTGATGTCGTATGAAGCTTTTACATGTCAAATATGTTGCAAATCATAACAATGAGGATTTATTATTATTATTATTATTATTATTATTATTATTATTATTATTATTATTATTATTATTATTATTATTAATGTACGCCGAGAAGGGTTCAAGGAATGTGATTCTACCTGACAAAATATGCTAAACATGAAATTGAAGAATTAAATATCTGAAGCTAAATAAACGCAAAGTTGTCTATAAAAAAAACTGTTTCGAATGTTTTCTTTACTAAGTTGAGCGACCTATATATTTGCAGGTTTAGGAAAGGCACCTTTGGCAATTATTCACCATTATTAATTTGAACACGTATAATAAGTAGAACACAGGAAATGCAAAAAATATAATTCATACATATATATATGTGTGTGTGTATGTGTGTGTATTCTTTGTTTGAAACAGTTTTATATTTATATATATTTATATTAATATAAATAATAATTATCATTCAAAGATTAACATGCGTATATGTATATATATATATATATATATACATATATATTTACATGTGTATATATATATGTGTGTGTGCATGTGTGTTTATATTTTTGATTTTAAACAGATTAATATAAATAATAATTATCATTAAAAGATAAATATGCATATATATGTATATATACAGATATATTTACATGTGCATATATAAATATATAGAATAAAATATGTTTTTAACTCTTTTTCAAAGTATTTTAAAAATTAACTGTTCACTCGTATATAAATATATATATTATATATATATATATATTGAGTAAGATGATTGATAATTTATAATTAAAACTTAAAATTAAAAATCAGTTTCATAAGGAAGAACAAACAAATCAATAAATTGTACAACAGTTTCGGAAACGATGTTTTTATTGAGATAGACAATAAGTCTTGGACAATAATTTTGTCATATAGTTTTTTGAAACAAAGTCTCTTCACCAGCAAAAATATTGGGTTTTTTTTAAAGACACCAAAAATAAAACTAGCATTTTTTTTAGGTACGCAGATGTATATTTTAATGGTTCGCCTTCTAAAAGTCGTAAGTATCATCGTCAAACCATTCATTTGGATGGTAAAATATACTCTGCTCTTCGGACTGTTGTTCTAATCCCCTTAATATATATATATATATATATATATATATATATATATATATATATATATATATATATATATATATATTTATGTATATTAAATGGAACCAAAGCGTATGTATAGATTATTTACATAGGTGCTTATTTGGCTATAAGAAGCTCAGCACATAGGGGTGGAGCATAACATAAAATTAGATCTAGCCATTAGCTTTCTTTTTACCTGGCATTAAAGTGAATTTTATAATACTCTGCAATTATCTTCTAGTATTTCTCGAATCTTGGGTTGTTAAATATCGTAAACATTCATAGGCGTTTTTTTTTTTGGGGGGGGGGGGGTTATAGTATATGTTTTTACTTTATTCATCTAAGTATCTAATACACTTAAGTCCATAATATTTGATGATATGTTTTAACTCTGAAACGATTTACCATTTCTACATTTAAAGACTCAACTATCTGTACGTCTGGCTTATCGAAGTAGTATGATCTCAAAATTCTTATCCATATCCAGCTAAGCCGAACTTGTTAGTGGATATTATCTCTCAAGCATCTTGGACCTCCGCCTGAATCATATGACGTCCTTCGTTTCGTCCCGGATAAACCTTTATTGGACTAATTATATAATCCTATGCAATCACATTGGGCCCCAAGTTTTTTTTATTTATTTATTTCATTTTATCTTTTTGTTGCCTATATACATGTTTTTTGTTTTCCTCCCTAAACCCTCTTATTCACTATGCCATAAAGTCTTTCCGCATTTTCGTTATTTCCACGTTGACACAGTCCTTCATTTTCTATACACATTCTCGCCATGTATTCCTCTTTGGGAGCAAGACCCAAGTAAGTCATATAGCTTTAAACTACTCATATAATGGCCACTTTACTTCTGGAATTTTTTACCCTTATGTTTTTATCCTTATGTCTATCGTTTTAGATTTAAGTTTATTTCCATCTTAATATATCATAAGTTATCTAAAAATTAGCTTTCTTCTCTTTTTCTGACAGGAATCATTCGGCTTCGAAATATCTCGGTATAAAGAACGTTTATAACACCCATTTCTATTGATGGTTCTCATTATTAAACTGATAAATACATTTATATATACCTATGTTTTACATGTAATTTATACATACACACATATATCTTCTTTCTATATATATATATATATATATATATATATATATATATATATATATAAAGTAGTAGCGTTCCTGTGTGTGTTTGTCTGTGTGTACAACTCCCCGTGATCAAAGAAATATAAAGGCGATGTGTGTGCACCTCTCCTGGTCAAGAAATATAAACGCTCATGATAGGAAACTTCTGTCAAACGAGACAGTATATAATTGTATATATTATGTAATTTCTATATATAGCATTTTTAAAACCACATATACATTAATTGAGTAACGGTCATTAGTATATCACATTAAATTAAATCTATTTAAATAATTAGATCGATGATATTACTTATTCGACATAATAGCCTCGTTTTAACAGTACTATTTTTTTAAATTAATTATTTAGTTTATTTCCATTTCAATTTATATTTGATTAAACTTATTTTTACTTATTATTATCTAAAATCTGAAACCGTTTAATTTCTAGACCAGGAAAGCAAAGGGGAATAGCTGTGACAGCTTAATTCTTTAAAAAATTGTTTAAAACAGAGCACATTATTAAATTATCTTCTGTACTAGATTTTTTTTCATTTCGAAATATTCTTCTAAGCTGAATTATTATTTTTATTTTTAAGTCGGAGGTAATTTCTTTTCGCGTTTGCTTAATTTTTAAGTAACTTTTTTATGAATTGTTGGGTTATCCGTTTCTTTCACTGTATTTAGTAGTTATATTTGGTCATGTAAAGTACGCCGATATAATTCATAAGTTGAGGGAAGGTGGGTATTGTGTTAGAGAAAAATAATTAAAACTAATTTACTTGCATTCCCACGAGGGCAGAGTTTGTCAGACACAGGGCCAAATTTCCATGTGAGGAAAATCCATCAACATATACATTATCTGCTTCTTTTTTTTGTTAATAAAATTTAATCAGTATTGCCCAGGATTTATTATAATAATTATACCATAGCAAGTATGTTTAATTGCCTGCGAACAGATTTTCTTTATAATTTATTTAATATCTTAAATTAAAAATGGTAATTTTTTACGACGTGACCCAGCGTCGTTTAACCCATAAAAAATCAAGACCTACATTTTGGGGGCCTAATAGGTTTTAACAGTCTTTATAAATAATATGAGAGAAGAAATTTTGAAAAAAAAGAAAATTACCATTTGTGCGTAGGGGATCACTTTTTCTATATAAATTTAAGGTAAAATGAGCACCCACTTTTTGGCTACAAAGCGTTCAACGAGACATGTCATCTCTAGCATTTTTTCAAGTTGATGAGGGAGGGGCAAAATATGTCAAATACAATTTTTGGGTTTTTTGTTTTTGTTGTGAGGGCTGGAATTACATTTGAAAAATAAAATAACGATAAATTTAATTAATTTTTATAAAACCATTCTGCACTTTCACCTAACAATTATATAAACAAAACGAACCCCAAAATATGACAAATTCACTTTTTTTTTTGGGGGGGGGGAGATTACATTAGAAATATAAACGAAATATTTCATTTAATTGTTTTGTAATCAATATTTGGTAGATCCTTTATTTTCTTTTTTTTTACGATCGCACGGATATTCTCTGCTATTTTTTATTGAAACAATAGTTGTAATGATTTATTTTTAATTATTTTTTGTTGGGAAGGGGGGGTTCTTTTCAGTGCTCAATATACGGAGAATAGTTTCTTCTCTTTGTAGCCCTTCTGCTGAAATATCTGGTGGAGAGTCTACTTCTTTTTTTTAGGGAGGGGGGATTACATTTACATGTTTTCGTCCGTTCTTTTATTTTTGTTGTGGGGGCATCCACGTTGCCCATGATGAAAATGATTAGCATACAGGTGTGTCTCAAACGGAACTTCATGGCAATCCAGGCAACGCCGGGTACACATGCTAGTATATATATATATATATATATATATATATATATATATATATATATATATATATATATATATATATGTATATAATGTTCTCCTTAATCTATGTCTTTATCGTCCATGTAGAAGTTGAACGTGTTTACGGAGTCAAGGGTAACTTTTCGACTGGGTTTGAATCGTGCATATCTTATATAATATTGATTAGGACGGAAGTTCGAAACATGATTTAGCATTATGTTTGTATTATTATTCATATCTATTTCGGTCGCCCCGACTGAGGCTTGAACCTTCAACCTTTAGGAGAATATCACTCACGGTGCTCCAACTACTGCGCCACGGGTCCTTGCGGACAATTTTAGTACGAAATTTAGGAGTTTTAAACCTAGTTTATTTCCGGGTCATTTATTTTAAATCAAACTGACTTTAGAATTAGCACCTTCGAACTCATTTATTTATCGCTGTCAGTGTTTATTGAAGCCTTATTCTGAAACTCATTGTTCAAAACTAAAAGATCTTAAGATTAGGAACAAATGTTCCGACATTTTTATATTCCAATCTTAAAGCCTGTAATACTTCTGAAGTGTTTACACTACATCTATGGAAAATAATAATCAAATTATCATACGTATTTACTTCTTTTTTTTAATTAAAATAGTTCTTTTTTATGTTTTTTTTCTATTTATTGATAATCGAGCAATCTCAACTCGCCTTATGGAACCTGTATCTTATTATTGAATTCATACAGAGTTTAAGTCAGTTACAATACTTTTAAGGGGCGCAATTTGGGTAGGCCTTCTGCTTCCGGTCCAATAAGTTATGTCATCTTTCAGGGTTGGAATTTCATACTAAATAATTTTTTTTAAAGTAGTTGAGTTATCTATTAGCCAATGACCATCATGATTGGAAACCTGTATAATCTATATATCTATGAAAGTAGAAAATGCCTGTCTGTGTGTGTGTCTGTGTACATTTCCCAACCAAATAACTCTGTCAATTTTCAGTCTAGAGACTCTAGATTTGTCATAATGGGTATTGGGATTTGGGAAAATTTTAATCAGTTTCCGGCCAGAAATGTGGCTGTCAATGATTTGACCTTTGAAAACTCTACCTAACTTCTCTGCCAATTTTGTGTCTATACATTTTAAATTTTAAATTTAGGCTACTAGGACATGGATAAAACTTTTTAATTTGATTTGATCCCCAAAAATGAAATTTAAAGGTGTTAACATTGGGGTCAAAGTTTAAAAAATGTGACCCCTGTGGTCTCTACCAAATTACTAAACCTGTAACGGGACGCGTGTCACGCTCATCACGTTGTGACACAAGAGTCACGGCAACAGATCGTGATAGTCATCGGCACCAGATTATAACAGATATATGTCACTTGCACGTGAATGTGACACTTTCGTGTCCTGGGCATGCGTCATCTAGTGGTGGACCCCTCCAGCGTGACCAGACTCGCACTGGTCACTGGAAAACATACCTCCGCTGCTCAAGGCACGTTAAACGTGCATGACCCCAAGTCCGTGTGGCAACATTGTCCTCTTCGGCCGTCACTCTGGTTTTGTGTCTGTGTCTTCGTCGTCTGGCGTCAGGGCATACCTGAAATAAACTGCATCTTCACTTATGCCGGCAATCGAAAAACAAAGAAAAAACTTTGAGGTCATTTTCGTTTAAACCAAATAAAATAATTATTTGCAATCATTCTACATTTGTTAAAGTCGTGTTTTCGTTATCCGCGCTTCGTGATGCAGGTTGTATACTTGAGATATCAGGTTAATTCTCTAGCTAAGAACAAGATCTTTTCAAGTTAGTTCTTATTGAGATTTCTGCCCCTCGGACCCCAGGCGGGGCGAGAGCCGATGTGTACGCTTCGCTCGCTGACCAAAGACTGCCAAAACCTTTCTATCTCTTTTCGAGTAGGCTATCGTTGTTTATATCAAAAGCATCTTCCTTCCTTTTTTCCATTATCTTCTATTCCCCCCTCTTTCTTCTCTTGTGAATTTCTTTCTCTATCCGCCTATTTTCTTATTCTTTTCCCTTTCTCTATTGTTTTGTGAACATATCTGTCAAACTAGCTTGGTGGTCTCAGAGTTAAAACACCACGGGTCCCCGACTCCGAGCAGACATTTTGGAACCCAAATTCTCGAGACTGTCCGAATCAATTACGTTAGTTAAAACTCATTCTCACCAGATCCAACTAGAAAAATAATCTCTTTTTTTTTTCGCCATTAAAACAGATATCATATCTCCCGAAAATTTCATAAACGCCTGTCTTTATCTTTGACACAGTATCAGCACGCCCCCCCGGCCATAAGCATTTTATCTTCACCTAGCTGAACGAGACACCCGGCATCGTCCGGTGTCCCGTCACAAGCCAATTACTGGTCTTAATATTTGAAAGTTTACATAAAGGGTATTCAGAGATAGGGCACGCTTTTTAATCGGTTAGGGTCCAACATTTGAACTTCAAAGGAGTCCAACTTCAAAAGAGTTTACCTTTGCGAGGTCTAGCAAACTACTCAGCCAATTTTGTGTCTAAACATTTAAAATGTATACATCACGGGTATACAGACGTTTTAATAAATTTTGGGGCGAAAATGTGGCTGACAAAAGGTCAAAGTTGGAAGAGGTGACCTTTGCAGATTCTACCAAATTCCTCCGCAATTTTGGATCTAAACACTTGAAATTTTAGATGTAGATTACATGGACATGGGTAAAACTTTTTATTTTAATTTGAGACCAAAATAATAAATGTTAAATGGTCAAAATTGGGTTTCAAGTTTTAAAAAATTTACCTCTGCGGTCTCTACAAAATTACTCAGACAATTTTTTGTCTAAACATTTGAAATCTTATATAAAGTGTATTCACACGTAGGGCAAATTATGAACAGTACATAGAGCCTGTTCAGAGCCAGGCAGAACTGCTAGTTTCTGTATATTTTTCCATAATTGTTGCATAATATTTCAGTATTCGATTAAGTTGGGGCACGGATAATGTCCCCAAGCCTTTGTGGCAGGTGTCAACAGTGATTGCCTCAAATAAAATCGCTACAAGAGGCTAAGCATCTAAGAAACACATGGGCCCTACATTAATTTCCCTACAATTGTTGAGCGGCTGCGACAAATCGGTTGCAGGACTAAGCAAGGCGTTATGCTATCTAGTTTGGTCAATAATTTTATAACGGAAGTTTTAACCAAAAGAAAACTAATTTAACCGGCAGTGTGCTCATCCATTAAATGAGCACAAGAGAGAGAAGTATTAATGATATAAATGAAACATAGGCAAGAAGAATCGAAGTTTGTTGAAGAAAATGAGAAATGTATGCATAATATAATGAAATAATATAATAATATAATAAAAATCACAGGACCGAAAAAATAGTAACAAACACATTTTGGAATACAATAAACAGGAAAAGATATATGTTACGAGGAATGTCGATATAAGCAATAAACTGACTTTATGACTGAAAGAAAATACCCCGTTTTAGTTTGTAGTACCGACACAAAATTAACTGTTATACCGGCCTTCCTTGAACAGAGGAATTTACACCGATTAGCACTATAAATAGCGCTAGTAATTCCAACATCGGTGAGAGAGATGCGACTGCACTTCAACTGCTAGCCGAGTGCCCAGCAGATATACACGTTTTCTTATCTTTGTACATTATTGTTAATACACTTGTTTCTTAACCGAACCTCGACTTGATTGTTCTTATTTTCACTGTTGTTCCACGACACAACATTAACCTTAAATACTTTTCAACAGAATTCGCATTTGCTATTTCCTCGATATTACAGGCAATTTAATATTTTGTAAACATTCCAAACTAACTTTAATCTTAGGCAACCCAGCTGAAATATTTTTGCATTGATTTAATGTAACCGAGTTTTTCCCATTTCAACGTATCAAAAAGTTGTCTTCA
Source organism: Euprymna scolopes (assembly GCF_053919585.1). Classification (NCBI taxonomy): domain Eukaryota; kingdom Metazoa; phylum Mollusca; class Cephalopoda; order Sepiida; family Sepiolidae; genus Euprymna; species Euprymna scolopes. The sequence continues at coordinate 61,017,741 of NC_136490.1, forward strand.
CATATTTAGGAAAATACGCTGGTATGCATTTTCTCACAAAAATAATTAATTAAAAAAATAAAAAAGGAATTAGTAAAATATGAATTTCTGACAAAAACCAATGTAAAATGACAAGGCAGTTTATTCGTACTGATTTGTTCATTTTTAGGGTGAACTTTGGAATGTTTTTTGTTTTCGTTTATTACTTCGACGCAGGTTTTAATAAATTCTTGGAATTTTTTTTTTTTTTGCATTTGTATGAAGCTGACACGTATGTTGCAGGAGCGGCATCTAGACGTATGCAAATGATCGAGCCGTGTCGCGAGATGATGCCACAGTGAGGGAAGAGACATAAAAATAAGAAGAAAAAAGCACATGGCAGGCAGAAGGACGTGACGACACTTTATTGTCTTTTTTAACCACGTGGTGGCACGACAGGGACATTTAAACATGATGCAAAACGAGCCTAGTAAATACATGTCACGCGGGTTTCTGTGGAAACCGGTAAAAAATGAAATTATATCCAATTGAAAAAAAAAACGACTCTGCACAAATGCTTTCCCTTTGTATCTTTGCGAGTTTTGCATACACAGTGTCGAGTCCGTGTTAAAATGCAACGACCTCGTTAAAATGTAACCTCATTAAAATGTAACGACCTTGTTAAAATGTAAAGAACACGTTACATTACGTTTTCTCATCCCTTTTATGCCATTCATCTGTCAGGTAATTGAAATTAGATTTGCAAAACGCGAGAAATAAAGCTATCTATTTCATAAAGACCAAGTTTATAGGCAACCACGAGTAAATGTTTTTTTCATTGTCTGTATTAATACTCATTCAACGTAGATTCATGCATCTTAAGGCCGCTTTAAGAGATCGAAGAAAATGTTAGGTTGGTTTATGAATCGCCTTGAAGTCATAATTCTGAGTCTCTCTTCCGAAGTTTCCGGTTTACATGCCTTCATTATTTCTAGTTTCAAGGCATACACAGGGATAATGCGATATGTGGTCTTATTAGCAGCAGCAGATAGAGTGGTTGTTGTTTATATTGCCTATTGATTTGATAAAAGCTTGAATCAGCAGTTTCATTTAAACCGATCACAGATGTAAGACTATTCACTTAGAATTCGAATGCTTAAATTTTAAATACGAAGACAGCTTTCCCCTTCTTTTTCCGGTTTTGCGTCCACGGGCAACACACGTGCACACCATATATCCAGCCAAGACCCTTTGATATATTGACTCTCAAATATCTGGAATTTTCTTTTCCTTTCCCTTTCATTATAGAAATGTGTAGATTTAAAAGTTGCGTCTGACAGATCAAAGAAACCCCCTATCTCAATCATGACAGACTGACTAAATAGTGTTTTTAAACTTAAGAATGACAGATGGACAGAGACGCAGTCACTTGTGTAGATACTCGGACGTATGTAAAACAACGTAAATTTTATCTGAATGTATATGATGACAAGTCTGAAAGAGAACCGGGCAGAGAAAACGTATCTTATAGAAATGATTGAATGCGTAGAAAAAAGATGCATCCATTTGTTGTAATATTAGACGAACAATTTACGACAAAAAATCCTATCTCGATATCATGATATAATAATAATAATAATAATAATAATAATAATAATAATAATAATAATAATAATAAAATCCTACAGAATGTACAAAAAGGTAAATCTATCCGAGCAAGGAAATTGGGCGTCATATCAATTAACAAGAAGGAAAAATATTTCTAGATCGTAGATTTCGTCGTCTCAGCACTCCACATGGTGAACAATCAGAGAGATGGAGAAGCGAAATAATAACACAGTACTAACGAGAGAACGAAATAGATGTAGAACCTGAGAAAACCAAGATAACACCAATAGGGCAGGGCACTAGGAATAACCCTGAAAAAAATTAAGAAAAAAAGAATAGGGGTTTAGAATCAGCGAGCAAGGTTGAAAAGATACAACGGATACAATGATTAAAACTGCGGAAATCTTAAAAAAAAACTAGAATACGAAACTAACAGACAAGAGCTGCAAACTATTGATAATAATAATAATAATAATAATAATAATAATAATAATAATAATAATAATAATAATAATAATGTGAATAAAAATAATAATAATCATAATAATAATCATAATCATAATAATAATCATAATCATAATAATAATCATCATCATAATAATAATAATCATAATAATAATCATAATAATAATCATAATAATAATCATAATAATAATAATAATAATAATAGTAATAATAATAGTAATAATAATAATATAAAGAAGAAGGTTTAAATAGAAAAATTTTTCTAAGCAATAATACGTGACGTGATAATAGACGATATGATGAAATAAGCTGTAAAATCTCAACATTTCACAGTCCAAGCATTTCACAAAATGAGAAGCAAGAAGGCAGAAAATAAAACAAATATGCGGATCTTTCCAGAGAAATTACATGAACACGGATCATGAGAAAAAGCACTACAATAATTGTAGCAGCAGTAGATAAAGTCGCGAAAATATGGTGAAGGATAAAGAGAAATTGTAATTAAAAAGAAAATTAAGAAATGAGCAGCAATGGAAACAACAGTTAAAACATTAAGGAAAATCCTTGAATGCAGAAAAAAAATAACGAAGGCTGATCAGCCGCGAATAAATCAAAGAGGGTAGGAGAAAAGGATCGAAATACTCATATGCGATTGCACCAGCCTCGACTAATACTGAAACCGAGCGCGGACATATATAAATGCATGTTGAAAAAATACCTGCGGAACCGTCTTTTTAAGTCGTAAAAAATCTGTTCGTTCATTTTTTACAATCGTTTTGTGGTGTTGTTCGTCGTCAGGTGACAATCTAATCAACCTTTATTCTCCTATGGATTTTAGAATTGGGAGGTGTTTCTTCACTATCAAAATATACATAAATATTAAACAAAAAACGTACATTAATTCACTTTTCACGTTTATCGATGAAGATTATACTTAAAATGAGCATTGGCTCTACCAATGTATATCCTGTTAATCGTTATCTAGATAAGAATATTGTATGAAGTGTCATGTTCCTAGGAACGTTATCACTGTTCAGCTACTTTTAAAAGACGAGATCGTCCTAACAGATGATATTCATTGATCAATATGATTTCGCTAAGGTAAAATTATATGGACTTCACTTATGTGGCATTATTTATATTAATTTGACGAATATTGAACTTATTTTTTTACAAAGAATATGTATTTATCTTCTTTTTTTTAGAATTAAATTTCTACATTCTTAAATAAATGTATAAGAGACTTGTGCGTTTATATATATATATATATATATATATATATATATATATATATATATATATAAAGCGTATTAATAGTATAATAAGAATTGTTTTCGTTTTAACAATTTTGAGTCTGATTTATTGTCTAAAATGAAACTGGATTATACAGATCTATGTAAAACACCGTGGAATTTCCACAAGTCCGGCTAGTAAAACAAATAAGCTAACATAGAGAAAAATCAAAAAGACCAAAAGAACTTAAATTAGTTTGTATAGTCATTGACATTTCGTCTTTATTGTTTAAAGAATTTCTCAAGATGGTATATGTGAAGAAAAACATTGGAGTTAAAATTTGAATATCTGCTACTTTTATGACGCGAAAGATTTTTGGAAGAGGTTAAAAAGCGACGTTTCAATTCGTAGTGCGATATGATATGATATTGAGTGAATGTAATTCTTTGTTTAGTTATTATTATAACCGTAGATATTAAAAAACACGATAAAATACTTATTCAGACGAAAATGTTTACATAAATAGTCTTTTACTGTTATGGTCACCAGTTATCAAGGCCATGAACCATGAAACTATAAGTTAATAAGATATGAATGATTGCCAAGCGAAAGATGGGGAAAACTGAACAATGGTGTGGACTGCATTTGATTTACTTATTTTTTATATATTGGATTTAAAGACGATAAACATCTAACTAGTAGGGAAGACATCCCGATGTAATGTGCGTTACAACTTGAAAATATTTGCTAAAAGCTTTGTTCACGGGAATTCAGTCTTACTCTAGGTACATGCAAGAAGACAATAATGTCATTTTTCGTTGTCGTAGGGAGACGAGTTTTTTTTTGGGGGGGGGGGGTTGCTGTGAATGCCTTACAACAAAGAATCAACTATTCAAGCTCGGTCGAGCACTTTCTATGAGAATACCAATAATAGATTAGAGAGATGCTAGGAACATCTCTGCAAAAAGTGTCAGGAAGAGGACATAGCCATTAAATTACGAAGCTGAGATAGTGGGAAATACTAATATATCTGTTAATAAGAAATTGAAATGGACACATTGTTTTCGGGTAGGTTATTTATCTATTACTAGTGTGAAGCTAGTATTGACACAAGGTTCAGAAAGTAAGATTGAAAAGCCAACTCTTTTGAAGAAGAGCATGCTGGCCTGCAAAACATGCTTCACTGACATCTGCTGGAGGCGATTGACAATACGCTAACTCTTTTCCAAAGGGAGAAGGTAAAACCTGGCTGGTGTAAACCTAGAACTGCATAGGTCCAACAATATACCGCACTCAACAAAGAAATGTTGGCTTAGCCATGAATGTGATGTAAAATAGCATATAAGTTTATGTTTTGGTTGCTTTGTATTGTTTTTTTCTGATTAATTTTTTTTTTTGATTATTTTTTTTAATGCAAACGCCATGACACTGTTAATGTTGACATAGTTTATAATGAGTATATATTTAACAAATTCGTGTACCTATCTGAAATCGTTATACACTACGAAATGCATTGAATTTTGCAAATGATTTCTACGTTCTGCGCAATGCGAAACGTCTTTAATTTGATTTTTTTTCTTTTTCTCTTCTCTTTTTCCCCATTCGCTTTAATAAAACCAAATATTATCAGATTTAATAAAACCCAATCAAATATTTGAAAGATGTTGCACATCCAGACATTTATCAACGAAGCGAAGAAGGCTTGGTGTTTGCGCTCTGCTTATTTCCAATAACTTATTTCATTAATTAGAAAATGAAAACCATTTCAATTTCCTCCTTAGACAGAGAAAAGTATAAAACCTTTTCCTATCGCCCAGCAGTAAAATAACAACGTAAATATCTAAATAAAAAAAAGGGAATTGGATTAACTCATAACCGGCAGTTACTTAAATAAGTCGAAGTTTTGGAAACGACGTCATATAAGAATACGGTGGCTTTTGTAAGAAAGTGTTACGATTTATGGAGAAGATGAGAATTGTAAAATAAAAAGTAACGCCAGTCATGCGCAATGCGTACACGTACCCTTTTTCTTCCTTTGTGAATTCTGTCAAAAGATGAATTGCGTTAGTGTAAGATTATATTAGGGTAATGGTATTGTTAACGATATAGTTAAGGTTATGCTAGTGTAAGTATTAATATATATACTAATATTAGTATATTAATATATATACTAGTATTAGCATATAAAGTGAAGAATAAACGTCATCGTAGAAAATATCACAGAATGATGGATAGCTACCGGTGTGTTTATGTAAGGCAGAAATATTAGGGAAACAAATCCTTTTACGTATTTTTTCAATCCAATTCAATTTTTTTGCTGAAAATAAAACAAGCATGCTTCTATTGCCATGCATGGAAAAGAGGTATGTAACGTTGTACAGTTTTTTTTTAACGGCGTCGTTACATTTTAATGGAATCAAAACGCAAGAAACCAAATGAATTTGAAAAAAATAATCGACTCACCTCTTTTTTTACAAAACCGTTATATCTATTATTTCCAACGGCGGTAACAGTTCATTTTCTTCTTTCCGGCCGCGTGTGACTGTTTGTCCTGGTTCTGACGATACACACGCGTCTCGAACACGTATTGTATCCCACTTCTAAGGACACTCGTGTCTCGAATATGTCATTTTCGCTATTTCGTATCTCGAAAGCGTCCTTTCCTGCTCTCGCATGTCTCGAACATATCTTATCTCTCTCTCTCGTGCCTCAAACACGTTTTTACCTGCTCTCGCATGATTCGAACACGTCCTTTCCCGCACTCTCGTGTAGCCCTAACACGTATCGAATCCTAACGTCTCGAGCACGTCTCAAATCATCTACGTCTCGGACACTTCTTGAATAAACGATTCTCTAAACACGTGTGTGTGTGTTTTTTTTATCTCTGCTGTGACATCACTACGCGCACCGGGCTTGGTCATTTGCATATGGTTGATGCTGCTGCTGCTGCTATCCTTGATTATCTTGGATGTAGTGATGAACAGGGACGACGTCGTATATTTATATATTTATACACATAAGAACATAATCGATTAGTTTGTTGAATCATGAATACATAGGATTTTATCCTGTTCATTTCTAACGTGGGTGTATCATTTAATGTCTAACGGCCCCAACATGCTGTTTGTAGACTGTCGCAAAGGAAAATAATAACGTCCATACAACTTTCCTTGGTGAACGAAAACAGTGTTATTTTCATTTTATGAAATCAAAACAATATTCGCTATCAGTACATGGTACCAATTTTATAAAGTTCGACTTTTGTTAGGAGTAGAAAGAGAGGGCAGGTTTTCGCGTGCGCAGACCGTCACTGGTCGACCTGCCGGTGGCGATTCTCTTTTCTTTCTTTCTTCTCCCACTCTTATCTTCTGTCTCATTGCTCCGCTTCCGTTGTTTCTCGATATTATTCCATATATATATATATATATATATATATATATATATATATATATGTGTGTGTGTGTGTGTGTGTGTGTGTGTGTGTGTGTGTGTGTGTGTTGAGGGGGGTTTGTATCTGTGTGTCTGTGTCTGTGTTTGTAATTGTGTGCATGTAAGTGTGTGAGTTTGTGACGTCATACTTACGCCACGCCCCAAAATGCTAACGCGATAATATTACATATTCTCAGAGAAGTTAATGGAACATTTGAATATCACATATTATTCATTTTATAGATATAAAAGAATAAGAAACAAAGACGGAGCGGCCTCTTTGTTTCTAAGGACTTTAGTTGAAGTAAAATAATATACGTCATGCGTAAATGGACAAAGTCTCTCCGCAATGGCTTGCCGTCTGTGAAACACATACCTAACATTGATTTTTAAACACAACTTACGTCATGAAAAATTCGTAAAATATATCTTGATTCACTTATTCGGACTACTGTTCTCACATTAAATATTATTTTACAAATCTTCAGCAGATGCAATCTTACAGACGTGAATCGTCCGAAACGGATATCTTTAGATCGGAGAATTGTACAGGATTTCGAACAGAACCCTTTATTGAAGGCCTTACGAGCTGCTGCGTTAGACTCAAACATTCCCGCTTTACATAGGATGAAAATGAAGACGGTCGGCGGTAGCATAGACCGAAACAGCGTGAAAATAACACCCTAGATGAGAACAGTAGTCTAGCAATATAGCTTGTCTGTCTTCATCTAAAAAATTCCAAAGTACTCGTGAAGAATATCGTCTATTGTTTTCTGAGTTGAAATAATACATTCACGCGCGAAGTCTGCTTTCTTTCTTCGTGCCTAGCAAGTTGTTTAGTGTGTAGACAAAACCTAATAACGTAGTTACTTTCAAACATATCAACAGAAAACAAAGGAAAATACATTCATTTTTCCATGCGTTTTCCTGTCGTGCATTCGCAAGAACACGATAAAACATCGACACATGATGAATTAGAGAAAGCAATTCCTCGTATGGCAATCTTTTGTCATATGCAAATAAACTTAATATTTCCCGCCTCTGCAAATGAAATGACCGAGAGACACTGAAGACGTGACACGCCGAGAAACTATTTGGCAACAGGAACCAGGCTAAATTAGGTCGCACAAAAGTCAGTTCTCTTGAAAATTTGAAATGTCATTCGTATTTTTTTATGGATTCATGAGTAAACATGGAAAATGACAGTGAACATTTAAAAAAACATTTGAAAACATAAATACATTTACAAACCTAAAAAAAACATTTATTTTTATTGGGATGAGTGTCGTTTAGACAAACAGTAAAATTGAAAGCACTAGTCAGCAGTAGTAGCTATTACACTAGTAGTATCAGACGATAAAATATGTAGAGACAAAAATAATACATGTCGATATTTCTGAACTGTGGTATTTTTATCTACATTATTTCTATGTTACAGCGCTGGTGCTATGAGGTCAGGCTTTCTGAAGGTACTGGCTTCCTGAGCTAAAATACATCCGGCATTTACAGATTGCACCAGTTTTTGGGCGAGTGACGTGTTGAACTTTTGCGCACTCACGTAAGCTTATGCGTGGCGACACCTGCGAAATTCTATCTGGCAATATTCGAGGGATTAAACAATAAGCTGGTTCCGTCGGCGATATTTACCTGGGAGGGGGGGGGCATTGTTATTAATTTTCTGGTATACTGCTCGTGGCGAAGGAATCAATTAAAGTTACTTTATCCATTTTAGATACGTCTATGTATCACCGTAAAGAGCTCTGTCTGGCGATCGTCTGTCACGCTTAAACAACGTGTTCGAAATAGAATAGCTATGTATATCGTATAGACATGTTTTAACACTACTACACGATGAATATGATAGCTATTTTCTGTGCGCAATTGCATTCGGTATTTACAGATGGCACCGGTTTTCGGCCGGGTGAAGTGTTAAACTCTTGCGCCCGCACGTAAGATTATGCGTTGCTAAACCTGGAATTTATCTTATTGCTTTTTTGTTCTTCCTTTCTGTTATCCGATCAAAAGCTAAAGGAAGTAAAAGTTATTGCTCTGATGTAGAAAAAAGATAAAGACTGGAGTGACCACACAGAATGGAGAATATGGCGATTGCGTTAACACGCTCATTTCTTACTGTAAATATAATTTGTGTTTCGACTGTAATAAATAGTATTTAACCTAAAATGAGTTTGTTTAATTATCATTCAAATATCCCATGATTCCGACAACCCATTTTTCCGAAGATAACACTCTTTTTGAAATACTTAACCATGTTCTGCAAAAAACAAAACCAACAATAATTCTCTACAACATAACCATATACCATAAGTATATATATATTTTTTTTTACTCACGTTCACCCCGAACAAAGCATATCGCCACTTGGACGTAAGGGGCTACTATTTGGGATCACATATAGGAAATATTATCAGAGTGTTGGTTTACGTTAAATGTAAACTTCTGCATATTAGTGCAGCTATGTAAGCAGGTAACACAAAGAGAATTTCAATTTCTAGCTGATCGAGGGAAGAAACTATTAAAGTATAAAACTTTCTGGCATTTAGGGACATCAACAGTGAAGGGGTGAGATTTTGTTGCTAAGCGGATTTGTCCGGGATATGCACGTAGAGGGAAGGCACAGGTACAACGAGTTCATCGGAACACATTCCAATAAAAAAATTTGTGGAACAGGCACAGAGATGTAACATTGTCTCGGTGGGACAAGAGTGGACTTAGTTGACAAAGTGGGAACTTTTAGATGGAAACCCCTTTTTCAGACCCTATCCAAGAGAGAGAGAGAGAGAGAGAGAGAGAGAGAGAGAGAGAGAGAGAGAGGGGGTTAGTGGTAGATGCACCGCCCAGATGTGACAATATTTAAAGATATTGGTGATGTGACTATATGTAAAGATATTGAAGCATTTTTTTCCAAAATTATTTAATTCTTCATTAAATAACTGGTATTAGTTGCCATATATAAATCATAGTTTAAATAATTTTGTCGAGGAAGGCAAAGAAAGTAAACATCCATAACTGTAAGACAATTATGATGGAAGGGAAATCAGTTGATGCATGCTTTGCATGAAGCAAAAGAAGGGCATCTGCTTCTTCATGGTCAGTTGTTAATTCTGGCAAAGTTCTTGTGATTACTTCATTTGTACCACTGTTAGGACACAGCATGAAACATCCTTGACTAAATGACGCAATCAGTTTTTCCATGAAATTTTTCTGCTGGCAATTTCTTCCAATGCATCAACATAAATAAAAGTAGAGAGTCTTTATTGACACCAAACATGCCGAATTTTCAAAATTGTGCCAGTTTTTTTGCTTTTAATTCAGAACACTTAATAAAAGGATGGGTGTAATCAAATGGCGTCTTCTTTTAGAGTCTTTAATACTCCATGGATTATACTTATCACAAATAATGTCGACTCTTGATGGCACATAAAAAGAAGAAAGCTTAATTACATATTTAAAAATATAAATGCTTAGCTCGCCAAAGCTTGATGAAACGTGGTTTGCTAGTTGCTGTATCACTGCCAGTCCATCTAAAATTAGTGCTGCATGTTTTTTTGAATATTATTAATTTTCATGTCAGGAAACTTTACAAGAAAATAATAAAATAAAGCAATTTTGTTGGTACGCTGCAAAGGACCATCAATGTTACTTAGGCTGGTGTGGAACTCTGAAGGATAATGTGAAAAAATTTCTCCCAGGTCAACTTTTCGGATTCTTGTTACTATAAGAAGCCTAGTGAGGAGGTGTTTATCTGCTTTCACGCAATCTGTTTCCTCCTTGCTTTTTTTGTTGTGAATGTTTTTTCTCAAGATAGCTATAAGTGTTTGTCTTCATTTATTATATTGGTGCATTGAACTCCACATTTTCAAAATTAGTCGTTGTTGCACAAAACTCATTAGAAATATTACAGCCTTGTTCATGTACTGTCAAAATGTCATCTTTAATTTCAGATGCTGCTACTTGGCCTGATGAAATGTTTATTAATTCTTTTTCATAATATGAAAATAGATTTTGCATAGACTCAATTATCTGTATGACACTCTGAATATATGCTTTATCCTTTTGATATTAATAACTACGCATGTCTTTTTTATTGTGGCAGCCCTTTTTTTCCGGCCATTTCAGTATAGTTTTTAGAGATTTTGACACGTTAATTGAAAGATAAATGCCAACGATGAACAGCATTAGGATTATTTATAAAATCCAATCTCCCCACCTCTGGTCTTGCTATCTCTATTCATGGTTTGTTCAATTGTTTGGTCAATTGCAGTCTGACTAAATGTGTACTGGGTTTGTTGTTGAACTACAAAATCTCCACCAGCAAGATGCTTTTCTATTGAAGGATGTGTAATTAGAAACAGCAAGCATCTCATATATATTAGCAGGGAGATAAATGGCGTAATTCAAATGGCCATATGCAAAATACCAGAGGACCAGTTCTGCTGCTGATTTAACGTAAAGGGCCCAATCTCCTGTTCTTGTGCCACGAATACAATTTAAAAACAAATCTGCCATATTCAAAAGTTGGAAATTGCCTGCATCTCTATTTAATAAATATTGATAATTTGCTCTGAAACTCTTTAAAATCATTTTATGTGCAGATATCTTGGAATTGTGTTTTGGGAAAAGCATTATGTTAATTTTTAAACAATTCAATGGATTTAGCTTTTTCTTCTTCACTTTGTGTTTCAATAAAAGTAAATAGGAGTTTCCTTCTCAAGGCTTCAGACATAAGTTTTATATGTCTGACACTTCGATTATAGTATCTGCTTTTCATAACTCAAGGTAGTGATCTTTTTGACACACTGTCCCAGCTTCAAGTAGAATGTCAGTTAGCTCCGAATCTTCAAATTGCTTTCCAATGGCACTGAGAAACGACATACAGGTATGGAACTCACCCAGGCTGACAACTTTGCATATACATAGCATCATTCCAACGTAGTTGCTGTGCTTTAACATAAAATGCAAGATCGAGTGTCAATACAATGCATTCAGTTTCAAGTTCATCAGCAAGTGCAGGAATTTTCGAAAATACTGCATTCACAAAACTTAGTTGAGTTATGTGACCACAGGCAAATATCAAATATTGTTTTTTGGTGGTATTTGCTCCTGGAATAAAAGGATATTGAAACCTGTCCAGCCTGGAATTAAAATAGTATTTTGGTTGTCACTTTCACAGTAAATATTGATCATGGTCATAGCCAAATCAGTAATGCTTTTTTTTGTCTCACAAAATGATTTAAATAAAACTGTTTGAATGTAGTCAATTGAAACTGATGATAGTAAAGGGCCAACTATGTTTGCCACATAATATTCTGGTATGGACACTTCATTTAACATCACACTGCGCTTCTTGCTCCTGATCATTTGGAGCTGGTCTTTTTCTATTGTGACATCTTCAATATGTGATCAGTGATCAGAAGTCAGTTGCTGCACTATGATCCCATTTGTATATTTTGTTCCCTTACCACTCAGATTCCTTTCTCCAAATTCATTATTATCCCAGGTTAAATGTGTAAAGGTTTCTTTTTAAACCCCTCTGGAATGTTACTTTTCAATAGTTGTTGTTCGGCCAAAGCCGTGTCCAGTTCTAGAGTTGTGATGTGGCTTATAGAGTGCCCAAACCCATTTAGAATGCTTATAAGTTTTGACTGACCAGTCCAATGTCGAGCAGCCATTTCCAGTGCATAATGCTTTAGTAAAAATAAATTCCTCTGTGAGAAAGGTTCAGAATATCTTGTGCTATGGCAAGTAGTTTTTTTCTTATCTTTCTCAGATACAGTAATAAATCTTTTTTCCACTTCAACTTCATCAGCAATACCACACATCAATGCCAATGCATTGAACAGTTCTACAGGAATTATCTTCATGGCACATTCTATAGTTACACTACTGCTCCCAGGAGGCCAAGGCGTTGGTACTTTCACGGAAATAATCCGATTTCTTAAATACATATTAGCATGATACTAATTGTACATATAATTTTTATCGCCATCTGAAACAAAATGTAAAAGAAACCACTAAATAACTGTTTTTAAAACATTAGAAATAAAAATACTTCATTACTTTTAGATATTTTTGTGTTCTAATATTTATATACAAGTGTGATATATTTTCCACTAGTAAATTTTTGTAGTAAAGTCTGTTCAGATAACATCACACAATTAGATAATTTATTATCAGATATGAATTAATCAATGATTAGAAGTAAGACTAATGTTAAAGAGTGTATATTATTATTTTAGATCGTATTATATTCCCCTTTTGCTTCATGTTCCTGTATTTCATCATCAACATCATCATCTGGTTCATCTAGTGAATCATCAGTTTCACATGTTAATATTAGATTACGAACAGTTTTTACACATAAAACCACCTCACTCTGATTCCTCTGTCTTGGTTTTAAGAAATTGTAGATGTAAATAAATAACAGATTGTTTTAATAGTTGGGGAAATTTTAAATATCATTTATTTCTACTTGGAATTATTTTAAAACAAATGCAAAACTCATGGCCATGAGATTTTATTTTAAAAAAGTGTATTAATTATGCTTAATTAATGAAAGAATTTAAAAAAGAAACAATCAGAAAAACATGCACAGACACACACGCACACACATACATATTATATTTTTATTGACAATTAAATTTATTGACACAACACAAGATTTTGTGATAGAAAAGGATATTTACATATGCCATATATTTATTTATTAGAAAAAAAAACTTACATTGCGATATCTGTGAAACGATTATAGCATTTATAATGCATTCCGATTTTTTCTTTGTTCGTTTCGCCAATGTTTTTAAAAGTTGAAAAACGTTTAAACATATGAGCAATATTACCTCGCTGAAGGACAAAATTGTTCCATTTATTTGCATATTCACAAATTTTAAAAAGGGTATTTCAGTAAAAGAAAGAAATTTTTCAATCGCATTTGTATTGCACAAACATTTGGGGCATTCATTTTTTGGACAATTTTTTTAAACTAAGGGAGGTAACTACTGAACGAAAAAGCATTTATTTACTAAATGATTACCTCCCTTACATGATTATACGCTCAACATCAGCAATAAAATAATCAAATTGAAATGCAAATTATAAGAAACTGCGCATCGTTCAACTAGAGATCTTCTTATATTTAGATTCTATGACATCGAATCTCCCCGAATAAAGTGAACTTTTTCATATAGGTTGTGTGTCGACGGAATGACACAAATACTAGGGCTGGCCCATCGTCTTAGAATCGTAAGAATTAAGAGGTGTGTGTGTGTGTGATAAATAAAATGAACAGACATGTTCATTTAGGTTGGAATCATGCGCGTTTATATTTTTTTAATAAAAGGAACATAGAGATGTGTGTTTATATTAACGTGCTTTTTTTGCAAGTGTATATATGAATTGTGTATATGCGCTCGATGATTACAGTGTGCGGGTGTTTGGCAGAGTGTGCAGTAGTTCGTATATGTCACTTGTTGCGTTTATACGAAGTCTACGCCTCAAAAAATCTACACAACATTGTGTCGTACACATATGTGTCGTCTGGAAAAGTACAGAAAAGGCAGGTTGAAAAGTGTATGTTTGCGTTTTTATATTATGCGTGAGATTTTCGAAGTGGATATTTCTTGCATTGTGATCGGTTGAAAGAAACCGTGAGTCAATACATATAACAGCATTCTCTACCGGTACTAATTCGAACAACCTTATGACCAATCTAGAAGAAAACCAATAATATAAGATTGCGCAGTTTATTTTATACAACTAAACATTCGGTCGCGGATATTTGTGAGAGGATAAATACATTAATTTGGGAATCTTTCATGTATTCAATTTTATTCGTCTCGCTATAAAGAATAAGTTAAAAGATGGGAACGCGGTAACTTTGAGATCAATATTAAAACAATAGGTAAATTAACCTAAGAAATGTTTAACATAACATTTTAAAGTTCTGCATTTATGAGGTTAGAGGTGATTTTAGTGGTTCGAAAAAGTTATCACAAACAAGTACAGAACAAATAAATGTTATCAAAGTCAAGATAAGTTACTTTTCTACCTAACTAGATATGTTTTTAGTGTTTTTATTTAATGTAAAATATTTATTCAGCTCGAAAAACATACAGTGCTTACCGATGTATTGGAAAATTAAAAACGTCGCCCGATTCTCTCTTTGACACGATAAGCTTGGAAAAATGAGTTATAAATAAAAATACTAGACAAAGTACTGTTAAACACCCGCCGAATATATGTCAGCCTATGTCACGGTAACATATATTGAGCGAGTTTCTAACAGTATTTAGCATCGTTTTTTTTTTAATTCTTTTTTTTTTATTCAATTTTCACCCCAAACAAGGCACAGTGCCACTTTGAAGCAGGGGGCTACTATCAGGGACTTAATTAGCGGGGTCATTATGAAGGGAGATGGGTAGAAAGATGTTTGTTAACATTACACTTGAACTTCTGCATATCGTTGCAGTTGGGAAAGCAGAATCCCGGAAAGGGAGTTCCAAAGACCCGCAGTTCTGGGGAAGAAACTATTGGAGTAAGAGGCTTTCTTGCACCTAGAGATCTCTACTGTAAAGGGATGAGACTTAGTAGCTTGTCGGGTTTGTCGGGGGTAGTTACGTCGGGGAGGTACAAGTGTTTGCAGTTCGTCAGAGCATTCACCATTGAAGTATTTGTAGAACAGGCAGAGGGATGCAACATCTCGTCGATGGGACAGAGGCTGAAGCCTAGATGACAGTTCAGTTCTTAATTCCTATATATATATATATATATACATATATATATACACTAACATATACCTATATATATATAATCATAAAGTAGTTGATAACAGAAACTTATATATATATATATATATATATATATATATATATATATATATATACAAGATTAACCCATTCCATGGTTTACAGATACCCCATAACACAAAACTCGCACTCATTCTCTTATATATATATATATATATATATATATATGTGTGTGTGTGTGTGTGTGTGTGTGCGTGTGCGGGTGTGTGCGTGTGTGTGAGTGCTAATAAGTGTATCTGTGCATATATATACATATAAATATATATATATAAATATATATAAAGATATATATAAATATATATATAACTATATATATAAATATATTTGATGAATATATATATATAAATATATATGTATAAATATAAATATATAAATGTAAATATATATATATAAATATATATGAATATATATTTATATATATATTCATATATTCATATATAAATATATATATAAATATCTATATAAAATATATATAAATATATATATAATATGTAGATAAATATATAAATATATATATATATATCAGAATATTCTTTGCAATTTACTGTTATTAAATACTTCAAATAGTTTTGAAATCAAAGAAAATAAAATTTATCTCAAACATCCGATATTTGTTACAATTTGTAGCAATTTAATTTTTTATTGTAAGGCAAGGTAAAGAAACCAATCAGGTAGCTACTACTAGAAGTATGCATATATTCTGTCGATATTCTCACTCTTGTGTGTTATTTTTCTTTTAATTTTTTATAAAGAAATACTAATTATGTTTGATATTGAAAAGTGGGTAGGACATGGACTAACAAACTACACCGTCCAAGTACGAAATCAGTTTTACATGAAGCATTTCAATAAAGATGTTGGCAACTTTCACGTGGTACCTTCTGTAAAAACCCGATATTTTTTCTAAATGAAAATTCTAGGTAGAAGGACACCAGGGAAACTAATACAAACAAAACATGACCTGATTCATACGTACTAAATGTATAAATTTGATAATAATTTGAGATTATTTCATTTCCGAAAGGTATCATATTAATATTTAGTTACCATGCAAGTGAAGAGAGGTTGTGTACATACTGAATGCGGGTAAAATGTCTTCTTTCTTTGCTAATTCATGAAAATGTAAATAAAATATTGATGAGGATTAAATATAGAAATCACAAAAATAGATACCAAACAATTATTTCTACTAACAACATGGACATAATTACGTACAGTAAATAACTATCATATTCATCGTGTAGATGTGATAAAACACATACATACGATATACATGATAGCTATTCTATTTCAAATATCGTTTAAGCATGACATATGATCGACAGACTGAGCTCTGTACTGTGATTCGTGGACGTATCTAAAATGGATAAAGTAACTTTAATTGATTCGAAAAACATTCTTGACTTAATGCCACGAGCAGTTTGCTAGAAAATTTATAATAATGCCTCCCAGGTAATATCGCTGACAGAACCAGCTTATTGTTTAATCCACGAGTCGAATATTCCAAGCTACAATTTTCCAGATGTTGCCGCGCATAATCATACGCGGTTGCGCAAAATTTCAACACTTCACTCGGCCGCAAACAGGTGCCATCTGTAAATACATCAAGTCGTTCAATCCTCTTGAATTGTAAGAATTCTTCTTGTGTGCTGTTTCTGTTCATACGAGGTAATTAAAAACACCAGAAAAATGTAACCATTATTTGGGATATTGTAGATTTCTATTAACATCCACTTTAACAGACAAACATATGAAGTTCTTAATATAATCATCTGCGTTCTACTCGACGACAATGATACATTTGGCAAGTGTAATATCAATTTACAAAAGAAACGTTAATTTTGAAACCAATATAAAATCCCAACGATCATTTTACCGGAATACAATGGCTGACACAGCGATCGTGAGTCTTTCGGTATTTGAAGTATTAATAAACGTACGTTTTATTATTATTGGGCAAATATATTCTTGGGTCTATAGCAATTATTGTGTTAGAAAAATGTTATTTGTCTAAGCAAAAAAAAAAAAAAAAAAACATGGCAGCATAAATTTAATCAGAGAAGCTAATCCAGCCATGATCAGTAGGTAGAGAGATAAAACGTGTCGCCATAAAGAAAACAACACTACCTTTACTTTTAAACTTTATTGAAAAAATAAGTCACGTTACTTGATTATATAGTAGAGCTTACATATATTCAATGCAGCCGCCTACAGCTTAAATCACCGCTTCGATACGTGTCCGGAATTAAGAGCATACCTTATCCTTAAGCGCTGGCGGAACTCGGCGGATACTCGGCGGATAGTGACGATCTGGTTGGTTTTGGTGTTATGGGAGGTCATGTTGGGTATGTTCCTGTATCTGTGGCAATTTAGCGATGCATTTTGAGGGTGCATTTTGAGGGTGCATTTGGAGGGTACAGGAAACGGTCTTGTTGTCATAATTTGGATCGGTGAAGAGCATGAGTTGTACGGCGGCGTATCTCCGATCTCGCTCGTTGAACATTGTGTCACTTTAAGACATGATAAAAAGCTCCTATCGCTTTTAATTTATGAAACGAATATTCAGTAAAAAATACTTTTAGCGTTGAATTAAAATCCAGATGTTAACATCGTAAAACAACTTCTTTAGTAATATAACAGTATATAAATGATTGCTTAATACTAGATGAGAACTATTAAAATGGGCAATAATATTTTTATTCTTTGAAATAAGCAATAAAATATACTTATAAAATACCGCAAGATGATCAAAAACGAGATGACATACTGTAATATAATTTACTCTCTCCCTAACAAATGGTGGTACACTTCGGAGTTGTCAATTTCCATCTAAATTTTGCTTGTATTGTTTTATAGCCATTACAAATAAAAATATATCTGAAATTTCATGGATAGTATTGGCACGGCGTATTTACGTTGACACGCCGGTTCCCTCAGATCACCGAAGTTAAGCGACGTTGAGCCTGGTTAATACTAAACTGGTTAACCATTTTGTAATACCTGGTGCTATATGTGCTTTGAAAACTTACGAGGGATGGGCGCCGCCAGGATATTCTTGGCCAAGACACACTACACGAAATAATGCAGCCCGTAGGGTTAATGAACTCATCCATTCATCCACCATCGTATATAATTGGGGAAATATTGGAAACCTCGTATTGTTTGTAGAAAAGTCTCCTTGTCTCCTTCCATACAAAAAACTACCACCGTTTAAAACACAAATAACACAAAGTTTGAGTTAGAACAATGTTTATTACTTACCTTATTAACTGAACAAGAATTCATTCGTGTCATTGACTATTCTCATAAAAATATTATTTGCTCATGTTGTATTGTCATGCACTTAATCGTATATTATATATTCTTAACTAACGTGTCATGTATATATATATATATATATATATATATATATATATATATATATATACGCTTTGTTCGATATATAACGGACTGTTGTCCTCGTATCCTCAATGTCTATCTTAATGGCACGTGGCTCATCTAGTGTTGCGGGTGTATGCGTGTTAGACATATAAACACGTAACGTAGACGACAAAAGACGATATAGGTGTCTGCTGCTGGCTGTTCCTGGGAGATTCGTTAATCATGTTGGGTAGAGCCGGGCCTGTTTAAAGGAAACGCTTCAAGACAGAAACCAAAGACGAATGGGTGTTTTTATATATAATTTATTCACTCCTCGGGCATCTCGTTACAGCGGCAAATGAAGTTAATCGACATCTCTTGCTTGTGGTTTCGCTAATTGAGATTATTGGGAGATCCTCTTAATCTATCTTGCTTATTCAGTGTCTAGGATCCAACTCACCTAAAGCTTACTTAAACCAGAACACCTGACAGGTCACGCCCGGTTCCCGCTCGCATACTTCCGGTGCAACTCACCGATCAACAGAATCTGATACTTGTCAAAACTTCTCACGATTAAAATCTCTGTTGTTTAGGCCGCTAGATAAATAGTTGATTAGATAGATAGATAGATAGATGATTATATAGATAGATAGATAGATATATAGATGATTATATAGATAGATAGATTGATAGATAGATAGATAGATAGATAGATAGATAAATGCTTCTACCCAACTATTACCTAACACTTATATTTATGCCCTATATTCATGTTTGTGAGTTAAACTAATGCAGAAATGTAAATTTCACATAGTCAGTTATCCACTATAGTAGCGTTTATTTTTCATTTTATACATCTAAACCTTAACTCTAACACTGACCTTATTCTCGTTTAATGCATGTCTAAATAGGAGTAAAAAAAGTAGGACAATAGCTAGTACGCACAATACGTATCACTTGCTTAGCTCTGCTTTTAAAAACAATTATTGTTTTCAATTTTTGCCAGGGGCCTTTTTATTAGATCCGGGAAACTTTTCCAACATATGCATAGCATAGCAAATTATCTTCAATTTAGTGTTGGCAATATGTATATTTTTCTGCATGGTATGCCTAAAAAGTCGATACATGAATCTTAATTATTCTTGACTTCTATAAATTATATCCTTGATACAATTGTGTCAGAAATTGATATATTTGCTGCTTTATTATCGACATTCATTTTATTTCAACTAAACTAAGTTAAACAGTTACATAGAAGACACTGCCAGGTTGATGAATGGAAGGCGTCAATTCTCAAAAATTCTATATTTTTTTATACCTGCTAGTATCGTATTTCTCTACAAAGCCACCATTTGCCCATACATCGTGTAATCGTGTCACACATGTGCTGGTTCTCCTTCACCTGGCCTCTCTTTTTCGGACAATGTAAAAGAAATGCCAATAATCTAAGATGATCCATACTATCTAACCAGCATCTCCCGTCCGATTACTACGATGTTGTATCCTTTACTATATTTTATAAGTAGTCTGACTGGGAAGGCATCAGAGATCTTATCAGAGATGTCCAATGGGGAAATATTTTTCTCTTCTTGCTGAAAAGTGCGCAAATGAGATCACTGAATGGTTCAAAACAGCAATTAGAGCACATGTTCCCATGCGGAAATTTTATGGCAAGCCCCACTCTCCCCAATGGTTTACTTCGACTTGCGCAACTGCCATTGCTCAAAAGCAGCATGCATACCGCAGATTTAACCGACATAAGTCCAATTCAAACAAACAGAAGTATATAGAAGCTAGAAGTAACGTTAAGAAAGAAATAGCGACAGCTAAGAGAGAATTTACTGAAACCACTAAAAAACGCATCGAAGCACAAAAATTAGGAAATCGTGACTTCTGAAAAATCTACAACAATGTAGTAAATAATGGGCAATCAACAATTTTCCCACTAACCAACAATCATCAGGTTGTTTGCTCAGCAACCGACAAGGCTAATATGCTTGCCAGCCGGTTTGCCTCGAACTCCACACTGGACCCTTCCAACCACCCCCTGCCTGACTTTCCTTTGCGGACAGACGCCACGCTAGACGATCTAAAAATAACCCCTGCTCAGGTACACGCTATCATAAAAGACCTTGACACTTCAAAAGCATGTGGACTTGATCTCATCCCAACTGTGCTATTAAAAAAGTGCTCAGCCGAAGTAGCTTCAGTTCTCTCCAAACTCTACAACAAATTCATTAATGAATATGCTTTCCGGGCTGTTGGAAAACTGCTTCTGTGGTACCAGTATTCAAGAATTCTGGCGAAAGAACTGACCCATTAAATTATCGCCCCATTAGCCTCCTCCTACTTTTCGCCAAAATATTTGAGACCCTAATTAACCATGCTCTAGTCCGGCACCTTACAGATGCTAAGCTTCTGACTGACAAACAATATGGATTTAGACAAGCCCGTTCCACAGCTGACATCCTCACTGTAATATCTGAACGTATATACCATTCACTGGACAAAGCGGGGGAGGGCAGAGCGGTAGCTCTAGATATATCTAAGGCTTTTAACAGAGTATGGCATGAGGGTCTTCTCAGGAAAATTAAATCATACGGTATCACTGGTAGAATACTTAACATAATTAAATCCTTTTTAGATAAGAGAAAAATCCAGGTTGTCCCCGACGGTTATACATTTAAACAGTGTGATATAAATGCGGGAGTACCTCAGGGGTCTATCCTTGGACCTCTATTGTTCCTAATATTTATTAATGACCTCCCCGACAAAACTGCCTCTGAGATGGGTAAATATGCTGATGACACCACACTCTATAACAGGCATGACAGGAAAACAAATGAACACATAACTAAAGAAATGGCAAAAACACTAGAGGATGACCTCCAATCTGTAGTGGAATGGGGACATAAATGGATGGTCACATTCAATGCTGCCAAGACTAAACTGGTTTCCTTCAATAATTACAAGAACCCTTTTCTTCCACCAATAGCAATGAGAGTACATCTTTCAAATTGCTTAGCCTAATGTTCACAGGAAACATATGTTGGAACAATTATATTGAAAACATTGCCAGGGCCGCTGCAAAAAAGGTAGGCTCTCTCTACCGTGCTAGAAAACTACTGACACCTGAAAGTATTCTGTACCTCTATAAGGCCACCATTCGCCCATGTATGGAGTATTGTTGTCACGTTTGGGCTGGTGCATCTGCTACTAGTCTCTCGCTCCTTGACAAGGTTCAAAAGAGAGTCGCATATCTGATAGGCCCTGAACTGGCATCTAAGCTTCAGCCTCTGTCCCATTGACGAAACGTTGCATCCCTCTGCCTGTTCTACAAGTATTTTAATGGTGAATGCTCTGATGAACTGCAGACACTTGTGCCCCCACGACGTAGACACCCTCGACAAACCCGATGGGCAGCTAAATCCCACCCCCACACAGTAGAGATCCTTAGATGTAAAAGATCTTTCTATTCCAGTAGTTTCTTCCCCAGAACCTCTAGACTCTGGAATTCCATTCCAGGTCCCTGCTTCCCTAACTGTATTGACATGCAGAAATTCAAGTGTAACGTGAACCGACATCTTGCTGCCCAAATCCCAACATTATGCCCCAGTAGTTGCTGCCCCTGATAGTAGCCCCCTACACCAAAGTGGCAATGTGCCTTGTTTGGAGTGAAAATGTAATAAAAAAAATAAATAAATAAGATATGTCTCGACAAACTTGCTGCACTGATAAGCTTCCGACGTCAATATCGCGTCCTATCCTACAATAAATAAAATCCCACCCCTTCACCATTGTAATCATTAGATGCCGGAGGATTTTCTACTCTGATAGTTTTGTCCTCGAATTCCAAACCTTTGTAATTCATTCTCTGTTCATTGTTTTCTTAACTGTGATGATTGTACTGTGAATAAACACCTTGTTGCACAATACCCCATTCAGAATGCACCTTTATAGTCCTAACTCACAGTAGCTCTTACAAGGTCTAGTGACAATATACTGCATATTTAAAAAAGACGTTAAAGTGGACGTGAAAGATTGCCAGAATGAATGATGAGGAAATAAGACCGTATTATATACATAGGTAACGAAGATAAACCGTTACACAACTTTGTGTAAAATATAAATATTTCTTTGGTAATTGGTTCTGTGTGATAAGAAAGTAACCCTCTTTCTTTCTTTCGGTGTCTGTTCCAATTTTTCAGCGTGATATTTCAATGTAAGTATACGTAAAAAAAGCGGAGAAGAAACTGTATAGCCCATTGAAAATACGAAAAAAATCTAAGATAGGGTTTTATGAATTTTTATTACTATCATTCTAAAAGTTTAGCAAAATCTGATCAACACAGAGCTTCTAACTATGACGTGATAAAATGATGACAGCCATCGCACAAAAAATTACGAATATTTTCATATTTCACAGCTGTAGCTGTAGCTGATGCTTACACAAGAGTTTTTATTTTTCTACTATATATTTAGAGACAATTTTTTATAAAAAGTTTGTTACTAAATACATGAACAGACGAGATCATGACGCCATTAATGACGTCGTGAGATACATGTACATTTTCTGAAGATTATTAAATACGCAGTGCATTTTAAAACATACACCATCACTGAATATACGTATCAGTTCAATAGTTACTATTTTCATCATCAGACATTGCTTCCTCATATTGTAACAACTTCCTTCGTGACATTGTCTGCATACTCGTGAGCAGGTAAGTTCATGTCTTTTGCAAGTGCGCCGAGGTGTACTAAAACCACCAGCACAGTTGCAGTGAATTATTTTCAGAAGTGTTTATGGCGAAAGTGAGGTATTCATCATCACTGGAACTAGACTGTTGTTCTGCAATTCCATTCCCCATTCACTACCGTTTTGATAAACTTTTAGTATGTTGTTCCAGACATACAATAGGAAACATAAAGACATATAACGCTTTCTTGGCATTTGTTCAAGTTCAATGGTCACCCATTTGATATTAACCAGGCTAAACGTAGCTTAACTTCGGCGATCTGACGAGAACCGGTGTGTCAACGCCATTATGCCGTATGACAGATAGCGTAGTATTTGTCATCGCAATCAGTGGTTGAGTTTTTGTAGCTTTTAAAGGAGAGAAGTTTAGTCTTAGCAGCATTACATTTTAACATCTATTTACGGTACCATTTGACTATAGACTGAATGTCGTTTGTTAAGGTTTTCACCATTGCCTTGGATATGTGTACATTTATTCTCCCTTTATGTCTGTTATAGAGAGTGCTGTCATCAACATATATACATATCTCAAACACAATTTCATCAGTGATGTCGTGTAATAGCCTCCCGTGCTTATGTGAGCAACTGACCTCTAATCTAATCGGAAACTGTGGCTCATGATTGTCTTCTCCGGGAGGGCTTCACAAAATTCTCTGCGTCTCTATGTGGATTTCTGCTGAAAAGCAAAAGCATAGACTTGCATGCGCGCCGGAAAGGACAGACAGACACTCGGGGTTACTTGCTACGAAAAGTTAGTTTCACAAAGGTTACAGATTTTTACATATGTACATCGTCAGTTCATTAAACACTTTGAGTCTCACAAAAATTTTATTATTCCTCCATTGGATGACGGCCAGGAGCGTCTCTGGCGTTCTGTTTCTCGAGAATTGGCTTAAATCTGCTCCAAAGAGTGTAGGTGATTGCTTAAATATTCAGGGACGGGGTGGGGTCTGGCGATTTGCCAATCAACTTCAATACGTACAGGATGGGAATCCCAGCCAATTTGCGCGTATGTACTTCCACAAATCGTCCATAGTTTCGAAAATCTGAGACAAAAAAATTAAATCCTTTCACACGACCTCAAGGTGTAAAAACCTGTCATTCAGAAAGCCATTGTCTGAACATGTGTTCTTCAGGCCAGCATAGGTCTGGTTTCATCTGCACATTATTTTGACATTTCCTTTCCCTGCGTTTTTAACAATAAAACTTATGTCTGTTTTTCTCAAGTATAATGCTCATTACATATATATTTTTTGATAGGTCACCCGCCGCTGTCCGGGATTCAGTTAACGTTCAACAAACAATATTAGCATATTTACTCGGCCTCCCTCAGGTTAAAGGGGGAGGAAGCAACCGCTCCCTCAAGACGATTACGTCACATCTGCCCACTTCGACATATTTCTTCTTACAGAACCAATAGGTCTAAGCCCAACACACCACTCCGCCCTTCTCAGAGCCTATTCTTCATCGTTGATTTACCTGTCAAGAAAAGACACCATATACATAGTCTGATAGCGACCCTCCAACGAGAGTTCTCCCCCTCTTTTTCACACAAAAGTTCATAAGCAAGTCATTACAAAGAACTAAATAAAATCAAAAAGTTTATTATAAGTCGTAAAATTTAGAAGTCCACGGTCTTAATCATTTATTTTCATCATGCATTATGGAAGTTTTTGTTGATTGTTTTTCATAATTTACAATGATACCCCCCCCCAAAAAAAAAATTTCAACATTTATAAATGTCACAGTTCCTTCTCAGTTCGTGAATCCTATATTTCTTAATTATCAACCTATTTTAAATTGTAATGTCTTTTTTTTCAAAACTCATAAGAGTTATCTCCCTTGTTTAAAAAAGAATTTTATTGTTGTTTTTTCAAACTAGTACTTGCATTTTTTCACTAATTTTCTTCCTAATACATCAAACTGATCAGTTGCCCTCCGATGGGTGCTAATTAATTCTATATTGGGCCGCAAGCAATTCACTAGTGTCAACAATCGCTTCGACTGTTTGATTATTACCTTGCTAGTTTTCTTGAAAATGACACCCCTTCTCACTAGCAGCGCAATAGATTGCATAGTAGTCCTAACAGGAACAACACAACGATCTTCTTCATCCCCTCTCTTTCTATCTCCCTCCCTTTCTTCTTCGTGGTCTGGTTCGTTTTCTTTTTGTCTTGTTCGCGCGTGTTTCCCAAAAGAGGGGAAAAAGGTTCTTTCTTTTCTTTTTCTCTTTTACTGTCTTTGTGTTTAATAACTTAACGTTTTTCTGTCTCTCTTCACTTTTCTCTTTTTCTTTTTGCTTTTTCTTTCTCTGTGTTTACTATCAGTCTATTTTTCTCTATTATAGTTTTTTTCAGTTTTTCACAATCGTCTTATTTTCAAATGTGTGTAGCACGCGTGCTTTTTTTCTTCTACCGTCTCTGTGTTTTTCGTTATGTTTTCTCTGTCTGTCTTTCTCTATCTTTTTATTATTAATGTTTTCGTGTGTGTTCGTCGTAATACTTTTTTCCGCGCCAAATCGATTACAACCTCCGGGTCATATCCTGAAGGTCACGGAAACCAAATGTCACAGCCTCCCGTGCTCAGCTCAGCAACTGACCTCTAACCTCATCGGAAACTGTAGTTCGTGATCGTCTTCTCAAGGAGGGTTTCACAAAATTCTCTGCGTCCCTGTGGTGATTTCTGCTGAAAAGCAAAAACAAAGATGTGCATCCGGGTCGAAAAGGAAAGACTAACACTCAGCGTTTCTAGTTACAAAAAGTTAATTTCACAAAAGTTACTGGTTTTTACATATGTACATCGTCAGTTCACAAAAATATTATTCTTCGTCCACTGGATGGCGGTCATGGGGGGGTCTCGGGCGTTCTGGAAGCGGGTTTCTTTCTCGAGAATTGGCTTAATCTGTCCCAAACTGTCTGGGCTGGGTGCTTGCTTATATATTCAGGGACGGGGTGAGGTCTGGCGATGTGCCAGACCAATCAAACTTCAATACGTCAAGAGGGGAATCCCAGCCGTTCTGCGTGAGTACACTTCCACAAACCATCCATAGTTTCGAAAATCTGAGACAAAAAATTAAATCCTTTCACACGACCTCAAGGTGTCAAAACCTGTCATTCAAAAAGCCATTTTCTGAACATGTGTTCTTCAGGCCAGCATAAGTCTGGTTTCATCTACACATTATGCTGACATTTTCTTTTCCTGCGTTTTTAAACAATAAAATGTATGTCTTTTTTTCTCAAGTACAATGCTCATTACTATTGATAGGTCACCCGCCGCTGTCCGGGATTCAGTTAACGTTCAACAGACAATCTTAGCATATTTACTCGGCCTCCCTCGGGATCTAGGGGGAGGCTCAACCTCCCCAATAGGGAGCAACATCGCTCCTTCAAGACGGTTACGTCACAGTCGTTTACGAATACCAGAAATAATAAGGGACAAGGGTTGACCCCTGAGGAACACCAGCATTAATATAATGTCGTTTGGGCGTTTAGCCATCTATGTTAACCTGGATTTCTTTTCTTGTCTAAGCAAGATAAGTCAGTAATTTAATATTACATTCGTGAATGACGGGGTAAAACTGTAGCATTACTTCTATTCATCTCTCTTTTCCCCTCCCCCGTTTCCCGTTTTCCTTCTCCATGGCCCGCTTTCTTCTTGGACGATACTCGCTATAGACATGCACACATCTAACTCGAATCAGCCTAAGAAAAAATAACTATGTGAAAAATCAGAGTTGTTTCCCTTTACAAGATAATATTAAAAATGTTGTTTTATTTTAATTACATAAAATTATATAAATGACTATATAATCCCCAAAGACTCAATCGTTTTTTTCTTATAGAGTTTAAATATTATTTTTCGAAGAATACACTGATTAAAAACTACTAAATTTGTAAGGGTTTGTTTAGCACCCTTTTAGTTTTAACGAAGCAAACTCAGATACACATGCGTTTGCCTTTTATATAAGAGATTATTATCATTTCTGATGACATTAAGAAAAATATCACTTACTGCTGACTTATATTTTTAAGCGTGGATTTATTTCTGAATACATTTCAGAACGTGGGGCTTGTCTGTCGTGCTATTTGCTTTCTAATATAAGCTTTCTGTTGCTCCTTTGAATCAGATAGAATATTGCGAGTCGACTGAAAAGAAACACCAGTCATGTCAGCTGAGCTAAAGAAATTTTTTTTTTAATCTGTAGACTTGGCGTTTTCTCTTTTCTTTTTTTAATTATATTTTTTAGAATATTGCAGGTGGGGTTTACTATGCCTTGAGAAATAGTGCCGGATATTAGAAGAATTGGTGACGTTAGTGGGAATGAGATGACTAAGAATGGTCATGAAAGAAAATTTCCATCACGCACATAAACAAAAACAGAAAGAAAATCTAAAGTTGTAAAATTGGAAATAAAAAGAGAAGTAGAACGAAAAACGTATAAATCGGTATAAAAATCAGTAATGGGGAAAATAATTTTATCATGAAAATAGATTCGCTTCTCATTCCTCTTATATACAGCATAATCATGTTAACAAACTGGTTGTCATTAGATTAGTGAAGTTAAGAATTAATCAAATTTACCAAATTTCCACTACTAACAATTACTACGACATTATCACACTGACCAGTGTACAGTAATTAACTCTAATCCTCTAGTGACCTCTGGCATTGATAAGTGGTGACTTCTTTGTAAAAAGAAAAAGAAAATTACGATCAGCACCAGAAGAGTAACTATGTGAGAATAGCAGGCAGTGATTGTAGGAGGACTCGGACACCTCCATACAAGAATTGCAAAAACCTAACGTCATCATCTCACTTGATAGGAATATGCAAAACTGAGGATCGCTTATTAATTTAATGAAGTTTCCATCTTTTGGAAGAAGCCGTTTCAACCTTAAATAACCGCTTGGGTGACCGCTTCAGTAATAGTCTCCTTTCTCGTATTCGTCGAACAGACTTTTGTGTAATGAAACACGCTCGCACACACACACACATACATACACACAAATATATATATATATATATATATATACATACATACACATATATATGTGTGTGTGTGAGTGTGTGTGTGCACCGATATTATTTTATTTTTTTAAGAACAGACACATGTGCTTCGAAATTCCGTTGTTCTCATCAGTATAGGAAATAATAATTACTGCCAGTTGGAGGATTCCAAACCAGTCAAAAAGTCATCATTTATATTGTAGGCTGGTATTAAACTTCAGGTAACCGGTAATTAGCTCCAGAAGTAAAGGAGACAAAGTGTTATTAATGTCGATAAGGTAGGTATAAGGAATTGAACAGTCAGCTAGTATTCAATTATGACGTTGGTATATATATATATATATATATATATATATATATATATATATATATATATATATAGAGAGAGAGAGAGAGAGAGAGAGAGAGAGAGAGAGAGGTGTGTATATATATAAGTGTAAGTTGCTCCTCGTTGTTAAGTTAAGGGTAGTACTAGCAGTAGTAGTAGTAGTAGTAGTAGTAGTAATTATGGTGGTGGTATTTTATTCTTCCGGTATTTCGGAGTTTATCTAGTACAAGGTTATTGCAATTTTGTCGTGTAGTTTTGCGTCCTACAACTGAAAAAGAGAGCAATAAAAATGCGCAATTTAATTCTAGCTGGAAAATGGACCTTTTGATAGCAAATCTTGTTCTCCGTTTGCAGTAGCGAAACATTATCCTTTTGTATCCCAATTATAAATGTTTTTGGTGAACCCGGCGAGTAAAAGAAGCAATTATATCGAGTGTTTGATGGAGCAAAGAAAGGGGACGAGGTTATGAAGCTGTCCGATTATATAAAATGGCTGACGTCGGGGCGAAGACAACGCTTCAAAAGAAAAAAAGGCTGGACGCGTTTGTCGATGCTTGAAAAGGTCAATACTAAAAAGAAACACCCACTGTTGAACATTTTCCAAGAATGTCAAGAGTTGATTTACAGAGAAGCAGACACTGATTTGTAACTCCAGACAATGGTCGGCAGCCTCAAAGACTTCAGTGCCACTCAACAACCAAAAAAAAAAAGATAAGAGAATAAATAAAATAAAGAAACTGATGTGACTGAATTGTGATGTTTTTTTTGTTTTTGTTTTATTTTGTTTTTTGTTTTTTGCTGTAATAACTTGGAATGTTCTATTTTAGATATATTTTTTTTTTATTTGGTTGATTCAGAAAGGAATAGATAGCTATAAAAAGCAATTTTGACGTTTTTTCTTCTCGTCAACATAAAAACAAAACGCAACTCAGAATACGTACTGCTATATAACAAAGTGCAGGGGCTGGGGCAGACACTAAAATACAATGTAAAGTGAAGAATACTAAAACGCTGCTTTCAAGTGAAAACGGACTTTTGTTCGTGACGTGTAACTTTTATGCTAGCCAGTCAATAAGTACATTCGTATATATATATATATATATATATATATATATATATATATATATATATATATATATGCCACGGATCAATATCACTATTTACCAGTAAACTTAAACACAAAGAAATATTACCGGCAATGAATGCTTGTTTGACGTATCGACACGCAATTTTACAATAGTTTGTTCACAACAATCAGATATTTCAGAACTGCCGACTGAAAGCATGATCCCGCACATTTATTGGAGAAGAGATATAGGTGGCAAGAAATGTTCTTTTATTAATACTTCTGACAACGGACGGCTTGTATTTGGAATTTCCGTCCATGTATCTTGTGTAAGATTACCCGATTTTCAATTTCTTTTTCGGACTAATTCATTTTTAGATATGTATATAATCAAAAACCATGTAATGTTTTATCATAATAAGAATAAGGCCCCTAGACATGAAGCATAGTATTCTTATATATTTATTTTGATCTTTATAAGGGAAAAGAAAAATACTGCAAACCGATTCTGTTCTGAATTTTTTCTCGTCCTTGGACACGTTCAGTCTAGTTCACACACACACACACACACACACACACACACACACACACACACACACATATATATATATATATATATATATATATATATATATATATATATATATATATACGTTTTATTTTTTATTACCGTATCTTTCTGTTAAGTTACATTATTGTTTCAGCTACCCGGCCGTTTTTTGTCGTCTGTAGCTTCCTCAGACTTTTACAGAAAACCATATTTGCTCAACAACAGTATTGAGCACTTTCTCCAGTTTTTATTTATTACCATTTCCACTATGTATATATATATATATATATATATATATATATATATATATATATATATATGGTGGCTAGCGCATTTTGCTTATTTAAATTTGACGCCTTAAACGATGGTTGCTCCAAGAATGGCAGGGATGGACTTATTTAAGAGAGTGGAACTGAAAGTCCGGTTCTTAACGTGCGTTATTTATTTTTTGTTTATTTTTCAGAAATCCCAGTAAGCATAAAAGAGTGGGCGAAGTTTAAACGCGCTTTATCTGTTTCATTTTTTCAATGGGTCGCTCGATCGTCGCAACGCAACGTACATTCCGTAAACGCCTCAATATTGATGGTTGTGTTTCTGGCCGGCAGTCGATCGTTTTATGGGTAAACAACTTCAGGAAAAAAGGGTGGTATAAAGAAAAAGAAAAATGAGCTCCCACGAACAGGAAAGTCACCCTCAAAAAAATTAACGCGGTGAGATAATCTGTTTTGAGATCTCCCAGACGGTCTGCCCGCAAACTCGTATCTGCTCTTGGATTGTCTGCTAATTCTGTTAGACCAATCCTCCATGAAGAATTGAAATTTAATTCCTACAAATTGGTTATAGTGCAAGTACTTAATCAACGCGATGTTATTTCTTGTGAAAATGTATGTGTTGCGCTTTTGGGCTTCCTGACGACACACATGGTTTCTTCATTGATGGGGCTTACTTCCATCTTTCGGGTTCTATAGATAAGCAAAAACATGTGCTATTAGAGTTCTGACAACCCCAGATATCTTCATCAACGTCTTTTACACGCGTAACGTATAAGTGTTTGATTACACTCTCGCGAGTTGTCGCAAAGTTTTTGGAAGAAAATGAACAGGCAGCACAGTTAAATCTGTCGTTATGTCAACATGATCAATGTGTAGTTCCTGCCAACACTTAACCAGATGGGTGTGTCAAATGTGTGGTTGCACCAGGAGGGTTCCTCGGCACACAGCGCGCGTCAATGCGTGTTTTGCGGTAGAACTTCCCAGGACACCTCATCTCCTTAAGGGGCGATCTACATTGGCCACCACGGTCCTCTGATCTATCAACAACTATTTTTTACGGGGATATCTGAAATTAATTGTTTACGATGATTGTCCTAACACATTGACATAGCTGAAAAACAACATTCGTCAAAATGATACCAACATACCCATCGATATGCTGGAAAGTATTAACCGAAACTCTAGAGTTCGATTAACTCAGTGTATATAGAAGAATAGACGCTACCTTATCATCATTAAAACTAGTAAAATATAAAATAAAATGTTTTACTAGTTGCAGTTCATAGAAGTACATGCATACGTGCATTATTTGTGTTTAAGATTCAGGTTGCTCTACATCACCATATATATATATGTGTGTGTGTGTGTGTGTGTGTGTGTGTGTGTGTGTGTGTAGATAAATAGATAGATCGATAGATAGAAAGATAGATATATAGATATAGATATACACTTGTGACGTAAAGAAAATAGTATTTTTTACATAACAGAAACATTTCTATGAAAGTATATTAAAATGAAAAAGAATAAAGATAGATTTCTATGAGTCGTTCTGTTTTTTATATTTGATACTGAATTATAAGTGGTTGGCCATACTTATAGGTAAATATGCACTGAACAGATACCATAATACTTATTATAGTTAAATTCAAATTTTGATATAGCTGCTTTTTTATTTACATCGTTCATTTCTGTATCATGTTTAAGTAATTTTAAACCCCATTTTTCCCATGTTAAATAAAAATTTCGAAATAATAACGTTAATATTTCAGCGGCTCAATTTTGCTTTTGTTTTTTTTATTTTAAACCCCACTCTTCCTATGTTAAATAATAATTTCGAAACAATAAGGTTAATATTTCAGCGACCCAATTTTTCTTTTGTTTTGTTTTTTCGCGTTTAAATTATCCAAATAAACAGTTGTTAATACTGTATGCTTTTTTTTTTTTTTGCTTTTTTTACATCGTTCATTTCTGTATTACTTTTCAGTTATGTTAAACCCCACTTTTCCCATGTTAAATAATAATTTCGAAATAATAACGTTAATATTTAAGTGCGCAGGTCACGCGCGCATGCGCAACTGGATGCCGTAAACCTGAAAGTGGTTACGTACATCGTTATAAGGTCATTTGAGTTTTATAATTATATAGATTATGAACATTTGTTTTTATTTACGAGATAAAATAACAAATAATTTATGTGTGCATCATCTAAAATAAAAATATTAGCTCATGTTTTTTGGTATTTAAAAGTTTTTCATTTAATAAATGCTATCATTAAATAAATTATACATTAAATAAAGTAATTAAAAAAGATAAACATGTTACATTTTCCGTTTAACTTATACACATCTTTTGAGTCACTTTACGTTAAATAAATTAAATAGGTTTTGATAGTATTCATAACAAAGTCATGTGTTTATATATATATGTGTGTGTGTGTGTGTGTGTGTGTGTACTCTAACCCGTCGACGTATGAGGTTCCGCCACAACAATTAAGTTGCGCAGAAATCCACACAGATGATTTGTTTATAGTGGTGAAGACTTTGTGTAGAACCAACCACTTTTTGTTATTACTGCTAACCTCCATCGGTGCAGATAACTGCCACAGGAGAGAGTATACAGTAGACCGCAGGTTTTTACATACGAGTTTCATTCTCCTAGACGCATGTCTTAACGAAGACTGGGGGGTGCATCTCTCCCAGTGAATTAATACGCCTCCAGATACCAACCTGGAAATTTCTACGACTCGGCGCGGTACATATACACCCCCTCATCTGGCACTGGCCAGGCTCAACGTTGCTTAAACACCCCCCGCACACACACACACACACACACACACACACATACACACACACACACACGGACGATGTCAAAACATCGTTAAACTCACTACTCGTTCAAGCAGCCGCCAATAGCGTAATGGTTAGGAGCCTTGACTGCCGTACAAACGGTTGGGTTTCAATCCTGGCTTGAGGTAGTTGCCTGTCTAGCCGCACTGATGAGCTGTGAAACAGCGAAACAGTACTGTATGTGGATGACTATATATATATATATATATATATATATATCATATCCAAAAAAATTGAAAGCTCTACTTTAGGTCAAGTTTCATCATACATGTCAACATCAAAATGAAAATTAAGTGTTGGAAAATATAGTCGCCATCCTTACAGGTTAAAACAGATAGTAAGTAATGAAGAACGATGACTTACTATTTTTAGCATGTCTTTATAACTTGAAAATAATTTTAAAAAAACTGTTATCCTTTATAGTTAGCTTGCATATGTATCATTGTTTTTAAATGAGCTACGATATTTTACGATCAATTTTACATAAATCACTCATTCTAACTCAACAGAATATACCTTCTGCCGTTATTAATGGGCATAAAGTCCCACGTGTGTATATATATATATATATATATATATATATATATATATATATATATATATATATATATATATATATTTATATATATATATTGTTGCGATATTCAAATATGTCATTATCGTATTAATAAATAAATACATTTAATGGTTAAAACTCCGAGACGTGAAGGAATTAAAACGGCTAAGTGAACAACAACGGCGATGGCGACAACGACGAGAACAAAAAAGAAAGAAAAGAAAAACGCTGATATATTTAAAATTCAGAAAAATGTGATGAGCGTTTCTTTCCAAGAAAGCTAACCGTTAGGAATTTGAAACGGATTCCAAGGAGAGAACACGTCTAACTAAGCAACTCCGCTGATAAAATCAACACCACGAGAAATATGAAAAGAAAAACATAATTGATGTCCATCAGCGTAAAATAAAGGTTGGTGTATCTTTTACTCTTTTCATTTGTCAGTTGTAAAGATATATCGGATCATTTTAAGGGAAGTATTAAATAACGAAAACTCAGAAATCTCGCTAGTTTGGTAAAGAAAATAAAGAAAGAAAAACAAACAAAATAAATAATAAATAAAAGGGAAAATCAACAGAAGCAGCCTCTTTTAGTCTAGTATAAAAAAACATAAAAGGAAATAATGATGAAGGGGGCACAACTCCGTAAATTATATCTGTTTACTGAAGATTTGATATGCGAGACATATATTTATGCATATACATATACAAAAAATGAGAAAGGAAAAGGGAAAAATAGAAGAAAGACTTATAAACTTATATATATATATATATATATATATATATATATATATATATATATATATATATATATATATATATAATCATCTTTTGGAATTTGTATATATTATCCTGGCCTACTATACATGCGGCCCCGTATGTTACATGAGAGGCTACGTTTCTAAGAGGCCATTGTTTTTATGATGGAAAACTGTGTACGCTCGAGCCGCATACAACGTTGAAAATTTCAAAGGGAAGTAACTCAAAAGTAGTTTATATTAACTATTGAAATAATGAATAATAAACTTTTATTCAAATATTTTTATATGATTTCATTCTTAAAATACAAGTTTTTATCCATATAAAATGTTTTCCACCGCTTTTATTCATGTTAATTAACAGAACGAACGTACAATAGAGTAACCTCCGTTTATCTTTTTTTCAAAGACGTAAGCGATCTTTATATTTACAACAAATTTATCGATCTCTACTTGTTGAATTTTTTCTACCCGTTTTAAATATTTAACAAATATATATTATCTTTTTAAAAATATTGTTTAAGTTTTGTTATAATTTGCTTAACAGAATGGTGAACAAATGCGTTGTATTTGGCTGCAAAACTGGTTATAAAAACCACAAAAATCTATCAACTTTTCATTTTCCACATGGCAAAGCCGACCTGTTTGAAAATTGGAAAAAAATTGTAAATCGTGCTGATTGGATAGCAACAAAAAACTCAGTTTTATGTATAAAACATTTTGAGGAAAATTTATTTTAAAAGGGAAAAGAAATAAGTTAAATTGGTCCCTACATCCAATATCAACAATTCATTCACTGTTAGTGAATATAAAGCCATCTCTTCTACTTACATCAAACACAATGAGAAAAGCCACAAAGAATCGAAATTACCAAGATGATGAACTACCAAATTTTCTTTCGGCAGATAGTTTTATGTTTCGGAGATTTGGAAGAAACAAAGCGTTGCCTCACTGGTTTCAGTTTTTAAAAAATGAAAAATATGTATGGATTTTCCGGTTAGATTTTCAGACAAATTTTCCATTACTGAAAGGATGCATTAGGGTTGACAACAATTTACACGTTCAACTTCAGTATTATGGAAATCCAATACCATTACCACATTGGTTTGTGAAGGGTCACAATGCAACACTTACAAGGTATAACATGTTGGAAAATTTCCCCCTCTTATATTAAAAAAAATTATAGCAGAACCTTCAAATTCCATTCTAAAAGAACTATACAAATTTCAACATTTTAAACCTTAGGGTCGCCCTTCATTTTCTGTTGAACTAATCAGATTCTCTTTATTATTGCGCTATACTTCTCCTCAAGCATATAAAACTACTGGTTGAGCAATTACTATTTCTCTTCATTTTCTTCATTAGAAAAAATACTAAAAGGTGATGTAGAATCTATAACTGCTGCAAAATATCTCTTGGGAAAAGGTACACTTTCTCAGGATTGTATCTTGATGTTGGATGAAATGTACCTTCAAAAGGGAACTCAGTTTCATGGTGGGAAGTATGTTGGTGCTGATGAACCTGGCAACTTATATAAAGGTATCATGATATTTATGATTTCAGGGTTGAAGGAGACAGTGCCAACTGTAGTTAAAGTCTGTCCTGAAGTGACTGTTACTGGTGACTGGCTCTCTCAGGAGATAATTGCATGCATTGTACAGCTTTTAAATGCAGGATTTAATATAAGCGCTGTAGTTGCAGACAACCATTCTGCAAATGTAAACGCCTTTAGAATTTTATTAAACAAATTTGAAGGAGATGAAAAACATTTTATTACCTATCCAGATTCTCCAAACATTTTTTTCTTTTTTGACACTCTTCATTTGTTGAAGAATATTCGAAACAGTTTACTAAACAAAAGCAAGTTTGTGTTTCTTTCTTTCGATTTCAATATTTTGGACCTTCATTTGTGTTCCCAGTCAGGAGTTTTATCTTGGTGTGACATGCAGAAAATATATGAGAAGAACAGGGCTTTGGATGCTACATTACGTAAAACACCAAAACTAACTTTCAATGCATTACATCCGGGTGACAATAAGCAAAGTGTCAATTTGGACATTGCTTTATTCCACGAGATAACAATTGTTGCTTGTAAAAGCTACTTTCCAGAACGGACCTACATTGCAAATTTTCTTAAATTGATATGGTGCTGGCTGGTGGACTATAGTCAATTCTAATAAAAGATTTAACCCTAATTTTTTGAATAATGCTGTTACTGCAAGTGATGATAAAATCAACGTTTACTAACTATTTTCTAAATGGGTCGAGTCCTGGTCCAAGATGTCTGACTTTTGCCTCACTGCACAGACTAGCAAAGCATTTGTCACAACTTTAAGAGCACAAGCAATGCTTATGAAAGAACTGCTGAATGATGGGTATGAGTATATTCTCACTCGTAGATTTCAAAGTGATCCCCTTGAAAAGCGATTTTCACAGTATCGTCAAATGAGTGGAGGGAGATTTTTAGTGGGTCTTCGTGAGATTTATAGCAGTGAAAAGATTTTAATCTGTAGATCCCTTTTAAAAGAAAATATTAACACTTGGCAGGAAAACCTCAATTCATTGTCAAAGAATGAAAATTGTAATAATCTTTTGGATATGAGTCAGAAATAAATTAACTATGTTTATCAACTGACAGCAAAGAAGTAACATATTCACTTGCAGGTTATGTTACAAAAAAACTTTTGAAGCGCTTTAACTGTGATATTTGTTCTACTTTTATGGTTGCCAATGATACGGAGATCACTGAGAATCATTATCTTAGTTTATTATCTCGAGGAGGTTTGACAATTCTGTCCACTCAGATTGCTGAATTTATTTGTTCTTGCTTTGCAATTTAGGATTTTTCTTCTCAATTCATTGAAAAACATGGTCAGTTTACAACTAGGACGTCTGCAGAAATAATTTTCAAAACTTATTCGCCAAGTATGTATTTGCATGTGAGAAACACATTGAAAAAGTAAATAAATTTGCAACAAAAATTGTTATAAATGTATTCTATAACAACAATCAAAAACTTTCTTCAGATGAAATTGGAAAAGATTCATTAAAACATTTTAAAAAGCGACAACGATCAAAATAAAAGTGAAATTTACTGTTGAACATTTACCTTTATTTACAATTTTTATTGACTTTCTTATGCTTTGTAAAGATACTTTAAAATTGTAAAGAAAGATAGCAGTTAATGATTTGATATTTTTGTAACAGAGTGAAAAACAATTTACTTTTTTTCCAATCTTTATATTCACGTGCTTTGTAAATATTTTGATATTCTTAAAAAAAAGATATTCTAATAAAATCTTTTAAAACACAAATAACCTATTGTAGTCAAAGCAACATTTTTTTTCATATTTATAAACAACAAAATTATTGGAAAGGTCAAGGGAGACAACTCAAAATGAATTTGTTTTTATTTTGCTGTGTATTATAAAGAAATAAAAGGGAAAAATACATCTAATTAATGGAAACATTTTACTTTGGACACGAAAGCAGTAAAATATGTAAGTAGAATTCATTTAAGTATTATTTCAAATATTAAAACCTGAAATAATTATTTAACTATTTAAGCATTAACATCTGAAATAATGTTTGAATAGAAAACAATTTCTGAGTTACCTCCCTTTTTCTTAGTTTCAATGGCCTCTTAGAAAATTGCCTCTCAATGTGACATATACGGCCGTATTATAATAGTAGGCCATGATATTACCTATTCAGTCTTTGATTCTGTTCATTAAAAATAAAAAAGAAATACATATATATACATGTTGAATTGATTATCTTTTTATGTTACAAATATATGCTGAAACTGCACTGACCTACCATTTCTTACAGCGACAGACAGCTGATTGCTAAGTAAATCTATCTATTTATCTGATATCTATTTTATACAACACACAAGCCTATAGATCGTGTCGGGAAGGGCAGATACTTATTATTCCCATTTAAAATGTTCTTTTTGATAGAGGAAGTGAATTAAATATGGACTTCCTAGTGTCCTTCCACGCAAACTTCCAGAGTTTATTTATATAACATTCTTATTATGTTATTGGTTGCCGTGTGCGTCTTACACGTGTTACGTTGAATGCTATAAATTTATCAATGAACTCATCAGAGACCCATATAAATTCATATTAAAGAAAAAAGGATTTTTTCCTTTTGTTCTTTTCATATAAAGGACAAATGTGGAATAGAAAAGTTAGTTCTTTTAAAATCGTCAGAAAAAATGGTATAGAATTTACTCATTATAGATTATTTATATATATATCTTTTCTTAAAATGTACGTACATGAATTTTAGTACAAAGAAGGCAAAGAATCAGTCAATAAAGCAAAGGTAATTTTATTCCTAAAAGTTGATGATAATGAACTAAGTGTAATCATATAAGCTTTACAAATAATATATAACGATTAAAATAGAAATTCGAAACTAAATAAGCCAATAAAAATTATCATGTCTCGTATAAACCTAGTGTAAAAAAACCTTTTATCATTGAAACTTATAATTTAATAAAATAAAAATACAAGAATATACATTGTTTCTATTATAAAAATCTGATACCCTGGAAGTATTAATCAGATAATGATTTTTTAATTGACTATAACTAAAATAAAATACACTTTATATTAGTTTAACGTTTATTGGAATTTTCATCTCTTCAATCATGCATCAAACAATTAACATACAAGGGACTAAATCATTCGCAGTTATCTAATGAGTTTTTTGGTCAATCTATACTATTCAATGAAATACGTGTAAGACGTACTATAAACCAATAAAATAATACGTTGTATAAATATACTTGTGGTATTGAAATTGCTTACAAACGATATATATGCTCTGAAAGTTCGAATCTATTGAGCTTAAATTTATGTGACAGGTTTGTTACAATGACTTTATTCAATATGCATATTAAAATTATATATCAAATTAAATATATATAAATACATACACACACACACACACATATATACATATTATATATACACTATGTTATTTATCGATACTTAAAATTTCATACATATGGAATCTATTTAATCTTAATGAAGGAAATATACTCCTTCTTTTCTACCTTTTCATGACACGATACTAGACAAAATATAAGCCACGTTCCCTACGTCTACACTTAGCAAGTGTGTAAGAATATTCATAGAGTTTGATGTTTTGTTTAGGAATGAACCCTGTACATACAAATATAGAAGCATATACGCATATCAGATTTTACAGTAATACAGATAAATGTATGTTTTATATCTATAATATAAACCTGAATGTGTGTGTGTGTGTGTGGTCAAGAATAGGCTCCTATATGATTGATTATTTTAAAAAACTGATTATATATAATGACAGAAGATGTATCGAGACACAGGAATGGATATGTTTTCTCTGGTAGAACGGTGGTTCATTAAAATTGTGGGGTATACGTTCGCGCCTGGTCCACAAAGTATGGAAATAAAAAAAATTAATAATTAAAAAAAGACGTTTACAAGCTTTAATAAAGACTTTTCATATCTATCTCTGTAAGTATACTTTGACAATTATGTTTCAGTTTGAAGAAATATGGTATAATAAACCTGACCTCCATATAATGGAAATATTTCACAAAGTTTAACAAGGTGTTTTAATATAGATCCACAGAATATTGTGATAAGTGTTTCAGTGTGAACAGGTATGGTATAATAAATTATGAGGTTTATCTATTTTATTTATACTTTCATCATATTTTGCTTTGGTTTTGATACCCTCAAATTCGAAGCTATCTCTTTACAACCCTTCCTTTTCATAACCTCTCACACTTTCATAAATCAGAGTCCATTTTCTGTAGGCTATTTTTGAACCCACTTAACGACGGGTAGTTTTGCTAGTATGTATGTATGTATGTATGCATATATATATATATATTATAATGAAATAAAACATATTCAGTGTGTACCTCATATAAGCAATGATAACCTTCAGTCTAATATAGAGGCCAGTATTTATATATAGATAGTTTAATCCCAATATCGTACATGACTCACAGTGTTAAGGTTTTTTATTTCGATTTGAGCTCGAGTATTTTTGTATTTTTTTCTACTTACAAGAAGTGAAAGGTTCAGAAAAAACATAAAATTCACAAGCACATGTCTCAGTTTCTGTATTTCTTAAATATAATATAGATGTGTATTTTACGATTGGGCTACGGCACGGGGCTTGCTAGTATTAAATAAACTATATTATTTTTCTATTGATAGTATATCATTTTTTATACTACATCTATCATATGGAATAACTCGATAAGGAAGGTGAATATTTGATATTTTCATTATATCAGTATAAGCAAATTACGTTATTATAGTTTCAATGCCATGATACAACAATAACACATGGAAATTTGCTAATCACATCAAAATTTGATAGATCATCTTAAATGCTACTTAAAGCCAACTGTTAAAATGTCACAAGATAACTTTAAATGATAGATTGGACCATAAAATAGATATAACTATTGAGATAAACTTCTATAATATAAATATCACCTGTTTGCTTAAATGTATGTATGTATGCATGCATGTATGTATATATGCTTGTCTAAAACTTTCGACAAAGGCAGCGGATTTCTACGAGATCAGTATCGTTTTTCAGTTTCGGATGAAAAATATCGAAAAATTGGCTAAAAACATAAATTTCTTCACCTTCAACTGGGCGCTTTTCTACAGGGAGAGGTCGCTTTTTCGCCGATATTTTCGAAAGTCATTTCCTCTTTGCGATTGACTAGGCTTAATTTAAACATTCTTCACTTCGGTTTTGTGTATCGGCGCAACAGCTAAGACGTTACTTTTTCACATTCTTCTCCTCCTTCGCGATACGGGTTCGAGCCTGCCTGCCTACTACCACATTTTTTTTTACTTAACACACACCTCCAAACACTCGACAACGCCGGGCACCCAGGCTAGTTTTATATATAAATGCAAAAATGTGTGTGTGTTTGTATGTCTCGGAAAATCGCTAGTCGTAGATTAAACAATGAAGAATGTAAATATTTGACATTTTCCTTCTATAAAGATAGGAAAAAGATGGTTGGGGAATACAAGCGAAACTTCTAACACATAGTTCAACAACAAATTACAACAAAGATCGCTGGATAAAATTATTTTGAAATAATGTAACTTAACAGACTATAACACAAAAAAAATATACATATACAGGCTAGATTATACATACAGTAAATACGCGTCACCAAACAAATGAATGCTATTAGATATCACGATCAAGTCGGGTGAAATATTACAGTGGCACTCGGAAGTGTTCATTTGTAGAGGCTGGATCGGCAACAGTAGGTCCGTTCAAAGAGTAAATAAGAAAGGGAAAATCTAAATTTGGACTGCGCGATCTCACAAACTGACAGGGGAGATAACTTAATCAAACTAGATGTTAAGTGTCCATTTATGTATTACTTTGAAAGGCACAATCTTGAAATCAGAACTTCATTCTTTTAAAGGAGAAATAACTTTGAAGGCATATAACTTTGTCGTCTTTACATAAATATTAAGGAAACCGTTATTGATTTTGTGCTGGCACATTTCATTAATGAAAACACAACTTGTTACGATGATGTTTGAAATGCAGTTCCTTCTGAACTTTGGCATGTTATTGTAACCTCATTAGTGTTTCAAGGAATTTACATGATAATTTTTCCTTATAATTTTCTTCT
Source organism: Euprymna scolopes (assembly GCF_053919585.1). Lineage (NCBI taxonomy): Eukaryota > Metazoa > Mollusca > Cephalopoda > Sepiida > Sepiolidae > Euprymna > Euprymna scolopes. The sequence goes on from NC_136490.1 coordinate 61,060,447, forward strand.
TTAAAATTTACAAATATCCATTAATACATCAGGACGTTATTTTTAAAGAAACACATAAACTAATTTACATGCACCAAAACAAGTATACGAGTTATTATAAAAGTAAGAAAATATGAAAACGTTCAAACTTGCGTTTTAATTTCAAATACGATTTTCAGATGAATTTGATATTAAGACGAATAACATATTTACATACCCAAAACATCTACGATATCTTTGGATCCCAGTTCTATTATTTATTGCTTATAGATTTCCAGTCCATGCTATTAATGTTATGCTAATTAAATTCTATAATAAATTTAAATTAATTAAATTTTATAATAAAATTACAAAATCTTAGCCCATGTTATTTGTTATGTAAATTAAATTCTTAGAAAATCTTTGTAATCATGTAAATGTTCCTTTTATTGTGTTTGTCTTAATATTAAATTCATCAGAAAATCTTATTTGCAATTAGAACGCAAGTTTGATCGGGTTCATATTTTCTTACTTTTATAATTACTTGTATACTTGTCTTGATGCATTTTAATTATGCGATATGTTTAATTTGAAACAACGACGTGATTCAGAAATGGGTAGTTTGCAAAGTTAAAGAAGAACATTGCAAGAAGAAAAGTGGTTATGCAAATCTTTTGCAGCCGTAATGAGGTTACAACAACGTGATGTGTATGCAAGGGGGCAGATTCCAGTAATTAGATAAAAAATTAAATGGGATTGAGAATAATATTTACTACAGTTAAATGCTAGTTCGAACCCAGTATCCAGAAGTTGTAAAGAATACATATTGCAATTTAGATGCAACTCTAGGAATATGGAGCATTGTGTTAGAAATAGTGATACAAATATAGGTCAGAGTTTGGACAATGGAAATCAAATTAAGGAATGTCTTTGTGTTGCAGGCGCATGTCTATGTAAATTCACGTGAGAAAAAATTCACATGGTTGAGCACGTTTCTGACGTCACAAGGAAAGATATATTACAATGTATTCAGAAGTTAGGAGTCAGTCAGAGTAAAGCAAGAGAGAAGTCCGAGGGGATTTGAGTTGATTGATAGAGACGGAAGAGTGAGCTAACCGAACCCCTTTTGGAAGCTAACCAGAGGGTTAGTTTAGAGAATGTAATTTTGCAAGGCAGTCGTATCTCTATTTATCTCATCCACCTCGTAGAATAAATATTATTTTATTTGTAAGTCTTCGTTCATTATCATTTCAACTTAAAAGGTAATATGTTTTGAGATTCGTCTTTGTAAATTAACTTGTGTAAAGCCCTTCCAAAGTGTTAATTGTTTGCCCTCTTCTTTAATAGTCTGTCCCCACAATTAATAATGTGTTTCTTCTCTAATGAGAACAGTCCACTGTCACATCTATATCTCTTATACTACAAATAATAAATTCAAAAAGTACTTGTCATCGTCATCGTTGTCGCCGTATACGCCGTTATATAAATGTATCATCATCCTTCCGTTAAATGTCTTGTTGACGTCACGTACCCCACTACACAACAAACGGTCCAGACTTCAGAAAAAAACTGCATTTCAAACAGCACCGTAATAAACATTGATAACTTTGCTAGACTAACTCTTACTCCCAATTGTGCACAATTTCCAAGTACTACCTTACCAAGCACACAATTAACAGTAGGTTCCCGGTTGTATTTCTCTCACATCAACACAACAAAATTTTCAAAAGTCGAATTCTACAAAGAAAAATTACAGAAAAACGGGTGATCTCATTTGACAAAAAGCTTTGCAGATGATAGCTTGTTCCTGTCAGTTAAGGTTACGTGCTTAACAATCAGTCCGGTGGGTTTTGTGTCATTTTAGTGACCTTTCCATTGGGCTGGGGTATTATTATGTAAAGTTCTAGGCGACCCACTCTTTTAAGTCTTATCTTCTTGCATTTTGAGGAGTTGGTTCATTGCTAATCGTCTAAAGCGACCCAGCAAAAGAATACTGACTGGGTTAATCAGGTATTTTTGTGAACCAGCGTCTTCTTTCTCTTATGCACTGGTTTTTCTGTTTCCACACTTCAATCTTGTGCCACATCGCACTGTTATAGTTGAGAAGAAATACTAGCTAAAAACCGTTTCCTTCCTATAGACTCCCTTTATATCCTTCATTTATTTAGTCTTTCCTAACAACTAATCTGCATTTTGTGTTTGCTATTTTGGCTTTTTCTAAAGTGATTCATTACTAATAAACTTTTTTCTCATTTCTTTTTCTATAGCTATTTATCGATCTATTATTAATCTCCTTGTTTGGTTTGCTTCCCTTAAACTTTTCAATCCTTTCCTCTTCATACGCTACTTTATTTCATATATTCAGTTTTTCATTACCCCTTCTCCCTCTATCTCTGTCTCTCTCTGTTTTTCTGTCTGTCTGTCTATCTCTCTCTTTCTCTCTCGCTCTCTCTCTCTCTCTCTCTCTCTCTCTCTCTATATATATATATATATATATATATATATATATAGGGATACTATTTTGGCATTTTCTCCATTTTAACTCTATACGACAGGTAATCACGGACCCTTTTATAGTGGTTTTAGGTAAATCCTCATCATCCCAGTTCCTATACCTACTACTCATATTGTAGCAATAAAAATACTGTGGCATGCATTAGGGGAGATGAGGAATCAGTACACATCTAATTTGTACCAAATTCAAATAAAAATACTATTTTCATAAATACATGGTTATAAGGATTTTACGGTTGTTCTACTTTTTTCATGCACAGTTTCATAACCAGAGCTGAAGTAGGCGGATTTGAAGTTTAGTAATATTGTTGTACGATGTGACCTTAATTGTTTGTGCCAGACTGGCCGTGTCATAAAGGTCAGAAATGTCTTGTCCGTAATTATACGAACCGATTGTTCGTAATTACGTTAAGAAGCACTCCGAATTCGCCTTTACTCACGCAGCGTCCAGAATATTGAAAGCAAGTTGTAATAGTGATTGAAATTACTCTATTCTATCCAACATTATTATTGTTATCGTCGTCATCGCCGTCGTTTTTGTTATTATGATCATTACCATCATGATCATCATCAACATCATCACATCCAATACTTGTGTTCCATTGTAGTAGTAATGTTTTCCGTGGAAAGGTTTCGAACTCAGGTGTTAGAGGAGGGCACTGTGTGGCAGTTATGCAAATCACGTGATTTCCATAGTACAGCAATGTTTCTCCTTTTGATATGGCAACATTTCCACGAGGAAAACGTGTTCGCTATATGTGCCCGTAATTAGGAAAGCACACGTCGAGCGGTTGGAGTAGTGAGATAGACTATATGTCAATCTCTCTCTCTCTCTTTCTTTCTTTCTTTCTTTCTTTCTCTCTCTCTCTCTCACACTTTCTCCTTCTCTCTCTCTCTCTCTCTCTCTCTCTCTCTCTCTCTCTCTCTCTCTCTCTCATGAACACACAACCGCATGCGGAATTTTGGTCTATTTTGAATAAATGTTTTATGAACTAAAGAACGAGTGCCGCATGAATTTATCAACGGACGCAAAATGAACATTGATTTACAACATTAGCAAACTTCATGCTTCAGGACGGCTTTGGTCTGATGGCAAATATGATGATAATATCTGATCATTTAATACAGATTTATGCATAATACGCTGACCTTTATTCGGTAAATATTTTATTGCCAATCATGCATTCTTTTTAAATAATACACTCTCTTAGGTTTGACTTTGTTCCGTTCCTCATATTATGGCCACTACTGCGTATGGTTGGTTGGTTGTTTTTGTTTTACGGCATATCAACCCTTTTCAGGTTATTTAATGCCGAATCCAAAGATTTGGAATAATTTTTTTTTAATAGAATATATTTGTTGTTTTAAAGTCGGTTTCTATTTAAGCCATAGTTGGGGCCATAACAGGTACTACCACTCTGGATTAGAGTGGACCTGGCAACAATGGTAATTAAAGGGTGGCTCCACACTTCCCAAAGCCCGCAAGCTGGGGCCTCGCCACTGGATATATTTTAAAGTCATACCCAGGGCCAATACTGTATATATATATATATATATATATATATATATATATATATATATATATATATATATGGGGGGCGTGTGTGTGTATATATATATATATATATATATATATATATATTATACGTATTCATACAAGCATTATTGGCTACATATGGCCATACATAGTGCCCCTTTTACGAGAGATTACACCATTAATCCAAAAATCACTATCAAGACAAAATCTAAGAACATTTTCTTGTATAGATAAGTCCCATTCCTGGTTTTGATGTGTATGTTGCAATTATACAAGAAGTCGTAAAAAAATTAGTTCTTCAATTTACTAAAAATTGCAACAATTAATATATAAAAACTTGGGGTGTTCAACAAACGCAAATGTAGGTAAGAACGTTCTAAATTTAACCTCTCAGAAGCTGCCGAACTTTTAATACTGGATCATGGTTTGGAATTTTGTATCCCACTATCTAGTGTTAAAGGTGATGAAATATTTTCGGGATTTGAAATTCTCAACTCTCAAGCAGAGACAAAAATAAGGGACATGAAAGCGAGATAAAATGACCTTGCTCACAGCTATGCAAGTAGTTTTCCATTCAGAGTTTAAATGGCGTAAAGAACATTTTATTGTCATTAAAACTCTACGACAAAACAAATATAGTGTTACAACAACCCCGGATAAAGTTTCAGGAGTCTTTTTATTAAATCATGAGGGTTATGTTTATAAAATTTGTGTCAAATTAAATGATACAGAAAAATTTGTAAAATTGGTCCCTGTCGAAATTCATGATGCAACAGCTTCTTTAGAAACAAAATTTCAAAATCAATTGCTCATGGGTCAAAAACGGAGTCCTTCCTTTAATATAGCTGCCCAAGGTTATATGGTCTATCTAAAACTCATATGGCGGATATTCTCTAGGCCCATTCTTTCTATGAGAGTGTCATTCCAACACAAGGTGTTTACAATAAGTAGTGGAGCATTATAATAACTACTGTTAAAACGATTCATTTTATTTTGGGAATTTTATGCAAAATTCAGGGGCCATAAATTAAATTCCAAGGTTAATAATAAATGTATGTGCTCATATAATATAAGTAACCTATTTACTTGTGTATCTGTCTTGGAAACTACTGATATGTGCGCTGATCTTTTAAATCTTGATCTTTTAAGCCAATTATCACTTCCTCTTATTCCTGGGACCATATTTGTTGAATTCGGCTTTAACGATGTCATGTATAGGCAAATAGATAGAGTAGCAATGGGCTCAGTTTCTATAAGAAACCGCTATTACCTGGACCCATAAAACAATTAGTCAACTTTAGATATATAGACGACATATTTTGCCTATTTAATAATGAAATAGAGGAAAATCATCTTCTACTTATTAAATAGCATACGTCCCAAATTAAAGTATACGTATCAAAGAGAGTGTAACTCGTCTTTAGCTTTACTTGATGTATTGGTAACAAAAAACTCCCTCAAATTACCTATATTGTAAACCCATCTACCACCATAATAATAATAATTTAACTTATATATATAAATTGCAGTGCTGACAAAGTGAGTCGGATGTCGTTAAGTCTTGATAGTAGAGTCCAGCAGCACGTACCTAGAAATATCAGGAATGGAACTTACCCACCAACAATTCTTATTAACACATCCGGGTCTTCTATAGCTGCACATTTTACTTTTAAAAAACGGTATTTGCCAGGAACCTTTGCACTTACTCATTCACTATTTGAGTCATGCTCATTCGAACTATCACCTGAAGATCTTGGAGACTATTCACGTTCGCTAGAAGAGGCCTTCCATCTGCAAGCAGAGGGAATGTCCCGTAGGTTTGAGTGTGATCAGTCTCATGGTGATATCATACGTATCGTAAATTTAAACATGTAGTGTATCCCATTTTTTCTAATACACAATATCGCTATTTTTAAACACACTGTATCCCATTTTACTTTAAATAAATTATCTCCAATATTACTCGATTTTATTAATGAAAAAAAAAATCCCTCGATCCAGCTTACGAAAAGTGAGGGCGAAACCGGTCAGCTGGCCTCTCCTAGTAATCTTTTTTTCATTTCCCACTTTTATTCATGAACATCAAAACGGATCTTCATGGCATGATTGAAATAATGAAATTTTGTATCCAGTATTTAGAACATTGTTTACCTTTGTATTTCTTGCAATATATTTCTTAATATTATCTTAAACAACTACAGATCTATGATCTATGTGAGGTTATCGTTATTTACACATGCATATCCGTACATACACATTATTTCATGCATATAGGACATACACACCTAGATATATATATATATATATATCACCGTACACAAAAAATACTGTACATACACACATCTATTATTGATATTTTTATAACCAGTTTATCGAGTGTTTTTATATTGAGATGCGGAAACTTAAAAACCTATAAATATTTTCACTACGCTTATAGATTTTATGTATCCATCAAAATTGCGCGGCTATACGTACAAACTACTTTTTCTAATTCATTTATAAGTAGACCTTATACATCAATATATAAGTTAACTATGGTTTATAGCTAGGTATATGGATCATAAGTTACCAGTATTTGTTCACTACGTGGACAAAGACATTTACAGCAATGCCAGGAATTCATTGATGCAGCTCTGTTTCTGACCTCATAGTAAATAGGAAATAAAGCTCTTTCAATCCATCTACTTTATAAATTCATGTGCAACGATTTTGTCACTTGCAGACAGTCATATACAATCATGTTTATATATTCTTATATTCCTAGTTTATTTGCTTCAGCGTGCCGTATATGTACAATAGACTACTTTCGAGCTATGTAATCCAGATACACGGTCTTACTACTTATCTGCGTGTAGAATAAATATAATAATTTGTTTATTGCGGACTATTATTCTCATCTTTCATGTTGTTTCACGACGTTTCGACCAACTATTCCTCTGGTCATCGTCAGGTGGTAACTGCGATGGATAGGAACTGTGAATCTCCTTACTGTATTCACTGCAATTACTGCCTTCTGTAGTTGTCGTCGTCTAACCACGTTTTTGGCGCAGTTGATAGAGACGTTGAATCTCTACGGTTCCATGTGAGAATTGTCTGAAGATAGCGGTTTCAATCCTACCCAAAGCCGGCCAGAGGCTTACTTGGCCAAAAACGTGATGAGACAACTAGGGAAGGCAGTAATTGCAGTGAATGCAGTCAGGAAATTCAGAGTTCCTATCCGTCGCGGTTAGCACCTGACAAAGGCCAGAGAAATAGTTGGCCGAAACGTTGTGAAACAACATCTAATAAAGATGAGAATTTTAGTCAGCAATAAATAAATTATATTTATTCTACACGCAGATAAGTGTTAAGACCGTGTATCTTTAATATCAATAATACTCATCTCAATAATTAATTCCAATTCAAATAATATATATAGAATAAACATGTTTAAATAATTCACTATACATTAAGTATGTAAATATCGATTTACATACACAAATTAATATGATGTCTACAAAGATCTATACGTATTCATCTATACATATGCATCCAACATAGTTTCTAATCGCCTATGCCAGACTCTCTGTCTCTCTCTTCCTCTCTATCTCTCTTTCTCTCACTTTGCATGTATATATATATATATATATATATATATATTTATTGCTTTTGTGTGTGCGTTATTGATAACTTAAGGTATTCAATTTATATTTAGAATAAGTGGAAACATATTAGGTTGAGAGGAGAGTTTTGTGGAAATTTTGATTTTGATTCAAATGATGTACTTTCAAATAAGTTTTCCTTATTATATTATATATAATTTTAAAGAGACTTTTTCGCTCTATCTAATCGTTTAAATTGCAACCGTTTGAAAACAATAACATTTTCTTTTCAGAACGTTGACTATAAGATGGAAAAAAGCAAATTCGCACAATTTTCTTATTTCAATTCAAGCTAGGCTGAAAACTGCTGCAACTGTCTGCGATATCAACGAAACGTTTCATCCAGGAACCACTACCGAACGCACAGTACAATGGCGATTTAATACATTTTATGGCGGTGATGACAGTCTTGAAGATAAGCATAGTGGTCGACAATCGGGTGTTGACAACGATCAATTAAGAGCGTATGTCAAAGTAAATCCACCCACAACTATTCGAGAACTTGCTTCTTAATTTCACGTAACGTATACGGCGATTTCCAACTTTGTGAAAAAGATTGGATATATTAATTTATTTTTATTTCGGACTATTATTCTCATCTTTATTAGTTGTTGTTTTTTATCTTTTATTGGTTTGTTTATTCACAACGTTTCGGCCAACTATTCCTCTGGCTTTCGTCAGGTGGTAACCGCAACGGATAGGAACTTCGAATCTCCTAACTGCATTCTCAACCATCACTGCCACTCGTAGTTGTTGTCGTCTCACCACATTTTGGCCGAGTAAGCCTCTGGCACGCTTTGGGTGGGATTGAAACCGCTCTCTTCAGACAATGTTCATCTGGAATTGTTGAGATTCAACGTCTCTATCAACTGCGCCACTGGTCCCGAAGGGCGATCAAGGTTGGATTCTTTGATCTTATAAATCCACGTTTATTTATTATCTGATCTTCCATAGTCGAGTCCGTACTGATTGGTAAAGATTGGATAGACAAAAAATGTTGATAAATAAATGCATCAAGACAGAAAAAGCCCAATTGCCCCCAAATTTGAACGAATTGGGTTACGAAATTTTGACTCATCCGTCATACTTTCCAAACCTCTCACCTAATAACTACCACCTTTTCACGCATCTGGACAACATTATGCATGATAAATGCTTCAAAAACCTTAGCGATATAAAAACGTTTTCAGCAGCTTCATCGCCACCAGAACGCAAGGTGTTTGTCTTAGTTGCATAAGCAAACTTTTTTTTTGCGTTGCCAAAAGCGTGCTAATTCTGATGGTGCTTATTTCGATCAATAAATTGTTCTGTGAGCCGAGATGTGTTCACCTTAAATTAGCAGTTGAAAAGCACAAGAACTGTCTGGTCAATATGATAGTTCTTTTCATTAGTGAGTTCCACTATATGGAAGCGTATATATATATATATATATATATATATATATATATATATATATATAATAAATTCCACAGCCAAACAACGTCGCAGCCCACAAGAGCCATGACAGTCAAAGAACCGGAAGTCCAAGACTCGAGTTTCGCCCTCATTTGGGCTCGTCAGTTAGACACATCCGAACTCAGGATTCGAAACCCGAGCCTCTTGCATGCAAGGCAAGCACTCTACCAACTGAGCAAACGCCCTGCACACAAGAATTTCAATTAACCAACACAGATCAAGCAAACCGCGCCGAAATCCGACTGTGAAAAAAAAAAAAAAAAAAAATCATATATATATATATATATATATATATATATATATAATTTTGAAAAACATGTTTCATTATCAACGGCTTATCAACGTGATTAAAGCTTATTCGCGAATATTTGTTTCATAATATTATTCTTAGGACTAGGAGAACAGCATATTCTTTTCTATTTTCTGAATCTCAGATATGTATCCATTGTTATCTTATATGATTTTATATAGAGTGATGTGGTTCTCGGTTGATTAAATGTGTCGGATATATACTCGAGAGTAAAAACAATGAAAAGAATATTCTGTTGTCCTAGCCCTAGTTATTATGTAAATAACACGCACAAATTAATAACAGATCTCTGTAATTCACCGTTTTTTTTTTCTGAACGCCCTTTTGTTTTTGAGACTTTTAAAAAGTGTTAACACAAGGTAACATATATAGTTTTTGTTCTTTTCGCGCCATGAGAAAAGACAAAAAGAATAAAAGACTATACGTTTAAAAACTGTAGCCATAAAATAGTTTTAAAAGCCCAACTATTTAATACACAAATCGGCGAGTTACAGTTTTTATATGTGAGGTGGGTATTAGATTAGATTAATAACATTACAATTTGTCAGTATAAATATACAATGTTTCGAGTTAAAGAAATTAATATTGTGATACTCCCGGGATGTGAATCCAACTGATTTTTCGGAAGGGTGCGCATATACTCCATAATATGAAAGATTTTATTTTTATTCATGTTTTGCAAACTTTACTTTTTTGCGAATTTTACTTTTTTTCAACAGTTTTCCTTCATTATGTATTTCCAAGTAAAATAAACTATCCAACTGTTTTGTTCGAGAAATACATATCTATCTCTGATTAACTGTTTTTTTAACTTCCGCTATTCAACGAAATATGTGTATGACGTACTCCATTAACATATGAATAAAACACTAATAGTGCGAAATAAATGCATCTGTTGGTTTTGGAATAATAACTAATAGTATGCATATTTTTAGATATAGGACATTTTTATAGATAAATTTCGATTATTTGATCTATAAACGTCAGTGTTTAATGCTTACACAATCATCAGTGTAGGAAGTGATCAATACTGCCGATCTAAGGATTCTAACCCTGTAGCAAATAGCATTTGATTCTACAGCCCTAGATTAAACGACTCGGTCACAAAAATTATCACGAGAAAGTCGATCGGACAAATACAGAAAGCGAATGAGATTAGATCATTGTATAAGACTGAATAATAGTTGAATGGAGCTTAAAATAATAGGTTTTATACATAGATTTTAATTGTTTTTACTTAAAAACATTAGTGTTTATACTTGCGTGGAATTTAATGTAAGATTTTATAATTACTGTCGGTTTAAGGATTCGAATTCAGTTACCATGTCAACATTTACTTATTTTTTTTTTGGCAGTTCAGAATTAAACTCCACGGCCACAATGAATTATCTAGAACAAAGAAAGAGAATAAGTTCGAAATATAATGTATGAAACAATAATATATGCAGAGAAAGGGCGTGAAAGAAAGAAAGAATGAAAGAAAGAAGGACGAATAGGAAGAGGGATACAGAAGAATATCGAAAATCTTGATTGCAGCATCATATTCCCTTTATACGTTCCTATTTTAAATCGTATTATATTGGGATTCAGTAGTAATAAACATTGCCCAGAGTCAAAACTAGAATATATTTGATTCAAATAGAATCTAACAAGGGACACAGCTTTCGTTTCTTGTGAATATTCTATTAATGGTTTCAATGACAGCAAAGTCCAGTTCAATAATTCATCATACAACAGAGTGCATCTCGGTCTATTGAGTTAAAAAAAAAACATTCTCTGGTGTCAATTTCTATTTCACCCCAAACTAACACTAATCGCCAGTAATCAACCATGCAGATAATCACATACAGTGGCTTTCAATAGATGTCATTGGAAAACAATACCCGACTGTGGAAGCTAGATTATTTCAGTGGGCCGGCAATTTCCGCTATTTTCCAGGGACGGCAGTGGCCACCAACAATTTGTTTTCGAGGGAAGTCCTTTAGTGATTCTGTTCTATATCTATCATGCTTTCACTGGGCAACGCTGGTTAACATGTACTGCTAGTATATATATAATTAATGTAAGTTCGAGTAATCGGATCGGAACTTTTGAGGGCATTTGAATCGGAATGATTGTGCCTATTTCTTATGCAAAAAATGATTATTTTAATTGTTTAGTTTTTACTTTGATTTTATTTGAAAGTTAATTTTCCATTTCTGAAACAAATAATAAAATGTTTGCTGATTTTAAACTACCAGCAGAATAAAAATCTATAGATAAACATGTAAAAAGGTATGTTTACATTCATGATTAGACATGCGCATATTACATTAGATTTTGCATTAAAAAAAATTAAATAAAAACACACAACTCTAAAAGATTGGAATCGGAATCAGTGATTGCTTCGAAATCGAGAATTTAGAAGAGAATCGGTAATTGTATCGGAATCGGTAATTGTATCGGAATGCTGAAATCGTCCCATAACAAATATATATACATCTAATATATAAACGGCTATACGTTTGTCTGTCTGTCTCCATATTTTCAAACTCTATCTCCTCCAAAACTAAATGTCGCAGGGCTGCGTTAGGTGCCTCAAATGATTGGATGTTTACGGGCCGTTCTTTTATGGATGTTCAGCCGGTTAAAATTGTTTTAAAGAAGTCAAAAATTGATACAAAACTGAAAAAAATCGTTAAACATTTTGTATGTTTATCTTAGTTTATTTTTAATTGCTGATTTTTAATCGGTTCATGTCTGTGTTACATTGGTTACGTCACCAGCTATGAATGCTACAATTTCGGTTTCGATTCTAGCTGATGACACCTAAATGCTTTTTTTTTACTTTTGGAATCACGATTCTTCAATAATATATATGAAATTTGGACACATTGAAATATAATATTAAAGTGTGTTTTACGCCTAGGCAAAGCTGATTGCCCCCTTGCTAGTATATATATTACATTAAAATACACTTAGCTCTTTAGACTATTATTCTAATCTCCTTTAAATTATATATATATATATATATATATATATATAGAGAGAGAGAGAGAGAGAGAGAGAGAGAGAGAGAATTTTTTTTAAAAACGAAAACAATGAATGAAGAATGATAGACGAATTAACGGCTAGGCACTCCTCTACTCAAGCATACCCGTCTACATTTGTTTGTTTTTCAATTCTTTACTTTCATGATTCCGGTTTTTCTCCGCATTGTTTTCGTCTTTTAAAAAAATTCTCTCTCTCTCTCTCTCTCTCTCTCTCTCTCTCTCTCTATATATATATATATATATATATATATATATATATATATATATATATATGCGTGTGTGTGTGTTTGTGTGTGCGTCTGCCTGTCTGTCTGTGTACGCGTCTGTATGTACGTGTCTGAATGTGTGTAAATGTGTAATCATCTATTTTAGAGCGAATCAATCATATGTCTTTAATAGCTAAAGCTGGTCAAATTTAAGTGAACTATGCCGAAACACCCCATGAGTATTCAAATCGTTAAACTAGAGACGTTCATTCAATGAGAATCTAAAGTGAATGAAATTATCTTTCATGACATTTTTTTCTGCTTGTTAATCAATATCGAAAGTTTAGTTGACAGCGGCGTTCCTGCCATATTTTTGATAGAAGACGCCGGGGAATCATTCTCCCAGAAGTCTACTTCAATATTTATTGACGGACAATATCTTAAAATAAAAAAGGTACTTCTAACTATATAAGTTTTGGAATCATATATACTTACTGCGATAAGTTTTTTGTGCTTAGCATAATGGTTTTGTCCTTAAATTTCATCTCATGAAAGATATATTCAGTGATCTGGTGTATTCTCTGCAGTATTCGCTATTTTCAACTTAACTGCTATTTTTACAACCTTTCCATGATGTAAACCATGCAACTTCGTCAACTGCATTCTTTTGAATTCTGGAATATATATGTCGAACTCTGGAATCCATACATCATTTAGAACTGAACTCTTTATTTTATACATTTTCATCCGTTGTTGTACATTCTGGACTCAATAGAAAAGAAAATTTATGCTATTCTTAGATAGTAATGCAAGTATTTAATATTCGACCGTACACATCAACCAAATTATCAGTTATAACTGAATCTTTAAGCAATGCTTTAATCATGCGGCTATTGCGTGAACAATCCTAGTATGACTTTGGAATCCTTAAACCTAATATTGTCTAGATGTTTAATACAGCTTATTATTATTATTATTATTATTATTATTATTATTATTATTATTATTATTATTATTATTATTATTATCATTATTATTATTATTATTATTATTATTATTATTATTATTATTATTATTATTATTATTATCATTATTTCTACTTATGTAGTATTATTATGTCTACTAATACTACTTATTATGTAGTATTATTATCATGTGAAACTCTGGAATCTACACGAACTTTAAAACTGACTTTTTATTCAGCCGAGGAGGGCATATTGTTCTCGTTCCGTTCAATATGACTAGATAGAAGTGTTAAATATATATTTTTTTATTTATTGTTGGAAAGCATCGGTACTGGTGATTATTTAATCGTCAACTTATAGAAAGTTTTCACACAGAACTGATAATGACATAGAGCTTTTATCCGAGTCGAAATGTTACATCTGCCAAAACCTTGTGACAGCTAACATGAGAATAGTAACCTAAATAATACAAATTATCAATTTTCCTCTAAAAGTAATTACGAGTCATTCATATTTCTTAATCGTAAAATATCCACACATTTGAGACAGTTTAATGCTGAAAAAGTGCATGATTAGGGCTATGATAACAGCATATTCTTTTCATTGTTTTTACTCTTGAGTATATATCAAACACAGTTTGAGACAGTTAATCATCGTCAACCCACATCACTCTATATAAAAGCATATAAGATATCAACGGATACATACTGGAGAGTCAAAACAATGGAGAGAATATGCCGTTGTCCTTGCTTTATTCATCATATATAATAATTTGAACAGTGTTGCTAAGATGCTCGACTGAGTTCAAAGCCGTGGTTTCTCATTGTACCTATTTACTATGCCTCCCCACGGGACAGAGTTAGACACCAGGGTCGTTTTTTAACGTGGAGAAAAGGTACAAAAATAAAAATTGTCTCAGTCGTGAAGGATTTCTCCTCCACCGAAAGAGAACAAGAAATAGAAGTGCAGCATCTGAGGAACAGATATAACACTTTGATCTTGTAAAACGCGACAAAAACACGCCTAATCAGCACAAGATGTCAACACGTTAAGATATGAAAATCGCGTATGTGAGCATCTTTGTCTTAATTCAAAATTAAAAATTTATAATTCGTCTTATACTTCAGTAGAAAAACCTTTTAAAAATTCAGGGGATGTCACTCTTAATATATTGTTGCAAGACCATCGTTTTTACTTCAAATCCATTGTTTTTCTCTTGTAGTGTATGACCATATTTGCATTTTGTTTAAATGTTTATCTTGCATTGTTGTATCTTTTCATTTTTACATGTTTTGATTGCGCTTTTCGCTTATTATATGCTTACATAACATTGTTTGGGATTGACTTAGGAGCAATAATTGTTGCACCCTCCCAAATTTTTATTGTTATCGAAATCGGTGAAATCGCTCATTCTTTTTTAAACCAAAATAATTGATTACCTACTCTATTTAGGGACATCACCCGCGCAATGTACCGGAAGATAACATGTGGTGGGTCTCTTGCACTTGAGTACTTCTGGCCATTTAGAATAGCTATCTACTACAATAAAGTAGTAGACATCTTCCACTGGTCCCGCGAAATCCACATGTATTCTCGACCAAGGTTGGACTGTCTTTTGCCATGGTTTGTAGGTGATTGGTGGTGCTTTAGCTGCTAGAGAACAACCCTTGTAAGAATCCACCAAATTTGAGATGTCTAAATCCATATTTCGCGAGTATACATTAGTCCGCGTGAGGCTTTTCATCCTATTCTTCCCTGGATGTCCTGTGTGAAAATCTCTTAGTATTCGTTTCTGTAATGCCTTGAGTATAACTATCCTTTCACTATATACTAGTACGTTGTCACACAAGGAGAAAATGTCCGCTATCTGTCGATGTTTTTCCATAATTTTCTATTTTGTGGAGTAAATGAATTCTTCTTCTTGGGCTTCACATTTTATTTCCTGTGAGGTAACTGGTAGTTCTTTAATCACGTTAAATATCAGATTCTTGATCTCGCTGTCGTTTTTTAAAGAAGCGATCACAGTGCCTTCTAGTGGTTCGTTTTGACTTGGAATTAGTGAAACAAAAAATGTAGTAGGCAAAAAAATAAATAAATAAATGTTCTGTCAGCAACAGTACAACTTCAAAATAGTCAATATCGCCCACCTCCAGAAGAGAGGGAATTCCTGTCCGTGATAACCGTGGTAAAAGAAGACACACTCCAATCGCCAGAAACACCCACACACACAGTTTGCAGGACACTGCCGACTCGTCTCTAGCCTCCTGCTTTTATAGTGGCCGGGAATTATCCATTTGCATAATCACATGAGACAGAAACGTGATTTTCCGAGAGTTGCATGGGGTAAATGCTAATAAAAACCCCCGGACGCCATCTTGGAATTCTCTTTTTCCCCCCAACTGGTGACACAACAGACGTACCCGAGGTAAGCTCTTTTTCCCCTCATTTTAGTTATTGCTACTTCTGCTACACTCCCCCCTGATCTCATGATCACAAATGGGGCAGGGGGGCAGTCGTCTCTGTCTGGTACTTCTCCGAAGAACCGGAGGCAGCACTTCCTACCTGCCATCCTCCTCATCGCCATTATTGCCACCAGTCTGCTCCATAGGCGGTGTTTCACAATCAAGGCAGGGGGGCAGTATTCGTTTCTGTCGGGTACTCTTTCGTAGAGGCAAGACGGGTGGTCCTTCCTCCGCTTCTTCAGTATGTACATTATATGGCTCAAAATCCTCTTCGTCGTCCTGCATCATACTCTCTGTCTTTTCAGAAGACATCATACTGTCTGAGTCTCCCTCTTCCTCTGATGTAACAACATAATGGCGAGGGCGCAAATCCTTCACGTGACGAGGCACACCGTCCACCAAAATCGACTGAGGGCTGATCACCTTGGTCACCTCACCCTTGCCGAACCTCGTGGTACATCGATTTTGCGGTCTTCTGACCCATACGCGATCTCCAACCTGGTAAAAGCTGTTCTTGGGACCTGGGGACGCAGTTGCGAGATTGGTCTCCTTTACTCGAACTTCGTATTGATAAATCCTGTTGGCAGGCGCAGTGGAGGGAGATGTGTCGTCTCTTGGTGTGATGTTATACCAGTAGACAGCCTCCTGTATGGGACAACACATTCTAGCCGCTATTCGTTTCACTGTACGATGACATCGCTCCGCTATGCCATTCCCGGCTGGAGCGTATGCACAACGGAATCGCAAGTGAACTCCCCATTTACATGCAAATGCTTGGAACATATTGCTGCAGAAAGCTGTGTCATTGTCTAAAAGGAGTTCATGCGGCGCGCCACGCTCGAGGAACACTGCCTCCAACTGATGAATCACGCTTGCCGAGTCCTGCCTTGCCAATTTCCTCCAAATGGAGAAACGCGATGGACCACAGTCTGTTAAAGTTAAAAAATGGAAGGTGCCATAATGCGTGATATCCATTCCAATTCTCTGCCAATTCTCGTTAACTTCCAGCTTTCCCTTTTCCCACCTGACTGGCGCTGGGTCAATGGACTGACATTCCTCGCATTTCTGTATGACCGTTCTGACAGTTGCTTTTGTCGTGGTTGGACATCTTCTCCTGACAAAGTAGGTAGTGCGTCGCACCCCTGGATGTCCACTATCTTTGTGAATAGCCATGATTTGACTCTCATCCAGCTCGTCTGTGTGGACCGCGCCTATCACTGGGTCAAGACCGTTTTTCTTTTTCATTGCCTCAAACCACCGCTGTGGCACTCGTGTCAGTCGGTCAGCAATGTTTCGTGCTGATGGAACCAGCGTCACATCCACTGTCAGCCCGTACTCTTTCACGAGCTCCTTAAGAGTGCTTAATCGCCTCCTAATAAGCATCTCGCTTGCTGCTTTGGTGCGTACTCGCGCCTTTCCAGTTAGCGTGTCCGAGACCCAATGGTATACGCAAACAGAATCTGTCTTTATGTGTAGCACCTTGCTCTGCCACTGGAGAGCCAAATTGATGCCTTTCAATACGGCATCCAGTTCAGCCAAGTTGATATGTTGAGAGTCATCTTCAGGTCGCAGCCAACATGCATCTTCCAGCACAGTTTCACACATCTCCAAGGCTGCCCCAATTGCTAGGGAGCTAGCATCGACCCATACATTCAGCTCTTTGCCGTCCACACACCAATTTCCCTGTGCCGGATCGTTCTGCTGTGCAGATTTTAAGGTTTCAAACATCATACGATGTAGTACGGCGTCCCTTGCTTCATCATCCCAGCCCTTCGTTACCGAACTTACTCTCCTTCTGAGTATTCCGCAAGCCACACGAAGCCAACCGCACACCGGAAAGTGCCCGACAAGTCGACCACACAGAGAAAAGATTGTTCGTCGCGTAACAATACTGGGAGCCTCCGGAATTGCATTTCCTCGCTTCCACCGCAGTTCATTGCGTTCCATCCTGACTGCCAATCCCAGAACCCGTGCACCGTCCTTCAACTGCTCCGGGTTCTTGCACTCCAACCCGAACTGCGCGAGGTGTTCTCTCACACGGGTCGCGGGCACCACGTCTTCATTGACAAAAATGTCATCAATGTAAGCAGATGCTGCGCGGCTTATAACTTCTTCCTGAGATAGTACTTCGCTGACAATTGCTCTCATTATCAAGGGAGCCACATTCAAACCAAACCCCAGACGGGTCAGACAGTATTTTTCCCATCGATTTCCACAGTCTGGTATGGCCACAGTGTCTCATGGACCCGGACTTGTAGGTATGCTCTTCTGAGGTCCAGTAGAGACACGTTAGCACCTTTTTGTCTCCACTCACGCAGCTTAGCCGCACAAACATCTGCGTTGGCCGTAAATGCGTCTACGTAATGATTTAGCTCCCGGTAGTCCATTACCGGGCGCACTTTGGCTTTGTTCTGCTGTATCACAGCCATCAGGGGAATTAGACCTTTGTGGGTCCCAATTTATCCTCTGGGTATGGCATGAGCCAACCATTATCTATCCAGGTGTGGAGCTCCTGCGTGTATTCTTCACGAATTTCTGCTGGCACTGGGTACTCTGACACTCGATTATGCAGCCTTTCAGGGGGGTGGTCCACAGACCATTTCCACGATGCGGTCCACGTTCGGTTTTGATGGTCAAAGGTAGCAGTGAAATCTGGTTCATCGATAGAAATGGCTGCGCATTTAATACTTTTCCTGGCGCCCAGCCGCACTGATCCTGTAGGCTTGACAACGACACCTCCTAGAGCTTTTATGGCGTCGATCCCTAGAAGCAAGTCAAATCCCAGTGGCTTGCCATGCACCACCAACACATCGACTCTGGCAGACACACCTTCATCAGTGGATACAGAGACCGTTCCAACACCGCAGCACGCATGGGACATTCCACCAATTGTGTTGACATTTACGTTTGTTTTTCTCCAAGACCGGCAACGGTCTGCATGTAAAATTGTCCTGGAGCATCATGTATCAATAAGCGCCAAACATCGCGTCCCGTCAACATGGATGCTTATCACCGGGAGCGTCGTGTTCACATCTTGGTTGGGAAGGAGACTGGCGCTTATGCGTCCTCCCCTTGCTCGTTTCCCGAGCAGTTCCGAGCCCAGTGTCCACTCTCACCGCAACGGTAACACCGTGTTCCACGTTTTCGACAGTCCCTTGCAAGGTGGCCTTTATCATTGCATTTGAAACAGGTCACGTTAACAGGATTATTCTGGGCCCTGTTGTTGGGTGAGCGTGTGGCCGCAACCACATCCTGATTTTGTTCGCCAGTCGTCGTCAAAATTCTCGCTCTCGACATTAGCTCCCCCATGGTCAGGGCTTTGATGTTCGGCACCTGTTGAAGAGCAATTGAGATGGTGTCAGGGAATCCAGTGACAAAAATTAATTTTGTGAGTCTCTCTGAGCTTTCTCCTGTGAATCCGGCCAATCCAACCAACTGCCTGATCTTGTTGGCGTACACATCCACACGTTCACCAGCCCATCTAACCATGGTTATTTTTCTATATGCTGCAAACGCGTCATCAGTAAATGCCTCCTTTAATCGAGCCTCAATCTGGTCTATTTTCTTTTGATCGTCCTCCTCCATTTCCATGTAGAGGGCCAGCGCATCGCCTTCCAGGTATAAAGGTAGCAGACTCGCTGCGTCATCCACCTGCTGAAGTTGTGCGACAAGTCTCACTTTTTTCAGCCACGCTACAACGTCTCCCTCGCCAGAGAACGGCTTGATAATATCACTGCTTATCCGCACCTTTGCCATATTCGGGCCGAAATAGCTTGAAACAAAAATGTAGTAGGCAAAAAAATAAATAAATAAATGTTCTGTCAGCAACAGTACAACTTCAAAATAGTCAATATCGCCCACCTCCAGAAGAGAGGGAATTCCTGTCCGTGATAACCGTGGTAAAAGAAGACACACTCCAATCGCCAGAAACACCCACACACACAGTTTGCAGGACACTGCCGACTCGTCTCTAGCCTCCTGCTTTTATAGTGGCCGGGAATTATCCATTTGCATAATCACATGAGACAGAAACGTGATTTTCCGAGAGTTGCATGGGGTAAATGCTAATAAAAACCCCCGGACGCCATCTTGGAATTCTCTTTTTCCCCCCAACTGGTGACACAACAGACGTACCCGAGGTAAGCTCTTTTTCCCCTCATTTTAGTTATTGCTACTTCTGCTACAATTAGCCTTGGCAATCCGTCAGCATGACCATTTTTGTGAGGGTAGGTATTCTAACTTAAAGTTATAATTAAGTAAGATCGTACCCCATCTCAGCAATCTTGTTTTCTGTATACACAGGTAGTCCTTTCTTCGATCCGAAGATAATTAGGAGCGGTTTATGGTCAGTTTGTAAATTTAAAAAAATCTTCCATTCAAATAACGACGGTACTTTGTTACTGCGAATATTATTGCGAGGGCTTCCTTCTCGATCTGCGAGTAATGTTTTTTCGAAGGTAATAACGTGCGTGACGCATTTGCCATTGGTTTCTTGCTTCCATCCTGCATGTAGTATGCAAGTGCCTATGCCATGAGAGCTTGCGTCGCTGGCAACTATGATATCTAATTCTGGATTGTAATGTGTAAGAGATAGGTCGGACGTCAGTGCAGTTTTTATTTTGTTGAATACCTCCTGGCATTCAGATGATTTCTCCATTGCCTATGACCTCACTCGGATTGTTCAGGAACCTACCCGTGTGCCCGATAATGACGGCCAGTATGCGAGCCTACTAGACCTTTTTCTCACAACTTGCCCTGAACTATGTTCAGTTTCTGTTCTGTCGCCTCTTGGATCTCCTGACCACTCTGTTGTATCAATTAAGATAAAAATGAAATGTAATAAGTCCCCAGACGTACCTTTTCATCGTACAGTATATCGATACACTAAGGCTGACTAGGATAGCTTCCGTACATTTATATCTGATCTACCTCTGCATTCCATGTTTAAAAAGGATGTGTCCTCTATAGTATTAGACCTAACTGAATGGTTAATTGTAGGTATTTACCATTTCATACCCTCTAAAAAGTTTCAGCAAAAACCTAACAGCCAGCCATGGTTCTCTCCAGAATGTGCTGCTGCCATTGCGCACAGAAATCACTTTTTCCACTGCTTCAAACGTAATAGATGTATGGAAACTAAAGCCGTTTTCAGGACTGCCAGCAACCATTGTAAGAAAGTAATAAGGAACGCAAGAGAGTTGTATGCTCAATCTGTTAAATCCAAAGTAGCTGAGCAGCGGCTTGGTTCCCACCAGTTTTGGCAAATAGCAAACAGAATCCTGAACAGAAGCGTGTGCTCCATCCCAACTATTATCAATGGACCTGAGGTAATCTCGTCAGCATCAGACAAAGCCAAACTCTTTGTCAAGAACTTTGCAGCTAATTCTACCCTTTGCGACCAAGACCGCCAACCCCCAATATTTCCTCCTGTATCAGAAAACACGCTATGTGATATACGTATATCTGTACATGATGTTGCCAAGCTAATCAAAAACCTTGATTCCAGTAAAGCAACTGGCCCTGATGGTATTCCAATTATAGTACTCAAAAAACTTCAACCTGAACTAGCGCCCATACTTACAAAACTGTTTAAACGTTGTCTTAAGGAGAATAGTTTCCCATCTCCCTGGAAAATCTCATCAGTATGCCCTGTATTTAAGAATTCAGGTGATCGCTCATCCCCCTCTCAGTACAGGCCAATAAGTCTCCTGTGCGTCATGAGTAAGTTGCTAGAATCTGTGTTAAATACAGAAGTAACAAAAATAACCTTCTTAGTGACACTCAATATGGTTTCCGTGCTGCTAGATCTACAGCAGATGTCCTTACAGTTATATCGCATAGGATTAGCAAATCTCTCGACGGTGGCAATCTTTCTAGGGCAATTGCTCTTGACATATCTAAAGCCTTTGATAGGGTATGGCATAAAGGTTTACTTCATAAGATCGCTAGCTATGGTATAGCTGGAAAAGTCTTCTCAATTATTAAATCATTTCTTTCTGATAGGTTCATAAGAGTAGTAGTTGAGGGGCAAAAATCAGAAGCTCACAGTATTAATGCCGGTGTCCCCCAGGGATCCATCCTGGGGCCAACTCTTTTCCTGATCTACATTAATGATCTTCCAAATCATATCCTTACATCATTTGTA
Organism: Euprymna scolopes; assembly: GCF_053919585.1. Classification (NCBI taxonomy): domain Eukaryota; kingdom Metazoa; phylum Mollusca; class Cephalopoda; order Sepiida; family Sepiolidae; genus Euprymna; species Euprymna scolopes. The sequence continues at coordinate 61,082,672 of NC_136490.1, forward strand.
GACATTTATGCTGACGACACTACCATCTATGGTACCACATCTCAGACAGTAAACGAGAAAGTTCTCTCCAATTCTCTCTCCTCTGATCTTGAGCACGTAGTACAATGGGGAAAGTAGTGGCTGGTTACTTTTAATGCATCTAAAACCAAGCTTCTCTCTTTACATCATCAACATTCTAATCCACATTTGTCATCAATTGAAATGAATGGCTCTCGTCTTCAGGAGGCCTCAAGTTTTGACAAGCTTCTGGGCTTGACCATTACTCCTGATCTTAAATGGAACACGTATATCAAATCTGTTGCCAAGGCCGCTGGAAAAATGGTGGGATCTTTCTATCGATCCAGTAGATATCTCACTGATGATGCTATTCTCTATCTATATAAGAGCCAGGTACGTCCAAGGATGGAATACTGTTGCCACATCTGGGCAGGAGCTGCTAGAAAGGACTTGTCCTGCCTTGATAGAGTTCAAAATAGACTTCGTAGCCTCGTAGGAGATGTCCTTTTCTCCTCCTTGCAACCTCTATCTCACAGAAGAGATGTTGCGAGTTTGTCTCTGATGTATCGTTATTTTCATGGAAAGTGTTCAACTGAGCTTCAATCTATGGTCCCCCCTCGCCAAACTTTCACAAGAAACACTCGTCTAGCTGTAAACACTATCAATAATTTCCCCCACTCTTTATCTGTGCCTAAACCTAAACGTAGATTCCATGAACAAAGCTTCTTTCTTAGAACTGCACGCCTGTGGAATTGTCTTCCGTTTTCCTGCTTTCCGGCTGACTACAATATGGTTGTGTTCAAGTCTAAAGTAAATAAGTTCTTGATGAGCCGTTCCATATAAGTTATTAAATTTACCAAATTGTCATTACTAATGATTACTATATTGACCAACTTCTACTGTACACTCTTTAACCCTTATCCTTGAGTGGCTTCTGGGATTTGATAATGTGGTGATGCCTTTGTAAAAAAAAAAAAAAAAAATGTCCATTCCCAAGTATTGTCTTTCTTCAAAAGTTAGTTAAGTAGGACCCGAAGTTTATGCATGTTGGGAATAAATGACTGGTAATAGTTGGCCAGTCCTAGAAAACTTTGTAGTTCGGCGATGTTTCCGGGAGTTGGCATATTCTTTATTGCAGTTGTCCTGTTAGGATCTGATCTCCTTCTTTCTTTGTCAATTATGTATCCTAGGTATTTAATTTCTTCTAGGAAAAATTAGCACTTTCCTTCGTTAAATTTGAAATCGAAATCCTGTATCCTTGAAAATACTTTTAGTATGTGCAATCTACGTTGTTCCTTGGATTTGCTGATGATAATTATATCTTCCAAGTATGCAGTTGCAAAATCGAGTCCGTCTAGCATAGTATCCATTATTTCTTGAAAAATCGCCGGAGCGGCCTTAACTTCAAATGCTAGTCTCTCAAATTTGTATAAACTCCAGTGGGTGTTTATGCAAAGTAGCTTTGAGCTATTTTCCTCAACCGCAATCTGAAGACAAGCCTTACTGAGATCGATCTTAGAGAAGATTTTACCTCCGTTCAGTTTTACGAAAATCTCCTCGGGACTAGGCAGTGGATAATGGTAGTCTTTCAAGACGGCGTTTAGCCCAGTCGAAAAGTCGGATTTCCTTCGATTTCTTTTTGACGTACACGGTAGGAGCTGCCCATTGGCTGAATTTCCCCTTTGAGGAGATGCCGGTCTTGACTAGTCTGTTAAGTTCCTCATTAATTTTCTCTAGCGAAGCGAATGATACCTTCCTTTTTTTCCTAAAAACTAGTTCTGCATTTGATTTCAATTCAAATTTGGCTGTTGCTTTCCTACATTTACCAAAGCCCGCTGAAAAAAATTCAGGAAAAAGCTTTTTTAGATCCAATTTAAGTTCTTGTTTTCCTGTAGAAAACGATTCTACTTTTTGGCAAAAGGTGTTGATCGGTACATCCCACAGATTAAATTCCTGAAACCAATCGGTCCCAACCAAATTTTTTGTGTTCTTGAGCACAAATAATTTAAGTTTTTTTCATTGTACCATTAAAAGTTACATTTGTAATTAGTTCTCCTTCAAAATTTATTTTTTCACCGGTTACCGTGTTTGCTGACTTGCCAGTTTTATGCATAGTCGTCCTATTTAAATTTCTCCACGTCTGTAAATTTATTATCGATAAGTCCGACCCTGAGTCTATCTGTAATTTAACGCCCTTGTTTATAATTCTAACTGACACGTATTTTCGACTGTTATTTTCGTCTTTCTTGTTCATTCTCGTCTGTCGAACCCGAATTTTACCTTTCTTCTGCCATTTGTAGTGTGAGCTTTTGTGACCTAGTTTTGTTTTTTGCAATTAAAACATTACTTGGTACGAAAAAGCAATCATTTGACTAATGCAAGTTTCCGCCGCGAAAACCGGGGGTTGAAGGCTTCTGGGTACCTTGTCTTTTGTGCTTAAGTGGAAGATAGCGTCTAGTTTCCGTTTTGTTTTTTGGATAGTACCTGTAAGTTCGTCTCTGTATGTTCTTTATGTGTGCAATACCAGCTTCTTCGATGTTCTTTGAGTCCTTCTTGAGACTAATGATTCTTTGGCAATCTTCCGCCAGCTTTTGTACATTTAAGACTAATATGAGGCACTTGAAATCATCGGCACTCAATTCTGACAATTTAAAATCGTCACAGTGTTTGTTAACAATCGAGGCGAAAGTCAAGTAGTCCACATCGTCTTTTTTTCGTAAGGTTCAAGCATGTCTACCGTCTATGAAACAGTGACGATTTTGAACTAAATTGTTCAGTTAGTTTTTAACGGTTTCCGTAAACGTCAGATCGCTAGTCTTTTGTGGCAAAACATAGTCGACGAATTTGTCGTGTTCCGTAGCCCCTAATTTGCTGAGCAACAAACGGACTTCTTTTTGCCCTGCCCAATTTCCACAGTCGATATTGTACAGATCTTCATACCGTCTGAAATACGTTTCAACTGTTTGATTTTCTTCAGGACAGTTGGTGAAATTATTTATTGTACTTAGTACCGCAATCTGGGAAAACGCTTTATCGCTCTCTGTAGCTTGATTCTTATTCATTAAAACCTGGAGTAGTGCTTCAGTTCTCTCTTTCTTTTTTAGCAAGCATGAAAAAAATTCTACTTACAATTTCTTTGAGGAGATGAATTTAAGTGTAGACTTTTCTTTTTTATGCTGCAATTTTTCGTCGTTGAACTTTTGAGATTTTGCGTTGTAACTTTCCCATTGAGTATTTCGTACAGCTGGAGAGTTGAAGTTTTTGCGCGTGAGTTCCTTTTAAAAAAAAAAATTTTGTTCATCCTTGTCACCATTGTAGTGGAGTCGGGGAAGGGGAAAGTAGGAAAACCCGACGACTGGTGAGTATACGAAGAACATTTATATTCAGAACAGGGTTAGTGATACAGGATACGTGGGGAGTCTTCCCTGTACGACATCCGGATAGCTCTCATTGAACGGTCTATACTTGTTGCTTATATGGCTAATGGATGAGTCCATCTTAGTGATTATAAGGGTGTATATGTCCCCACAACAGTTTTGTATCGGAATGTATTCGATAAGTATCGGTAATCGAAAAATTCGATGAAGGAAGGAACAGGCGATTTTGTCTAACGTCACCGCCTTTTTCAACCTAATAGCACAATTGCATTTGATAAGTTTTATTACCGCACAAGCAAAAATGGCATATCAAATCAACAGTATGCCCTTCGACATGACAGGGTTTCATTCGAAATGAATGTTTATCTTTAGAGCACAATTGAATATTTGCATTTTAAACTTTAATTCAAGCTATTATATGAAAATAATTTTATAAAATCAACAGTTGGTTCTCTGCATGCACGGTGTATTGTGGACCAAGTAACTACAGGGAGAATTTAAAATATGCAATTTCATCGATTTCGATGATAATAAAATATAGGAGGGTAAAACATTATGTGATCCTCATTCATTACGGGTAACGTCGGGTCTCCCTGCTAGTTTTATCATAATCACTTTAATTAAAGTTAGACGTACAAAATCAAGTGGTATAGTTCAATTATGTGCTAAGAAGAAATAATAAGGTCAAACGCGCGTTTGTCTTATAAAAATCTACAGTTGATTTCTGCTTTTTCGGTGATAAAACTTCTCAAATGCTGTTCTAATGTAAGGTTTTATAAAAGTGTAAACTTGGATCAAAATCAAACTTCCTTCTTTAATTGGATTTTTTTTATTCTCGATTTTTGATACTTATCAGACACATCCTAATACAAAACTTACATAGAGACACTTCCAGACACATCAAGTACCCACGTGGGAAATTTCCAAACAGGCGGTCAAGCTGTTTCAGAGTTCATAAGATACGAACATACACACAGAAACAATTTTTTATATAATAGTAGATAGATAGAGAGAGAGATAGAAGATAGATATATAAATCAATCGAACATACGACATAACGTTGTACGGGAAATCGCATAAATCCGTTTGAATTTATTACTATGTGTGAGTGTCTGTGTGTGTTTATGTGTCCGCCAAAAACTTTTGACAGACACATCGGACTGTGACAAAATTGAAAGCGTTAGAAAGATCAATCCCTTGGATGAAAAATATGTAAAAATTAACTTAATTCTGTCTGGGTGATCTGGGCCATTTTTTGAAAAGAGGAATCACTTTTGCGTAGGGATTTTGCAAGTGATACGAATAGTAATGTGAATGTACGTTTAAAAAAAACTTTATAGCGTCCCGACGTGACGTCATAAGTCATCATTGCCGTGGCAGCTTTTTTTACATCCTATTCCTCCTCCACGTAACAGGTTCAAGCCTGCCAACTGTTGCTATTTTTTTGCGGTCGCACTGCCACTCGCTGCTATTTTGATTGGTATAAAAGGTGTTTTGATTAATTTATTTTTTAGGGGGTTGCTCAATATGTTTAGTATACCACCACTTTCCATGCAAGTATTATATAATGTAATATTGTATGTTTATGTGTCTTGATATTTTTTAATACACAAGACAATCACGAAGCGTATGTATATTTTGTGCATCATTACCTACGACAAATATAGTCATTCTTCTTTTACGTGTTAAGGGGAAGAGAATTAGTCAGAGCTGGAACTTTCCTTAATGTTATTATGTAGTACGTATTTAACGATTTTTCTCAGTTGCCTGTGGAAGCGAGATCGAAGTGATAGAGACAGATAGATCGGAAGATAACGGAAAAGTGATATGAGAGAGAGAAAAGGGTATGAAAAGGAGGGCAGATAGTGAGCTATTACTGGAAACTAAAAAAGTAAACACTCGTCAATAATCTAGTAAAAATAGTATTATTGGCCAGTACATGTAGAAAATTAGATGATTCCTATAGGTTATGCTTGAATGGAACTTTATTTAAATTATACTAAATACTAAAACCTACTAAACGGTGGAAATAAAATAGCAAACCCCTGTGCATACAGGACACACTTTATTTTAGGGTTACAATACGGTATAAAAATTCAGAAAAAATAAACCAACTTTTAAAATAGCAATAAATAACAAAATCAATAGAAATGAAAATGTTCCAACCACGCACGTATAAAAACGGAACATCTCAATTCAAAATATTCACAGAAGGGGTCCGTCAGACCCATAAAAAACAAAAGAAAAATGGGTAAAAAGAGATCAGATGAACGTTTGTTTGAAAGGAGCCCAGCCATTGTCGAATTAAATCTGATTGTCTAGCAACGAAACTAAACACTACGTGGATAAATACAAAAGCAGTTACACGAGTTCCATGTAAATAAATTAATGATAAATAAGTGAACTGAAATGCGGGCCTTTTAGTCTAAATAAATATATTTTCATATCTAATTATATATATAATAATTTTGCTGGACCCAAGGTAAAAGATTTTATTTACATCACCGTTGTTTTTCAAAATAAAACTGAAAATCTTCTTCGTCAATGGGCGAATAATTTGTATTTGTATGTCAATCTCGAATAGTTCATGTGTGTATGTGTGTAGATATGTAAGATGGGTGTATATGAGTGTGTATAATGAGTATCTCATTAGGAGTGACAGAAAGTTGTCAAACAGAAAAGGTAATATCGATATAACAAATAAAATTCCCAAACCAAAATAACTGACATCGAATCCATCTCTAGTTGCGAGGGTATTTTGGCAATCGCTTCATATAAGCAGTAGCTATCTTATTTGCATATTCTGTATTGTTATATACTAATAAAAATCGAGCTTTAGGTCTAAAAGTTTGTGTATACCTAATTAATAAATAATATACTCAAAAACTATATTTTCATAACTATATAAAATAAATAAATAACTTTCTTAGTTGAATTGAATTACTTTCAGGAGTCTGTGATTTTATTTTCATATTATTAGATGATACAAAAAGCTCAGACCCCCATCCTCCCTTTATATGTTCTGTATAAATTAGTGTAACTGTATAAATGATGAGCGTGTCCTCTGAATAATGATTGCATACATAAGGCCATTGTATATACTTTCACGATGACACAGCTGCCGATACATCAAACCCATTTAAATAATATAATAACCAATGAATCTAATCAAAATATTCCAACCTTAGAAACCACATAGCTACCTTAAGTAATACAAACCAACAAACTTATTCCTATAATAAGTTTTAAGATTTAACTTGCTAACCACCATATCAGTGCATATCTTACTTTGCTTCTGACAGTTATTCAATTTAAAATCACCATATATTAAATACCATCCCCGATATTAACGTAAATGGGCATTTACATAAATCGAAATTTAAACTCACACGTATATATAGGCGAAACTTCTAATTTAATAAAACTGAGAATCTCAAACCACATACATTTTGCAAAGACGAGAACAAGTGGAATAAAAACCGCACTTCTTTGACTACTTTGATTAAAACCTTACATTTAAAAAGAGTTTTCATTCTATGAAATGGGTTATACTAAAAATAACAAAGTTTTACACACCAGGATAAAAAATTTGTAATCTTTCCATCTTTGAAGGAGTAATTACTTTCCTAAGAGTTACAATCAATACTAAAAACGAATTGGTCTCACAATTCAAACACAAGAGAAAAATTGTAATACAGACAGTTATTCAGAATTCTAAATCTTGTCTTTCTCTTCTTATATGAAATCTATTAGTTTCATTACGAATCAATCAATCTTGGAAATGAGTTATTTTTCTAATGAAAATCGTTCTAACTCCCCAGTTCACCAACTACATGTTTTCATATTGTATGTCAACTCTTAGTTTTTAGAATCTATAATTTATAATTAGAAAAATTTGCAAGTTAGTTATCTACAGTGTATTCCATTTAATCCTATTTCGCTTAAACACTATTTAATATTCTCTAAACACTTATATTCACCTACATATCTCGACTCCCCCACAATTCCACTATAATAACTCATTACTTTATCATTAAGCCGCTTATCTACTTTCCACAATTTTAGTTAAAATAGATATTTCAGTTGCTCAACTACAACTCTTTTTCTTGGCCTTTTTGCAATCTCTTTTCATTAGTAGAAACACAATCCCATACAATTAATCCAAAAGATCTTGATTAAATCTCAATACAAACTAAGTAAAATTTAATAATACCAATAACACCGGCATCAATCATGATGGATATTCCTTTAAATGTTGTTATATCTAACATATCTTCGAGATATTTTTAGCAATGAATAAATTTATGAGCCAAATTTGACGACCTAAGTTCGCAGGAATTCAAATTTTGAAACATGCATCTCATTTGACAAAATTCTGTAAAAACTCTTATTTGTTCTTTTATATTAGTACGAATCATTTATTTAATATTTTTACTTCAAATACTCTAACTAATAGTATCCTTATTTTAGATTATTATAATTGATAATTAATTTTGTCATAGCTTCATAATTTTTATACTATACATCTGACTTTTTCAACTAACCCCATTGTTACTACAGTAATTTTATCATTTACAATTTCATCCAAGATTCATCGTATGTAACTAATACGGCCTATTATTTACCTAATTCGTATATTATCTAACCTTGTGATTTATATTCTAAACGTATTTTAGATTATTTAATTTCGCTTGTACTTTTGTACTGCCTTTTATAATATTTTCTCTACTAAAGAAAATAATTTATATGAACTTTAAACTAGTTGAAGTTGAAATTATTTGAAATCGAACTTTAATTTATAAATTTACAGCTTTAACAATTTTTATATTCCACTTGATTTATTTCATGATTTACTTTATTATTTTATTTTATTCTTTTTTACCTACCATACACTTTGATTATTCAGACAATCTTACCCCTCCACTTATTCTGTTTTTTCACGCCTTCTGCAGTCTTCTTTCTTATCAAGATATCCTTCTCCTTCCTTTGACCAACTTTTACGCGCTGTTCAAGCCTCCCGTCTGACTCTGAGTTCGCAAATACGCCTTCCTTCTAATAGTCATTCGGTTCCAGTTCCGCCTTCCCCAGGTATATTTTCCTTAATAATAACTCACGCGTGGCTCCCTTGTTGACTCCATTTATCCTCTCTTTCTCACTCATAGTCTTCTTTTCTTTAATCGATTACTTAGCGTATCTATAAACCAGATATTATAATTTTTACTTCATTTAATAAGGGATGGAACAATAAGTAAAAGGGGAAAAGACGTTTCTGTGTTTAATTTTTTTAAATTTCATTCTAATAAATATAACACCTTTCCTCTGTTTCACGTCAAATTATCCTGAATTTATCATGACTATTTCTGCTAGTTGGAAAATTCACGTGGACCTGTTGGATTTTACCGTATCAAAATATAACTTTTTCTATGGACTTTTAATCTAAAAAATGGGATTCATTACCTCCAAGATTCCACTTTTGCTAAGTATCTTTGGCCTTCATTCTGGGTGCTGGATTCAAAGAAAATTGAGTTGTACATTCAATGTTGAAATTTTTAACTAGTTTGGAACATAAATACAACACTCATTTCTATTCCACTTAAATCGAACGCCTGAAATGTGTATTTTTTTTATTGTTCATTTCATTTTTCTTGATGTCTTTTACTATGTTTATTTAAAAGTGTTTAATCTTTAAGATATATTTTTATGTATGTGTTTAAAAGCCAAATTATGTCTGTTCATAATACATATTCTGCGAATAACATCCATCGGGCAGATGAGCCTTGCCTCGAAAATCCATGGATTAAGGAAGGAACTTTAAATGACGTGTATTTCTTGTTCAAATAATAAATTTTTGTTTGAAAATTCTACATTTACTGAAATAATATTTAAATATAAAACCTACAATTTTTAACTTGCTTTATCTAGTATATTGAGCAATTTTATTTGGCTGGGATTTCCCTATATATAAATATTTCAGTCTAATAACATTTTGTAAGACTTAGAATCACAAGATTGATTAATCTGTGATTCATTTAATATCAATATTGGGATATATATATATATATATATATATATATATATATTCACTTGCATTCTACAGGACAATGTAAGGGTTTCAATAAGGGACATCTAGTTTTCAAAAATAAACTTAAGAGCTATATTTTTCTTGTAATTAAAACTCGTTGTTGTTTATTTAAGTTGTATCATCAGTTATGGAATATTTATCTTCTCATGGATGACTACATTACACACTACTCATTGAACTTACTCCTTAAAAAAGACAATGAATACGGATATGTTTGATTGTTGTATATTATAGTTGTTCATATGTATTTCAATGAATTGCTTATCCGGTGAAATTTGTTTTAATCTATTCATCATGGAGATGTGATATCTGTTTGTGTAAAGCAAAAGCTATATTATTGCTCTCTTCTAATGTATAATTCGGTTTACTATACTATTATTCGTACTATCTCTATATGCTAAATTCAGACTGTGGTTAATGCATTATTCGTTCTGTTCTAATGATACCTTTTTTCAAGGTATCTTCTCTTCCTTTTCATTTAAGGTACTGTAGTATCTCTTCTCCTGGGATTATTTGTGTGTAAGTAGGAATTAGTCTATTATCTTTCTATGTTGTCATGATACTATCTGTCCTGATATTAACACCTCTTTTGGGTAGAGAGTTGTTGTATTATTTACTCTATTTTAATAAGACCATATTCACGGGCGTTACATTTTTTTCGTATAGCATATGTTCTGTTCATCCGAGACCATCCTCCTGGGCATTACATAATTCTTTTTAAGGAGTGAATGTGTAATATCTGTTCCCTAGTTAAGATACCAGATCATATAATATCTTATCTTGATGTGTTACCATATTCTCAAGTAGTGCATTATTCTTTGGGCTACAGTAGTATAGAAAGTATTTGTTCTTTATGAGACTGTCTTTATAGACATTATTACTTCCTTTGATGGATGTAGTGCAGCATATATTCGTCCAGCATCACACCCGCCTATTTTAAAGGGTGGTAATATAGTAGTTGTTCTTTGGTCATGATTATATGATCCAGGGGATTACCTTCTTTTTATTGGGAGGTGATACTCATATACTGCCACCAGAGGTTAGATACTTTTGACAGTTATTAAATTTACAAACATATATTTCAGTAGAGTTTAATGTTTTGATCATATATTTTGCCCGTGATTTATAACTTGATATGTAGTAGACAGCCATTATTTTTAAAAAATAAAAGTAAAAGCTTACTTTTATTTCCTCGGAGACGCGTGTCAATGAAAATACTTTTTTATTCATGTACGTCAGATTCCAAATAACATGTAAAAGAAATCATAAACTATTCAAATAGTAGTGTTTTATTGCAATGTGTCTACTGCATAGTTTATTAACTTTTTTATCACAGTTTTGATTTGTATGCGGTACACTGGCAGAATTCTTGAATAATGTAGAATTTCATTAATCTGGCAATATATGCAGGTGAGACGAAATGGTAAATCACCCAGAATGTAAGTAAAAAAGAACGAAACTGTAACATCAGGTATATATATATATATATATATATATATATATATATATATATATATATATATATATACATACATATCTATAATATAAAGCTGAATGTCTGTGTGTGTGTGCGTGCGTGCGTGCGTGTCTGGTCACGAATAGGCTCCTACATGATTGATTATTATAGAAAACTGATCACATATAATGATAGAAGATGATATAATGATGGAAATATGTCACAAAGTTTGACAAGGTTTTTTAATATAGATCCACAGAATATTGTGATAAGTGTTTCAGTGTGAAGAGGTATGGTATAATAAATTGTGAGGCTTATCTATTTTATTTTTACTTTCATCATATTTTGCTTTGGTTTTGATACCCCCAAATTCGAAGGTATCTCTTTACAACCCTTCCTTTTCATAACCTATCATACTTTCATGAATCAGAGTCCATTTTCTCTAGGCTGCTTTGAACCCAGTCAACGACGGGTACTTTTGCTAGTATACATATACATACATACATGTATATATATATATATATATATATATATATATATATATATATATATATATATTTGACCAGGTTCAACGTTGCTTATCTTCGGTGATCCAGCGGGAAGCGGTGTGTCAACGTGATTATGGCGTATATCATCAATGGACCTGAAGTAATCTCGTCAGTATCAGACAAAGCCAAACTGTTTGCCGAGAACTTTGTAGCTAACTCTACCCATTGCGACCGAGGCCGCCAACCCCCAATATTTCCTCCTGTATCAGAAAACACGCTATGTGACATACAAATATATGTACGTGATGTTGCCAAACTAATCAAAAAACCATGATTCCAGTAAAGCAACTGGCCCTGACGGTATTCCAATTATAGTGGTAAAAAAAAAACTTCAACCAGAACTATCTCCCATACTTACAAAATTGTTTAAGCGTTGTCTTAAGGAGAATTGCTTCCCGTCACCCTGGAAAATCTCATCAGTATGCCCTTTATTTAAGAATTCAGGTGATCCGTCATGCCCCTCTCAGTACAGGCAAATATGTCTCCTGTGCGTCATGAGTAAGTTGCAGAAATCTCTTAAATAGAGAAGTCGTCAACCAACTTAGCAAAAATAACCTCCTTAGTAACATTCAGTATGGTTTCCGTTCTGCTAGATCTACAGCAGATGTGCTTACAGTTATATCTCATAGGATAAGCGAATCTCTCGACGGATGCTACCTTTCTAGGGCAATTGCTCTTTACATATCAAAAGCCTTTGATAAGGTATGGCATAAATGTTTACTTCACAAGATTTCCAGCTACGGTATAGCTGGAAATGTCTTCTCAATTATTAAATCATTTCTCTCTGATAGGTTCATAAGAGTAGTGGTTTATGGGCAGAAATCAGAAGCTCACAGTATTAATGCTGGAGTCAGAGATGCACGCTGGGCCCAACACTTCCTGATCTACATTAATGATCTTCTAAATCGCATGCTTACATCATTCGTAGACATTTATGCTGATGATACTATAATCTATGATAGCACATCAAAGACAGTAAGTTCTCTCCGAGTCTCTCTCCTCTGATCTTGAGCACGAGGTACAGTGGGGGGAGAGGTTGCTGGTTACTTTTAATTCATTTAAAACCAAGCTTTTATCTTTCCATCATCAACGCTCTGATTCCCATTTGGCATCAATTGATATGAACAGCTCTCGTCTTGGGGAGGCTTCATGCTTTGACAAGCTTATGGGATTGACCTTTATATCTAATCTTAAATGGAACAATACATCAAATCCATTGCCAAGGCCGCTGAAAAAATAGTGAGATCCTTCTATCGATCCAGTAGATATCTCACTGCTGATGCAATTCTTTATCTATATAACAACGAAGTACGTCCAAAGATGGGGTACTGTTGCCACATATCTGCAGGAACTGCCAGAAAGGACTTATCTTGCCTTGATAGGGTTTTAAATAGACTTTATAGTCTCGTAGGTGGTGCCCTTTTCTCTTCTTTTCTTTATCGTTGTGTTCATGGCAAGTGACCGTCTGAGCTCCAATCTATGGTGCCCCTCGCCAAACTATCACGAGAAACACTCGTCTAGCTGAATACACTATCAATAATTTCCCCCACTCTTTATCTGTGCCTAGAGCTAAACGTAGATTCCATGAACAAAGCTTCTTTCTTAGAACTGCACGCCTGTGAAACTGTCTTCCGTTCGCCTGATTTTCAGCTGACTACAATATGGTTGTCTTCAAGTCCAGCGTAAACAAGTTCTTGATGAGCCGTTCCACTTATGTCAACAAATTTTCCGAATTTCCATTACTAAAAATTACTATATTGTCCGATGGACTACTGTACACTCTTTAATCCTTATCATAGAATGGCCTCTGAGCCTTGATAAATGGTGATGTCTATTTAAAAAAAGAAAAAAGGAAAGTTAGAGTACAGTTTGTTCCACAGAGACACGTTGTTTCCAACATTCCTATAAGTAATGTCGTTCTAGAAATGCTTGCTGATGATAATACAAACACAAGCTCATATAAATATTCAATAATTTCATATTGTTTAACATTTGCTATGAAAATAGATAAGAATAAACAACTCGTATGTCAAATTATAGCCAAATAAAATTAATGTTTTTAAAAATACTTTAATAATAATAATAATAATAGTATATATATATATTAATAATATTAATTATATGTACGATCGTTTCGGAAAACAATGCTTTTTATTGTGGTAGACATCAAGTTACGTACAATAATTACATATAGTTTTTTTTATAAGCAAGGTCTCTTCGTCAGCAAATTTTGAAGGGTTTTTATTAAATTTAAAAGACACCATAAATAAACCTAGCATTAAAAGTATACCTTAAATTCATCATTCAATAAGGTAAAAAGCTATAGCAAACATCTAAATGAGTATTTTAACCATAGTTCCTGATTTCAAAAAGCGAAAAATTAAAAGGTAAATTTCTCTATATATTTTTATATATATACCTGTATACCTATTTATATATATATATGTGTCTATTTTTTCATATATATGCATATACATATTTGAAATGTGGTACTTAAAGCAAACTTATAATTTAAATTTAAATCTATATTTCATTCTATTTCTTTTCTATCTCTAACCCATATTAATTTTCTTATAAATTTTAAATCCAGACCTTTTATTTCAATTTTTTTCAGATACATCTGCCTTACTTTTAATGCTAGGTTTATTTATGGTGTCTTTTAAATTTAATAAAAACCCTTCAAAATTTGCTGACGAGGAGACCTTGCTTATAAAAAAAACTATATGTAATTATTGTACGTAACTTGATGTCTACCACAATAAAAAGCATTGTTTTCCGAAACGATCGTACAGATAATTGATTTTGTTGTTGTTCCTTCTTATGAAACGTATTTTTAATTTAATTATAATTTGATTTTCAAATTTTAAATCATCAATCACATTACTTAATATATATATATATATATATATATATATATATATATATATATATATATATATATATACATATATATATATATATATATATATGTATATAAGACTAGCAGGCTGCCCGGTATTTCCCGGTCGTAAAATACGCTTAAATATGATATTTTGATTAATGCAGATTTCGCATTTATTATTATGATATACTAGACTCAATATATATTAATGATTTAAATTTAAAAAAACAACAACAAATGACTCATACGTCACCACCGGGAATCGAAACCAAAACGTTTAGCTTATGATTAACATTTTTCTTTGACGTCAGTACTATTATATTAAGACATCTTTGCCGCATGGCTAAAAATTAAAACATGATCCGATAGCTACTACATTACGCATGCATATTCATGATGCCACCGTTCAACCTTCACTTGACAAATCCCATTTTTTATTTCATTTTCATACTTTTGCACTTATTTTCCCCGGTTAAAATCAAATATAAAGTTTTACATGTGTTCGATTACTCTATATATTAAGTTGTATGTCTGTAGACCAAAAGTGAGAGAGGGGCATTAGTTTTTGTTGTTGTTGTTGTTGTTGTTAACCTTTCTTATAACCCAACTAGCACACAGAAATATAAGAAAATATGAATTTTATATAACCTTATACTGGTTTATACTCATTGTGTCCGCCATAGACCCATCTATGCCTGGATAAAATCTATCGTTTACTGCATATATATTTAAGTGGTGATAACAAAACGCAATCAAAGCTTCAACCATTTATAACTAGTTTAAACAAACACTATGATTATTTTAAGATTGAAAAGAACTTGTATCATTATCATATTTATCAAAACTAACAGGATAACGTAGAAATATATAGTTTATAGCAACCTGTATAATTGTCTTTTATTATTATTATTATTATTATTATTATTATTATTATTATTATTGATAATAATAATAATGATAATAATAATATTAGAAATAATAGTAGTCTCAGAATAATATTAATAATAATAATAATAATAATAATAATAATAATAATAATAATAATAATATTAGTAAGAGTAATAGTAATAATTATTATAGCAATAATAGTTATGGTAATGGCTATAATAATAATAATAATAATAATGATAATAATAATAATAATAATTTTAAATAAATTGTTTTACAATTGTAACAATTACATGCTTTTAAAAAAAAATTAATTAAAATTTTAATTAAAGTAAAAGTAAGGAAACAAGTGAAGCATACATGGTCACCTGTGAGTTCACAATGAACGAGACTTAAAAGTTAAGTTTAGCATTTTCCCCCTCCCCATTTATTCTCAAAGGTCCACAGAAGACGTCAAATCCTGGTGAAAATTAACAATCAGTGCAATTTTAGGCCTTAACATCTGTAAATTTGAGTTCTGCACCATGCAAAAACAGAAATTACTAAGTTCATCATTTGATCCCCCCATTATCAAAATGTCTTTACTTTTGTAAACTCCAAAAGTCTCCAACGATTTAACATATTTAAATTTGAGTTCAGCACCATGCAAAACTGTTAAATAGACATACACAGAAAATTTTGGACAAATATGGTAAAATAGTCCCAAAAATAGAGTGTTTTTATTAGCCCCAAAAGATACCCTAGGACACACCCAAGAGTTATCGCGAAGTATAGACAAACACAATTATATAGAAATCAATTAGTTTCAATTTCTCAGAAAATTTTATCAAAATCCAAAGCATTTTTTTTTAATTATCACAAATGTGTCAATTTTAGCCATTTTAAACCGAAAGGCATCCCTAGGGTGACAACCGGGGTTTTCCCGAACCCGAAACTGTTACTTTATTACTCATATCATGTTTAATGTTTGTGCGAAATTTCCTAAAATTCCGAGGCATAGTTATTAAGAAGAGTGCGGACAGACAAGAGGACGAACGGACGGACAAGGGTGAATTTACAGGCCCATCCTCTATTTGTCGGGGGACCAAAAATGCAACTTGAAGGGTTTTAAAACTGTTTACCTCGACAGAACGATAGAATTCCGTTTTGGAGCAATTCATTTTAAGTCGAAAGTTTTATCATTTAATTTAAATTTGCTTCCGATCTGACTATCCGACGACCTCTTTTCTAGTTGATGTAGTAGGTGATAAGGTATATACAAACACGAAATATAGCGAAACCTGGCGGAATTCCACGGCTGTGTGCTTCACATGTTGCATATTACTATCATGCATTGATATAGTTCCATTATGGTTAATGATATTAGAGAATGTACCTGGTTAAGGATTATTATAAGAAAACCCTTTTGTAGGGGTTTGTGACGTAATTCCTTTCTATTAAAATCCGATACAAATGTAAACCTCACCATATCATTCTACTATCTATGCACAGAACAGATACTACATTTAATTCTTGCCCATAAGCAAATAAAATGTGTATTTTAGTCCGAGCTTCATGCGTCGCAACAATAGCAGTATTTTAAAATTACTTTTCTTTCAATTGCATCTTCAGTGATCAGGGGAAGCCATTTTTTTTTTTTGTAAATGTATGGCGTTATTATATGTTTACAAATATGAAATTACCTTAACTTACTCTTAAATAGATGGCTAAATCCGGTATAAAGGTAGCTCAAAAAAGGGTTGATATCCTGTAAAACAAATAATCAACTTATCCATATCATGTAAGGACCGCTGAGATGCCTGTGAATTTATATTGCAAGCATCCATGCATCTATTCATCATATATCTCAATTTTATGATGCAGATGTATATTTATTGAGTAAGCTTGGATTTTCGTCTTCAATGTTCCATGCAGCGATGTCTGATGTGAAACGAGTGAAGCAATCTCTATAAAAATATCAGAAACTTCCAATCAAACTCACCATGTAGAACGCTGATCAGTAGACTCTGCTAAATTACTGCATAGTGTTTAAATCAGAATTCTTGATATCAGCTTGCGAAATGCCAACTGGCATTCGGTGCCAACATATGAAGATGGGCTCCCAAAGTTATGACTGGTTGAATTCTGAATACCTTACTGTTCTATTGGTTGAGATCGTCTTTTAATATGGATACTTTGTCATTTCTTCTTTTTTCTTCCTTTCTTCCTCTCTTTCTCACTTTTCTCCTAGTTCTCACCTTTTTTTGTCTCCTCTTTTTTATTCATTCTCCCATCTTGTTTTCTCGTCTTTTCTTTATCCGCCATTTTTTTTATCATTATTCTTACTCTTTCTCATAGTTTCCATGCCTCTTCTTTCTTGGTCTTCTTCTTCTATATATTTTTCGTCATCTTCTTTTTCTTCTTCCTTATATTATTATTATTATTATTATTATTATTATTATTATTATTATTATTATTGTTATTATTATCATTATTGTTGTTGTTACTATTATTATTATTATTATTATTATTGTTGTTACTATTATTATTATTATTATTATTATTATCATTATCATTATTATCATTATCATTATCATTATTATTATTATTATTATTATTATTATTATTATTATTATTATTATTATTATTAAGTTACAAAGAGTTACCACACAGATTAACATCAAGGATTTCTCTTTTAGAAAAACCCGAGTCTGAGTTGTATGTCTCCCCAAATGTCCAGTACTCTCAGCCTCTTTTGATAAGCTTTTATTATTATTAATATTATTATTATTATTATTATTATTATTATTATTATTATTATTATCCCCCCTTTACTATCTTCTTGTATATTCTACTTCTTTTTTCTTCATCATCGTTTCCCTTTGTCTTCTCCTTTTTTTCCTCTCCTTCCATTTCTTCTTCTCCGTCTCTTTGTACCTTTTCAACCTTTTCTATCTTCTTCTCTCAATTTCCTACTCTCCCTACCCTTACTTATTTCCTTTCTTTCTCTTCCTACATTAAACCTTCTATCCTCCCCCCCCATGCCCTCTACACGGGTTTGATGTATATCAGCACCAATGCCAGCAGGATAAATGGAGCGTGTTGTCTATCTTCCAGTTGCTCTCAACGCCTTTCATATCCCGTCTTAACAAACGAGCCCGCTTTCTAAGCTGAATAAGATCAATAATTATTTCAAGATATATTTATGGCCAAGTCACACAATAAAGTTTGTCACTGGATAGCAAATAAAACTCAAGTTAGTAAAGTTTTCAAGCGATTCCTCCTTAAATCTGTTAATATCATTATTTTACGAGTGACAGTCTAACAATGTACGAATAAGCACCGGAGCAATTTCTGTACATCGGAAAGCGCGTCATATGAGACAGCAAAGAATAAAATATCAGAAAGTCTATATTAGATAAGTTATTAAATTTGGACCTCCTAAAATCAGCAGCCCATAACCTGTGATTCGAGTAGTAAAATATTTTCAATGGCTACTCGATATTAAGCATTTTATCATTTTAAATTATTGTCGAGTTTGCTTTTTTTTTAAAACTATTAGTTGACCTCTTATCAAGACAAAGAAATACTCGATGATAAGTATTAATGAGATTGAATAATTATCAGCCAGAACATGTAGAAGACTGTGGGCGTACTATCATTGGGATACCACTTATCTAGACCAATTGAGGATAGTGATTAATTAGATGGAATTATTATCAGCCAAACGATAAGATGCATTATAAACGCACTAACATAAAGTAACAACTTATTAAGGCCAAGAGTAATTGGAGGATGAGGGTTTATGTCATGTAGAATAATTGTCAGCAGAAAAGTTAGTGGCAATCAATGGTAATTGTATTTAATCGTATATGTACTAAAACAGCACTACCTAAGCGAGTTGAACCGGTCTCCGCTTTCGGAGGAAGTTTCATGGGAATATTAAATTCGCAAACGATTTCAAATCGTTAAGAGAAATGGCGGCCATAGGTTATATATATATATATATATATATATATATATATATATATATATAACATATAGCCGCCATGTCTCTCTCTCTCTCTCTCTCTCTCTATATATATATATATATATATATATATATATATATATATATATATATATTATTGGAATCCTTTGAGATGAGTAAATCTATATTCATTTGTGAACTGTTATCCTTATCTTCATAGTTGTTATGCTTGTTGTTGTTTCGGCCAAATATTTCTATGGCTTTTTCCAGGTGCTTAACCGCGATGGGATAGGAATGCTGAATCTATTAACTGTATCCTTAGTATTCAATGTCTTTCATAGTTGTTTTCTTACCAACTAGTCTTCTTGTCTGCTTTAGATAGGATTGAAACCGCTATCTTCAGAAAATGCTCAGCTGAAACCATAGAAATCTACCGACTCTATCCACTACGCCACGTACCCTGAAATGGAACAAAAATAACTATAAAGATGAAAATAACAGTCCGCAAATAAATAAATAATCAGACCATAGGTTGGTTCAGTTCTTGCAGGGAGGTAGCGACGTCTGCCAACATACACTGTCTGTTGTTTCGAAATAGTCACCCATCTGATACTTACTAGACTTGACGTTGCTTAACTGCCGTGTTCTAACGAGAATCAGTGTGTCAAGGTGATTAAACCGTCTCTAAGTGCAATTACGTGTGGGATGTGTTATGAAAACTACTTGCTAATATTGGATTTCAATATCACTATGTTGTAATATGCAGGGAAGTAATCTCGCAATAATGTGTTGCATAAACAGGAAACCTTTTCTAAGAAGCCCTGTTCATGGAACATCTGTCTGGCCATAACCACATGAAAGAGGAAAATAATGATTTTGTTTGACCTCTGTGATAGCAAAAGGAATTCTTACGGTAAATATCTTACAAATAGGGATCAGCGATTGGAGCTCCGTCAACTACCTTCCATGGAAATGGCGATACCGTACAAAGGAACTGGCGAGGTCAATTTTCTCAAAAACTGGTTGTATAGCAAGGAATAAACCCCTACTTAATTTTAAAGTCGATTTTAAGGACATTTTTAGAGAAACTTTAAATTGATTACAATATTTCTTTTAATTGCAGATTTGATAACTATCAGTTATTTTGAGTTCAGCTTGGTTTTCCTATTTATAATGAAGAGACTGACATACTAGGAACGTTCGCAAACTGTGTAAGACCATTTTTGAAACATTTGATGAGCAAATAATTTTAGGAAATTGGCCTGTCAACTGACCACCACGTTCATGTAATTTAGCTTCATTACATTATTTCCTTAGGAGATAAGTAAAGTCCAACTTCTACGCTGATAATATAACAGCCAAATACAAAACATACTTAAAATACAACATTTGAAATAGAGTCAAATTTTATATGCATTTGTGGAAATTACGCAATATACCGTCGAGCCACGGGCGCCATATGTCTGCAGTTCTATTAGAACATATATGCAAAAAATTAATATTTGAAATAAGGCACATATTTTTAGTATAAAAGTACTTTTCTGTGATATATTTTACTTTAAAGTTCGACACTTCTAAAACAAACCCTTTACTTTCTGAAGTGGTAGAATTATTTAACAATTTTTCAAGCAAATTTAACAATGCATGTGGTGTAAGTATTCGTTTTTAGTCTTTAGTAAAAGTCAGCTTTTAGACCTCATTAAAACAATAGTATTTTTAAGGAGATAGATATTCATTTCGACTGGGGCCAAAGGGAAGATCTAGGCGCTGGTGATGAAAATAAAAGAAATTTCGTTTTAAAGATTTCAAAATTAACAAGCTTGTTCCGGGTAGATATGGTCCAGATTCTAAAAGAAAGAATTTTCCAAATCTTGATGAAAAGTTCTCTTTCAGGTGCTGGTATATATAGTTCGTGAATACATAACAAAAAATGATCTCAGGAATTGATTCAACAGAAGGCTGATCTGCTTGTCAGCGATTTACCTCCAAACCCACCTTAGATACCTCAGATCACTCCTTTCTTAATCAGATCACTCCTTTCTAAATTTCCCTTTGCGGAGGGAAGCCACACGTATAATCTGTAAATCACATTTTCTCATGCTTGTGTTAATATAAAAACATATACACTTACAAAGCATAAGGACCTGACAGTTCTTGCCAGACTAATAAAAAAGACTAATAAAAAGACTTGCCAGACTAATAAAAAAGACTAATAAAAAGACTTGCCAGCCTAATAGAAAAAATGCTCCACTGGACTAACCCCTTTTCTATCGAAACTATTTCAACAAATGCCTAACCGACTCTTTTCCTTACTGGCTAGTAAATTACCTCTGTTGTACAAGTATTCAAGAATTCTAGATGAAGAACGAACTCGCTTAATGACCGCTTTATCAGTCTCATGTCCCTGTTGATCAGAACTTTTGTGTATTTAGTCATTCAAACACTTGCCTATAATTTTGCAAATGCTAAGCTTCATTCACCAACACTACTGTTTAGGCAACCCCGTTTAATCTGGATATTGAAACCGTCATATCTGAACGCATATAGCATGCAGTGAGTAATATATAGGGAGCTAGAGGTGTAGACCTTTATAATAAAACGTTTGACAACGTGTAGTATAAAGGGCTTCTTGCGGGAATAAAATCTTTCGGTATTTCCGGACAAATGTTTAAGATAATCAGATCTTTCATATAAAAGAGAACCTGAACTTCTGGATGTAGAGCCTCTCTTCTGGGAAAGTTGAAGAATGTCGGAATGGAAGGTAGACGCCATGTTGGGAAAACTCTTTTTCTGTTGGAGCTTTTTATACTGATCACTACAGGGTTTCTTTCAGGATGATAATAGCCCGCGTGACGGACGGTATCACCGCATTGGGTAATTTTTCTCTCTTCTTCTTTCCTGATATAGAGAGATAAAAGGAAGAAAGAGTATTATACCCCTACTCATTGCATCAAGTTTACGAGAAAATCATGATTGAATCTCAACACTATAGGGAAGAAGAAGGACAAAAGAGAAAATGGATCTAAATGTCGTTTATGTCTATATGCTCTATTGTATTATGTTAACAATCATTGAGTTTTCACTTTCAAAGTGGTGGTATTTGTAAATAATAGGAATCATGCGCAACACGTTTTTTCATACATCCCTTTCTCTTTCTTCCTCTCTCTCTCTCTCTCTCTCTCTATATATATATATATATATATATGTATATAATATATAAAAGAAAATAAATATAATATATACGAAAAGGATAATTCCGAAGTGTTAACATATTTAAAATCAATTAACCCATGGTAGTGTACATATATCAATAAGAATCTAAGCCATGTTAAATGTGAATTGACTTTAATATTAAGCAAAACGATTAAGATTTTGGTAATACAACACACACACACACACACACACACACACGCATACACACACACATATATATATACGTATATATATATATATATATATATATATATATATATATATATACTGGCAAAAACCAAAAACCACAACGTGTTGTATTTTATTTTGCCAGAATATATATATATATATATATATATATATATATATATATATATATATATGACACCACTTTCTATATAAAAACTGCGAAGATAAAGCTCGAACCTTATTTATTATTAAACACTAAATTTTATAAGTAAAAAAAAAAAACAAATACCGATATGAAATATGAAATGATATCGAAATGTACAAAATCTACTCAATAACCCTGAAATCACCACATATTATTATATCTCATTATTATGTAGGATAATCAATTTCCGGATTAATCATCTAGATAAATATAAAATTCACCATCTGACTACTTTCCTATTATAAAACATTTATGGTGGCCCGACCTTTAGGAAGATACTTGTCATTGTACACTGATTATTTACAATGTATGCTCGAGCCAATCCACAGTTTACCGAAATCGTAAAAAAAGAAATAAAATGACTCCATAAAAAAAACATCTTATCTAAACAAACACTATTATAAAAAGCCTCTAAATTTACATAGTAAATTAATAAAAAAAAAAACTTTTTTTAAATAAATGTTCCTATGAATGCAGAATAACAACATATATCTAACGGGAAATATCCGATATGGTGGAAAATAGAACAAGCTATCTAAGAATAAAAAAGTATTCCCTTAAATGAAATTGAGCTATATTTAATTAATAAAACCATTCATACATCTTTAAAATAAATGTACAGATAGCATCTTGCGAACACAGATTCCTAACATAATTTCAATTACAAAATTCAAAGGTCTCTGCTTATCAAGAGTAGACAATAAAATGACGTAATGACTGTTTATATGACGTATGATTTTAAAGTTCATTATTTATGTTTCTCCCTTGATGAAGACGCTTACATGTTCATTTCTCTTCTCCCATATGTAATACAAATAGAAACGCGAAGCTTGGTCAAAAAAGTAATTGCTTTGTTGTGTATATTAGTTTGTTTGTTTTTTTTTTGTGTTGTTTTTGCTTTTTTTTAGAATAATCAAAAACGTCCTGACTGGTGAGAAGGTTAATTGTATTCTTTTGACCATTATAAGGGCGTCAACTGGTCACTATTGTTTATAGTTAATAATCATTTTTTTATCTTTGTTTTTGATTGCATATCATGTGTTTGGTGTTTCGTAAATTACGTAATATAAATATAAGGATGTGTTTTGACATTTATGCAATATAAATGTATGCTTTTGTCTTGTAATCTTTGTAATAAATAACAAAATCTATTAGATGAGATGTGTAATACTATAGGTTTTTATCCGTTCTCGCATCTGGGACCACCGGAACATAATAGCTAGGTAGTAAATGACAATAAGAAAGTAATGGGGCTATTATGCGACATAGACAAAGAGACGCCATGATCAATTAACCATTGAACCCCGGTGGAAATGTCAAGATAGAGAATTCAGTATAAATATTTACTTCCGGTTGATGTAAATTGAAAAGATCGAATGTATAGGAGTAGAAAATAGATAGACTCCTGTGAACAGACAGGTTTCAGGGGGTCGGCAGGAAGGTCGACGGTGAGTTGTGTAAACAGTTAAAGAAACCAAACGGACAACCCGACATGATCATAACGGATCGATCAGGGAATTTGAAAGATGGAGATTAGAGCTCAGAAGTTGTGTACTACGACCGGGCCCCGAAGACACACATACACACATACACACACACATACACACATACACATACACTTATTTAACAGATTAGCTTTCAAAATGTATTTATTTGTTGTTTTACTTATGTCTACAAATTGTGTGATCCATGCTAAGATCGACTGAACAGAAAGCAAGAAGATGAAAAAAAAAAGAACACCACAACACATTGCGTTTGATGAAAATCGAGCAGTGAGGAGGGGCAGCTATAGTTTCACATCGACACATGAAAACCAAAATGGTGGCCGGGGTTACGTTTTTATTTCTGTTAACTCCATGCTGAAAAGTTAATATGAACAATTTCTTACTCTATCACAATAAAATAACAAACTTAATAATAATTACGACAACAATAATAACAATAACAACAGCAGTAAAAAAAATAATAATAACAACAACAATAATAATGATAATAATAACAACAACATCAATAATAACAACAGCAACAATAATAATGGTAATAATAACAACAAGAAAAATAAAAACAACAGCAATAATAACGATAAGAATAATAATAATAATAATAATAATAACTATAATAATAATAATGATAATAATTACACCAACAACATTAATAATCACAACAACAACAATATTAATAACAACAGTAATAATGATAACAAGTTCTCTAATATAGGGTAAAATGAACCACTTAATGTACATGGACGACCTGAAACTTTTTGCAAGGACTGAAAAGGAACTAGAGACACTAATAAACACTACCATGATCTTCAGCCAGGATATTCAAATGGAGTTTGGTATGGAAAAGTGCGAACTACAAGTTATTAGAAAGGGAAAACTGGAGAAAACAGAAGGCATCTACCTAACCAAACGGAGATGAGGGCCCTAGGGGAACAAGACACCTATAAATACTTAAGAGTTCTGGAAGCAGAGACCATCAAAGCCACAGAAATGAAAAAGAGAGAATTGGAAAGGAATATCTCAGGAGAACAAGAAAACTTCTAGAAATAAGATTATATAGCAGAAACCTTATAAAATGTATAAATACATGGACAGTATCACTAGTAAGATACTCAGGACCTTTTATAGGGTGGACCAAAGAAACATGGCTTTTTTCTCTACAGTATGCATTACTTCTAGCTAGTCTAAACTTAATACGTAATCCTAAAGGTATTACTCTTAACCAGCTTTTTAAAAGAGTTCTTCAAATATAAATAAATAAAAAATAACCAGACTTTCCAATTTGATAAAAGTTCTATTATAGCATATTTATTATGGGGTGGAGTTGGAATGTTCGAACATTCTATCTCGAGGTAGATAAAGGCAAAAAGTATCAACGCATTAATATGGGAGGGGAGACTATCTTCAAGTACTATCCTAAACTGGGAATGGGGCAACGGACTTATACTAAGTAGATAGAAAATAAGTCTTTCTCACCTTTTTTTTTAAATGGAGAGTAGATAATGCATGCAGAGATGTTATCGGCAGCTCCAGTAACTATCGCTTCTCCTTTTTTATCCTTCAGTCCTCATTTCCAATGAGTGATTTTTCTGACAAAGGGTGAAGAAAAAAATGCTTTCCAGGTCGGTAGTACTACGTGAACAGTACCCTTAGAAGTCAGAAAATTTCTGTTTCTATGTCTATCCTTGTAGCGATGTTACTAGTAAGGGTGCTGGAGAAAAACGTTTCATCTGGGTTGACGCTATCCGCCTGATAGTCAGGGACCCAAACCTTGGATTAACCAGTAAGGAGGCTGTCCTATTAGCAGTTGCAAAATACTGGCGCTGCTGTATTACCATTTGGTGAATGGATTCTAGACAATGCAGTAGTTTCTGGTAGGGCCACTCAATGCCATACTGGTAGGTAATTGTTACGGCTTTACCTTATCACGTGCTACAAAAAATAATTTCCTGTTCTTTTTCTCTCTTACTTTCCCTCTCTGTCCTGCCTCAACCAAGTCTATCTACCTGTTCCACAAATCCCAAAAGTTCAACATGACCAATCTCCAGAAAAAAATACGGATAAACCTAGAACCTCACAAACACAATTGCAGGAGACGAAACCGGACATATTCTTTATAAGTGAAACTGGAATAGGGCGAGCACTTCCCTAGATTAGTTCATAATTAAAGGATACTATAATTTAACATCTAAATATGACCCCCAGGTCGCCATGGGTATGGAGTACATTAAAGATGGCTTTCCGTGTGGTAGGGATATCTCCAGAGAATACCCTAGTTTACCTTATGTGTTCTTCCAGGTTGCTTAGCTTACATCACTGCATTTATATTTGCCCTCTATCGCCTCCACAACAGTGGGGTTACTATCCTTAAGAGAATATATGAGAAAATTGACCACATACTGTCTGCTCATCCATCGGCTAACATTCACATTTGCGGTGACTTCAACGTCTATAATGTGGAATGGCTGACATAGTCAAATAAGACAGATGACGAGTCGAGGTTCGGTCATGATTTTGCATTGTCTATGACCTCACTCAAATTGTTCACGAACCCGCCCGTGTGCCCGATACTACCGGCCAGTATGCAAGCCTTTAAGACCTTTTTCTCACAACTACCCCTGAGCTATGTTCATGTTCCGTTCTATCTCCTCTCAGATCCTCCGACCACTCCGCTGTATCAGTTAAGATAAAAATGAAATTTAATAAGTCTTCAGATGTACCTCTCCACCGTACTGCATATCGATACTCTATGGTTGACTGGGATAGCTTCTGTACATTCATATATGATCTACCTCTGCATTCCATGTTTAAAAAGCATGTGTCATCTATAGTATCAGACCTGACCGAATGGTTAATTGTAAACATAAACCGATTCAAAGCATCCAAAAAATTCCAACAAAAACCTAACAGCCAGCCATGGTTCCCCCCAGAATGTGCTGCTGCTATTGCGCACAAAAATCACTTTTTCCAAAGCTACTAACGTAATAGATGTGCTGAGACGAAACCTGCTTTTAGAACCGCCAGCAACCACTGTAAAAGAGTAATAAAAAATGCAAGAGAGCTATATGCTCAGTTTGTTAAATCCAAAGTAACTGAGCAGCGGCTTGGTTTCCACCAGTTTTGGCAAATAGCAAACAGGATCCTGAACAGAAGCGTACGTTCTATCCCAACCATTATCAATGAACCTGAGGTCATCTCGTCAGCATCAGACAAGGCCAAACTATTTGCCAAGAACTTTGCAGCTAATTCTATCCTATGCCACGAAGGCAATCAACACCCCGCATTTCCTCCTATAACAGACAACACGCTATGCAACATACAAATATCTGTGCGTGAGCTCGCCAAGCTAATCAAGAACCTTGATTCCAGTGAAGCAACTGTCCCTAACGGCATTCCAGATATAGTGCTGAGAAAGCTCCAACCAGAACTTCCCCCATATTTAAAAAGCTGTTTAAGCTTTGTCTTAAAGAGAAGTGCTTCCCCACATCCTGGAAGACCTCATCAGTATGCCCTGTATTTAGGAATTCAGGCGAAAAGTCATCCCCCTCTCAGTACAGACCAATATGTCTCTTGTGTGTCATGAGTAAGTTGTTGGAATCCATATTAAATAAAGAAGTAGTCAACCACCTCAGCAGAAATAACCTTCTTAGTGACATGCAATTTTGACGTTATCCCTCATTGGGAGCCTTAGAACCCCCCGAGGGCATGGGATGGCCGAATAACTATGATAGATAGCTAATCGTTCCCGGGTGACGTCAGATACCCCGAAGATTTAAAATAGAGAATATAAATATATATTTTATTTCATGTCAAAATAGATATTGTTTGAAACCAGAGAAATATATTTTGCAGTTAAAGAAAACAGGGAGCTTGAAGCATAAATTGCCTGGCTTTGGTGAACTCAAAGTCGGATGTCAGGGGGTTATGAGAATTATGTAGAACTCAGATCCAGATTCGGGAATTGAATACACGCAAATCTGGGGCTTTTCGTGGGGAAATATTATTGGCTGGGGCAACTTCCACCTCATCCACATACCTCACTATATATACGACTGTCGCGCGAAAATTAGTCAGAAGAGAGAGAGATTGCTTTTTGATTTCGGGGAGAATAGATACGTGGCTCCTCTACCTTCTCATCCACTCGTCTGACGCTGTCTGTGAAGAGATTTGAGACTTTGAAAAACTTACTAAGAACTGAATGATATTTGTAAAAACATTTGTACATAAGTTTGTGAAATCAATTCTGTAGAATAGAGTTTCACGAGTTCGTTTTTCTTCCTGCCTGCGGCTTGGATATTCGCTTTAAGACGATACGAACCGAGATTTCCAGAAACACAGGGTCCTAGCCAAGCTTCATCAGAAAAGGTGTAACACAATATGGATCTACAACAGATGTGCTAACGGTTATATCTCATAGGATTAGTGAATCTCTTGACAAAGGCTTCCTTTCCAGGGTAATTGCTATTGACATATCGAAGGCCTTCGACAAGGTATGGTATAAGGGCCTACGTCACAAAATTTCCAGCTACGGTATCACTGGAAATGTTTTCTCAATTATTAAATCATTTCTCTCCGATAGGTTCATAAGAGTAGTGGTTTATAGGCAGAAATCAGAGGCCCACAGTGTTAATGCTGGAGTCCCTCAGGGATCCACCCTGGGCCCAACCTTCTTCCTGATATACTTCAATGATCTCCCAAAACACATACTTAAATCATTCGTTCACATCTATGCTGATGACACGATAATCTATGGCAACATATCAAAGGCCGTAAACGACAAAGTTCTCTCTGATTCTCTCTCCTCTGATCTAGAGCGCGTGGTACAGTGGGAGAAGAGGGGCTGGGCATTTTTAATGCATCAAAAACCAAGCTTCTATCTTTACATCATCAACGCTCTGATCTTTATCTGCCATCAATTGAAATGGATGGTTCTCGTCTTGTGGAGCCTCCATGTTTTGACAAGCTTCTGGGCTTGACCTTTACTCCTGATCTGAAATGGAACACGTACATCAGGTATGTTGCCAACGACGCTGGGAAAATGGTGGGATCCTTCTAACGCTCCAGAAGATATCTCACTACTGACGCAATTCGCTATCTGTATAAAAGCCAAGTACGTCC
The DNA here is from genome assembly GCF_053919585.1 of Euprymna scolopes. Taxonomy (NCBI): domain Eukaryota; kingdom Metazoa; phylum Mollusca; class Cephalopoda; order Sepiida; family Sepiolidae; genus Euprymna; species Euprymna scolopes. Next base: position 61,112,056 of record NC_136490.1, read on the forward strand.
AAGGATGGAGTACTGCTGCCATATCTGGACAGGATCTGCTAAAAGCAGATTATCCTACCTTGACACCGTACAAAATAGATTTCGTGGCTTAGTAGGGAATGCATTTTTCTTTTTCCTGCAGCCTCTCTCCCACAGAAGAGACGTCGCGAGCCTATCTTTGTTTTATCCTCATATCAATGGCAAGTGCTCGCCTGAGCTCCAATCTCTCGTCCCCCCTCGCCAATCTTTCACGAAAAACACCCGTCTAGCTTGAACTACTGTCATTAATTTTCCCACTCTTTATATGTGTCTAAATCCAAACGTATTCCATGAACAAAGCTTCTTTCTTAGAAGTGCAAGTCTGTGGAACTTTGTTCCGTTTGCCTGTTTCCCACCTGACCACAACTTGGATCTCTTCAAGTCCAACATAAACAAATTCCTGACAAACCGCCCTCTTAAGTAAGACACTTTATCAAATCTCCAATACTAATGATTGCTACAATACTATCTCATTGATTCCTGTACACGCAATAACCCTTATCCCTGAGTGGCTTTTGGGCCTTGATAATTGACATAATCCATGTAAAAAAACAAAAAACAATGAGACATCTCGGTCAGAAGACCAGGAAACTCATGATCATGCACAACGCACTACACCCAAATGAAGATGTTGACCGACTCTACATGAAAAGAAAAGAAGGCTGAGAGGACTAGTTTGTACAGAATACCGTATGCAAGACACAAGAAATCATTAGAAAAATACATGACGCAAAACACTGAAAAGATAATCATGGCAGCGAGAGACACAGAAAAAAATCGATAAAACAGAAAACAGACAGATAAAGGATAAGACTAGAAAAGAAAAATGGGAAGAAAAACAATTACATGGACGATTCATAAGAATGAAAAATAATGAGAATGACGAAAACACTTGGACAAATATGCGACAAGCACACCTAAGCCGAGAAACGTAATCCCTAATAACTGCAGCCCAATATAATTCGATAAGAATCACCTACATCAAAGCAAACAACAAACAGTAAATGCAGACTCTGTGAGCAAAGAGACGAAACGATAAACCATATAGTACGTGAATGCAGCAAACTGGCCCAACTGGAATAAAAGAACATACACGATCAAGTGAGAAGGGCGGTACACTGGGAAGTATGCAAACAACTGCCTCTGAAACGCACGGACAAATCGTACAAACATAAGCCGGCAACATTACTTGGAAACGAGAATCACAAAATCCTATGGGACATGGGCATATAAACTTATAAACCCATCCAAGCAAGAAGACCGGATGTCGTAATAATCAACAAGAAAGAAAAGTCCTTTCCAATCGTTGACTTTGCTGTCTCAGTTGACCGCAGTGTGAATATCAAAGAAAAGGAGAAACGAAGCAATTACAAAGAGCTCACTAGACAGCTGAAAAGGATATGGATGATGAAGAAATCAAAATAATACCTATAATAGTATGGCACTATGCACAATCCCAAAAAACGTTGAAAAAAGAATGGGAGAAATTGGAATCAGAGGAATGACCGGAAAGATACAACGAATATCAATAATGAAAGCAGCTGAAATATTAAGGAAAACCCTTGAATGTGGAGCCTAATACACATGAGCCATCTGCGCGGGCCAGACAAACTGCTGCAGAGGCAAAACATGAAACGGTACACGGAACTAAGACCATTACAGCGGCATACCTATAAATCCTTAAACCTCTACTCATCTCCCATTACCACCCCCCCCGCCAAAAAGAGTAAGACCGAGGAGAGCACTGACCAGACCGCAGCTGAAAAAGTTCAACAAGAACTGGGACCTTGGGGAGGCTCATTGCCACTCAAATTCTAGTGGAGACTAATGCCCTCTTCCAGCGAAAAATCATTGGTAAGCGACTATTGCGATAATGCAAAGTCATTTTCAAATGTTATACAAAGAGATGGAGGGTACTGAAAACCTGAGAAGACTTGTTGTCACTCAGCTTCAAAGGGGCACCACAGTTTATTATCAAGGAGAGATCTTTGATGACCTGTATGAAAGCTCCTTGTGAACCAATAATAATAATAATAATAATAATACAAAGCAGAAATACAAATAAAAAACATTGAAAGTAAATCATGCGAAACCAAGAATCCAATTACATGACAGTCTCACCCATCTAACCACATAATCTAACACACAAGCGAGCACATTAGCCTTAACTGGTATGAAACAAAATGGTCTATACATGTCCAAACGGATGAAAATGCTGAGTAGGAAGAGTACCAACCAGACTTCCACTGGAAAGATGCAGAGTGTTCTGGATCGTTGTGGAGTCTTATCGCCACTTCAAGTCTCAGAGTGCACTTATGGTTTACAGATATCAATGTTTATCGGCAGAGGCTGTGATTGTAGAACCTCTGAAGATATGCTGTTACTCAGATTCCAAGAAACACCACTAGTTTTGCCATTAAATAATCAATAATAATGACTTGTCTTAAAGCTCCTAGTAAATTGTGGTATTGATAGTTGTTTTGATGATGATGATGATGATGTATTGCAGGGACTATAGGGATATAGACTTTATATTTGTCAGTATTTGGGGATACGAATTTTTATCATTACATAAAATATAGTGAATTGGTTTCCTCATCTTATTTTGTTATCCTAACGTTACGTTCGTTTTGGCATGTGCCTTCTTTGAATTCTTTCTGTTGAACTCGGGTAACGTCATGGATTTTTAACAAGCTAAATACTTAGTAAAACCACAGTATTCATATTCCATACGAATTATTCGTTTTAATTGTCTTATTGTTTTTACACAGGATTTAACTTTAGACCTTGTGTTATCCTAGACAACTCGGCGCGTCTGTTAGAAGTTAGAATGAAATACTGCGAGATGTATACACATTAGAAACAACTAGACACGTTCTAGTTTACTTTTCTACCCGCTTTTTTACGAGATGTAAAAATCATTTAACGCTTCTTTTCTTATTAGAGTCTTCCATAATGTATTCGTTTCATAAATAATTATGGCTGAACAACTATTAAATGTGGATTACAACTAATATCGTTAATAAAGTTAGGATGGTAAGCCCCAAGTAATGGAACTGTGGCTTCTTAAAATTTGCATAGGCAGCTCCGTTAGTATTCTCTCTTGTCGGTACGCCTCAGACTGTTGCCAATAAACTCACTTAAAAGGCGGCAAGGTCTGTGAAGTTAATTTTTCTAGTATGGTCGGGATTAATATCTCAGCCCGACGGATTAAATAACAGCAAGTTGGGTTGTCCCTCCTGGACTGATTCTCGAGAACGAATTCTCGCCTGGTAGATAGACTCGTAAGTCATAAAGCATGATTGTTTTGTGGAACTGCCTTCCATTTTCCTGCTTTCCAGTTGACTAAAATCTAATTGTCTTCAAGTCCAATGTAAACAAGTTCTTGATGAGCCGTTCCACTTAAGTTAACAAATTTACCGAATTTCCATTACTATCGATTACTATATTGTCCAATTGACTACTGTACACTCTTAGCCCTTATCCTCAAGTGGTATCTGGGCCTGGATAAGTGGTGATGCCTATGTAAAAAAGACCACTTTACCATTGTATTGTAACGTAATCGTTACACGTCAACATTCGGGACCCACACGTTGTATGCAGACAGTCGCAAAGAAACAACGACAAGGAAAGAATCCGACTCATATTTTTCCAGTTGAAACAACAGACATTTATTTACAAGTACTTCTAGAATAATGCCTTGTCTCTTGTTTTATACTCAAATATGCTTGATAAGAATCTGCCGTGTCGCACATGTGGTACTTTGTATTTGTTCGGCCATGTTTAGAATACGTCTTACCTTGTCGCTTTCGAGTCTAAGTGTGTAAATGTCTATCTCCGTCCTTCTCGTACTATTTTCTATTTTTTTCATAATTTTTCTTTCCTCCTTCCTTGCTCTCACATCACCTCGTAAACGACTCGGTCATGTGCACACGTTGATTGTTGCTGCTACTGTTTCTGTCATATGCGCGTCCGCGTTCTGTTACAGTATTGCGTCGGCTGTGGCTTCCAAGTTGCGTAGATAATCAGCTGTGGTGTGATAGGTAAATTGTCTTTAATATTCAGTATTATAAAACCACACGCTTTAATGGTAGAAATCCGACGTGTTACAAGCGAATGGGTTTATAATATGAGGTAACTAAAAATGATTGTATGGTTGTATTGTGTTGTTAAACAATGATGAGCTTGTCACTACTATATAATATCGTAAACTTGGAAGTGGATGTTTCACTAATTAATTTTTTCATGCACACAATAATCTACTATCGATGAAGAGTAGTGTCGTCTAACCAAACGATAAGAGCTTCATTTATTTCCATATTGAGCAGTGCATTGTATACTAATCACAATTTGGTATTTCACTCACGAATATGTTCAACCTAAGAAAGGGAACATATTTCGTCATTTAGACTGTTTCGTTGCACCACAGTTTGTTAATACGGCTAGATAAGCAATTGCCTCAAGCTGGAATCGAAACTCAGTCGGCGCTTATAACCTTTAAACCATTTTAACTGCTGCTAAGGTAAGTGAAAGTGCAATGAGAAACAGAGATATTTGGATAGAGGGATAGAGGGAGAGTAATATAGATATATTGAGAGAAAGATAGATAGATGGAGGGAGGGACATAGATGGATAGATAGATAAATAGATAGATACGGATATAGATCAATACATAAATACATAGACATACAGACATACACATATATTTATGTATATATATATGCATATATGTATATATATATGTATGTATATATATGCGTATTAATATTTAATACTAGCAGATGTACCTGTCATTGCCCAGTATTAAACATAACGTCATATTCCTTTCCAAAATGTTAAGAAAAACGGCCGGAACGAAATTGAGACATGTGCATGCGAGTATTATGTTTTTTTTCTAAACAGTTCCATTCTTATAAGTAAAAGAAAAATACTCGAGTTAAGATAGAAATCAAAACCTAAACACACAATCAAGTACGATAGCCATTAGACCAGGATGTCACAGTCTTTAAAAGTGTTTTCAAACCTATTTATTCTTTGCATAAGAAAGTTGTCATGTGAACGATTCGCGCAGATAGAAATCCAGTGACCAGGTAGCAAATTTTCAATTTTGACCCTTTAGAACGCTTCTTTTTTTTTTTTTTTGAATAAAAACCAATTAGAAAGTTTTCCATATGTCAGAAATATATGCATATATACCTAATTTTAAGTCTGTAGATCAAATATCCGTTGATAAGTGTCCTCATCCACATATTTTAGATATATAGATTTAAGAATAAGTATTTCAATATTTGCAATCGAGATGATTTCAAAATTTAAAAGGATAAATATACTTGAACGTATGTAAATTAGAATTAATTTCCGCTTTGTTGTGCAATCCGGTAGTATAGGTCTGTTTGTCTGACACATTGGGCCGAGATGTGGAGGCGAGCGATTTCTTAGCGACAGCAATGTAATATTTGTCGTTCCTCTTGCTTACCATTTCTCACCTCCCACGACTGGATTCTCTCTTCCCCTTTTCCTTCTCCTTAGTAAACACAAAACGGTGTGTGATTTTTTTGTATCATTATTCAGTTGAACGATAAATCTCTAATCGTCGTCTAATTTATAAAGGCCCTTTTGTTTCTAATTTTCCATTTCGTATATTTTATGCAAACATCAAAAACGCTCAACCTCGCTTACTCGTACAATTTTACTTCCTTTTGATGAAGCAATGTTTTTCAGTAAGCTGTACGTCAAATGTTTTGTAATCCATGAATAAAACATGCACCGTCATATTGAGCATTTCTTCAAATACTTATTTGATTCGCCTCTCTTACTTGAAGGTCGGCTTTCAGACAAGAATAACGATATTTGGTGCGGTTTGCTGCTCAGAATATCTAATATACTAAAGAATTTATCAGCGCAACTAAGGGAGTAAAAAAAGAGAAAGATAGCTTTTGGGGGGAATCGCATATTTCTACACTAACTAAAGAGTAAATGATTGAACGAATTCGGGAATAAAAAAAAGAAAGTAGTACTAATACAGAGTTATAAAGTGAATAGAATTCAGACGAGGTGTTTAAAGCAGCAGGGAAATACGAGCGTAACTCGCAATGCTTCTGTCCGTTCAGATCAGGGAAATAAATTATTTATGGACGTAAAATGAACGTCAACCACCATTTTTTCTCTTCTTCCTCTGAATTGTCACTAATGTAAAGCTATATCATTCATATTCCGCATGAATCAGTACTTGTACTTGTCGGTCGGCGTACATTTAAGCGTACCAATTACAAGTATGGACACCATTTTGTAAATATAAAGAATGTTTGGCTAGAAACACGAGAGAGAGAGAGAGAGAGAGAGAGAGAGGGTAGGGAAAGAATAAGAAATAGAAAATTATGAATGTAAGACGGAGACGGAAATCGGTTTTATAAAAGTTTGGTTAGTAATAATAGTCTACAGTGTCGTCTAAGTTTTAACAATTTTCTCTGATATATCAATGGCGAAACACGTCTGACAAAAGAAGCTAATGCCATCTCTATCGGACTACGGGTGGTACGAGAGACTGAGTTTATGACTGATAAATTTATAGCAAGGGCGTAGCTACAGACGAAGACTGAGGAAAAAGGTTTTCTTCATTCGTACTTCGTCAGAAACTTAGTATTGGTGAGATTAGGAATGTTTTATACGCTTCAAAGCACGTCACCTCTTCAAACAACTACATAGCATGCTATAATATCACAGACATTAGCGAGCGCGGTATACTTGGGAAACACTTATATCAGCGTGTAGAAAGTGATATAACTGCATGAATTAAAAAAAGAACTGTGTAAGACCTAAAACTAAACCTTTCGCCCGTTGTTGTACGGGCTTTGTCGGGAGAGCAAATTCATTAGTTGCATATAACAGGTTCTGTAATTTGTAATAGCGATAGGAATTGAATTGATGTGAAGAGGTCAGAAATACAAACACATATCCACATATTAAGTTTTTACATGCACATATTAAGTTACATATTCACATATTAAGTTTTTAGGTCGTTCACATTTCCATGTTTATTAGTATCGTAAGATTTATTTAGTCCTTTTATTATCATGTGACTGCATGTAACCTGACTGATGCCAACAATTTAAGTAAGGCCGTATGGACATCCTGCGTGAGACATTACCTGGTGTTGTCACCCCAGAAGTCAAGGACGCTCACAAGTAGCACCCTAATTACAATACACCCGGATGATTATTGTATTGATGATAATGGTGATAAGTAGAGTATCAGCCCCTGATGTGAGTGAGTTTATTCGACCACCTCGTAGTAGTTGCTGCCATTAACGGTTCTGACACAAATGCCACTTGAAACATATCACATTGTAAAGAAAGCGAAGCCTGTTCGGATACTTGGCTGTGAAATTTCTGGGAAGCGAATTATTTAGTTTAATAATATTAAGACTTAGTTATTGTCCTCCACTCGCAGGCGTGTCCCTTTTTCTTCCTGAGATTCTTATAGATAGCTCTGCTCCCACTAATAAATCGATTCTAAAACTTTTTTGTATTTTTTTTGGGGGGGGGTAATAGTCCATCTATTAAATCCATTACTCTTTTTTACTTTGCATAAAGTCGGTTCCTTCTGTCGCCCTAAACATTTTCTCACACCTGATGCTATTCTCTATCTCTAGAAATTTACTGTCAGACTATGAATGAATTATTGTTGCCATATTTGAACTGGTGAATCTGTGTCTTATGTGAAAATTCTTAATAAATTGCAGAAATATACTTGTAATTGGATTGGCCTCACACTTTCTTCACTGCAACCTCACTCTTTCTCTCTCTCTCTCTCTCTCTCACACACACACACACACACAAACGTGATGTTGCTAGTCTCAGTCTTCTCTACAAATACTATTATGGCATGTATTTCTCAAAATTGTCTTATCTAATCCCTGCTTCCTTTGTTCCAGCTCGTTTGACTCACTGATCCAAAGGTTTTCATCAATTCGTTATTTTAATACCTCATTGTAATACAGCGTCATATTCCAGTAGTTTATTTCCAAAGACTGCAATGGTGTGGAACTTTCTTCCTGCGCACTGTTTTCAAGAACGAGATCAATAGACACCTCCTGTTAGATCTTTACATCACGTAGTTTCAAACATAAAATGTGAATCTGATGCTTACAAAAGCCGATTTGCTGCTTGTCTGTCACGTTTAAATTTGAAAGGATATTATATCGTTAAACATTTTATCACAATTGCAGTTTATTCGGTTAAAGTTCTGGATAAAGTGCATAACTATGTTTATTGCTGTATAGACCAGCGTCTGCATCGTCATTATACTTGGTCACGCTATCGTTTACGGTCAAACTCATAACTGATAATCGCATAAGCAGAGTAAATGTAAATATAACGAAAAAGATGAAAATCATCCCTTTGAGCTAAATATGATGGCGCATGTTTTGTTTAGGAATTACGAAACATTTTACTTACAGCTTACTGAAACGCATTCGTCAAAAAGAAAGTAAGAGAAATACAATAAAGCGGTGTTGAGCGTTTTTTATGTTTGCATAAAATATTATACGAAATTGAAAAAAATAGAAACAATAGGGCCTTTGCAAATGAGATTGTTAGTCAAGATTTCTCATCCGACTGACGAATGATTAAAAAATCACACAGTTTTTTGTGTTTACTTCTGTGGAACAAAAATATCATGGGGCTGCTTCCTAGTTGACTACAACGTTCTCGTTTTCGAATCCAATGCTAACACACTTTTGTTTGGCCAATTTCACAAACAATCGGATGCTGTCAATCTTCCATCATAACCAGTAATCACAGTGTTGTCTCAGCCCTTATACTTTAGACATTTGTAAGTGGTGACTCTTGGCAAAACAAAACGTTGGTTCTTTTCATCGTAAAGTCTTTCTACTTGACTCAATGGCGTCCGGCGTCGTATATGATTTTTAACTTTCCCTTCCCTTTTGATTCTTACTATTAATAGTTCGGTTATAGTCAAAAGTTTTACGAATCTTTAAGATTTCATTTTTCCAAATTTTATGTACGTAACTGACTCTTTTTTATAATAATAACCAACATACAAAATTTCAGCCTGATCAGATACTTTTTGAGTCATTAACACGTTTATGGCATAATTTCAGAAATATTTCATACAATATAGAGAAGTATGAACTTCTATCTATCCTTACGTTGCCATGCGAAGATATGTAGTCTCACGACTACACCTTTTACACCTCAAATTAAAAAAGCACAACTTCAAATTAAAAAACACAACTTCAAATTAAAAAAACTAAACTTCAAATTAAAAAACATAACTTCAAATTAAAAAAAGACAACATCAAATTAAATAAACCCAAGTTCAATTTAAAAGCACGTGACATTATGTTAGAATTATTCATACTCAAACTTTGTAAGGTAATTTGCATAACATCACTTATGCAAATTACCCACTATTACTTGTAGTTGCTCGCAACAATAAAAAAAGAAAAGTTTCTAACAATTAACATTACAATAATTTAAAATATGGAAAATAACAATGGATCTCCGGTAGTTGTGCGATCAAGTAGAGGAGTCAAAAGAGGCACAGTACGTGGTCAGTACAAACGCAATCGAAATTCTCCTAAGCGTCGGATTCTGGAAGCCGCTCGAAATAGCAGGGACTGGACAACTGTCGCAGAGAACTGTGGGATAAATAGGAACACCGCGTACGCCTGGGTGAATAAACAGGCCAAGGGGCAAGACGTGGAGGATAAGCCGCGGGGTGGAAGGCGACATGGGAAAGTGAATCCGGACATGGTCAACAACATGCTTGATATAATCGGAGAAGATCCTACCATCACTCTCAAGGAGTTGGCCTTGAAGATTTCGGAGATGCATGGAATCAACCCCCCAATCAGCGTTACTACCATAAATAACCATCTCGATGGTAGACTCTTCACTGTAAAACGGGTTCACAAGCAAGCCGAGAATGTCAACACTCCGGAGAATAAGGTAAAACGTCGTATCTATGTAGAAAGGGTTATGGCCGCATTGGGAGCTGGTAAACATGTGGTGTATTTGGATGAGTCAAACGTGAACTTATTTTGTACTCGGACCGTTGGACGATCCGCGAGGGGCCAGAGAGTGGTGCTACATGCTCCAGGCTCGAAAGGTCCAAATATTCACATGGTTGCTGGTATTAGTCAACAGGGACTCATCAACTTCACCCGCAGGCGTGGCGCCTACAAGCACCCGGATGTCAACCAATGGGTTGCAGAACTACTCAATTCTGTCTTCGCAATGGGATATGATGCCGGACAGGTAGCCTTGGTAATTGACAACGCCCCGTGCCATTCCCGAGTGGAACAACTACACGACCAGGCAGCTTTTGCAGAAGTGGAGTTTATTCGCTTGCCTCCATACAGCCCGGCTCTCAACCCCATCGAAATGGCCTGGTCAGCCATCAAAGCCGTCATCAAGAGGGATCTACCGAGCGTTATACATGTGCCACAACCGGAAGATATCACAAAAGTGGAGCACCGTCTTCGTCTTGTGGAGACCGCCATCGACCGAGCCTACCAAGTGGTAACTCCTGCCATGTCTCAGGCATTCTGTAATCGGGTTCAACGCCATCACGCTAGATGTCTCAGGGAAGAGGACCTCCCTGTTGGAGAATAAATGGTTTATCTATCATGTAATAAAATTTTAATTTAATTTGAACTTGGATTTTTTTAATTTGAAGTTGTGTATTTTAATTTGAAGTTGTGTTTTTTTAATTTGAACTTTAGTTTTTTTAATTTGAGGTGTAAAAGATGTAGTTTATGTCTATTTTTATCACTTATACATTCAAGCGTATCTCTCTTTAGTTAGGTCGGTTGAGCCGTCAAAACCAAGTGTAAAATATAAATATCTATCGTTAAACACACGGATCGAATTGTCGCATTTTAAGAATATCAGTTTTTGTTCCTATAAGTAGCAGAAGTTATGTTTTATTTAGATTATTGGTACTAGTGTTTTCGTTATTGATTGAATTTTCACAACGTTTTGACCGATGTAACCTTTTCATATGTGGTGTTTCAAACTCAAGAATATTTACGTCGAATTCGAGAATCTGTACGAATTCTTTCACGAAATATTTTGTCTGCTCCAAGGAGGTAAATTATTCTCGTTTCATCACCAATAACCGGGTATAAATTACTAATTACTCCAGATTTATAACCAGCCTTGATTCATGTCCCGATAACAATATACCTCTGTAGATTATATACATGATTCTGTTCTTGAGTTCATACAGACTCCCGAGTTTGATAAAAGGTACCTGAAAAAAGGTCGGTGATGATTTAAATGTCCAAATATTGCCGGAATAAAAACAAAAGAATTAAAACAATAAACTGCGTATCTTAGATGAATAAGGGTACTTCTGCACTTTAGTGCCCATTTTTCCGTGGGCTTTGCCCGGCGAACGACGGAAACCTCCGGATTATAGTGAGCAAAAAGAGACTCGAGTGGGCGAGCAGACGATAAAAATTGAAAGAAAAAAACGAAAAGGAAAGAGTTTAAAACATCTTACAGTTAACTACAGCCATAATTTCGTGTCCCCTACGACTAGGACTACCACTAATCCTGTGGAGAGAATATGAAAAGAGACGAAACAACGAAATAAAAGAGTGTGGAACCAAACTCGATCTGCTGAACAGTTATTTGAGTGAATTTATGTGGAGACAAAAATTCAGAAAGAATCCTTTTGTCTCTATCATAGAGCATATAGCAGAAATCTACCCGGTTCAGGAACTTCCTCCTACTTTCTTAAACAACATTTCTCAGACTATTGTGCCGTCGACGGGTGCTTGACTTTAAAGAAATAGCCTTGAAAAGAAAGATTCAATGAAAAATATTTATATACTTCAAAACCTAAAACATGTGTAAATATTTTTTCATTAATTTAATGAATACAACACCAAAATAACTTTCCATACACAAACAAAACAAGAAAATATATTTGTTCACGAATTCAAAGAAACAAAACATTTACCCCCCCCCCCCAAAAAAAAAAATAGAACAGTACAATTTGTGAAATTATTACGGTAGGTTAGTTTCCTGTTCTGTTTTTTTTATTTCGGTTTTTAATTGACTTACCTTCGCTTGGTATAATCCAGCGTGTAAACGGAAACAAATTAACCTCCTTTGCGCGGCCCAAATATACGTAAGGGAAAAAATCACCGTAAATACAATCGAGCATTGCATGCTGTTAGTAAGTATCTTTGTGCGTGTGGGCCAACTTGAGGCATAAATATATTCATTCAAATTATTTCCCAAATTTACTGGGCATTTTTATTAGGTATTCTTTTCTACTCTTTGCATTTATTTTGTTTATTTCAGTCTTTATGTTTAAAAATTTTAAACTGCGAATGTTGTGCGACCACCTGGAAAATAAAAAAAAAACATATTTTTTTCATCAGCTGTGCTCTAGTTCTCATCTGTATTCCCTGTTCTACCGTTACACGACAGTTTCCGTCATCTGCCGGGCGTTTTCGAGCGAGACTCACAGACAAACCGGCAAGAAGTAACTGGAATAAAAACGAAACATTGTACGAATAACAGTAAGACGAAAACAGTAATCCAAAAGTCTAAATCACACAAATTATTAATCATCAGTTAAAAAATTCGGAAATATATAAAGGAGTAGAGAGTTTTTATCACAATTTTCGTATTAAATAAATGTCTTATTATAATAGTTTATTTTCGTTTTAATTTTACACTTTTGATGATATCAATATTAGATTATGCTTTACTTCCTAGATTAAATATATATATATATAATTGCTCTAAAAAAATAAAAATAATATGGTAAAGAAGTTAACAAGTTTTACTTGCGTAAGTATGCGGCTTTTCACTAGAGAAAACGCCTAGCGACAAATGTGTGTTTTCACAATGATTACAGCTTCCAGGACTATGTAAAAAGATTCACCAATTTTATTTTGATTTTTAACTTACATGAACTCAAATCTAATTGCAACATAGTAGATAAAATGATAATTTTTTTTATGCTTCGAGCGTATGAACATCGAAGACAGAATGTGGTTTTTCGTTACCATTCGTATATTATTGGTAAACTTGAAATCATATAAAAAGATAAGGAAAGTCACTGTTTCTGTAATTGTTCTAAGGTAAAATTTTCACTAATTATAATTTCTCAGGGATACAAAATTGCACTAACTCACATATGCACAGACAGTGCCACACACACACATGCACACATAGACACATCTCATCCTTCCACGTAACACATTTTTAAGAAATTCCGAGACTGACACTAATAAAAATCCATATTTATTTCATATAGCACTTACTTCCAAGTATTACGTCTTAGAATTTGAGCTGAAGTTTAGTTACAGTTGCAAATTTTCAAATCAATTAAAAATCGGAATTTTGTGTGTTGGTCAAGGATTGCTTCTGATAAAGATAGTACGATTCAAGCCAATCAATTGCTATCCAGTTTCTACGTTGTCGAGTAAAAAAGAAATGCTAACTTTAAATGTGGTTGTACACAAACAAAGGATGCTGAACGGAATTAAGCAGTTGTTCCTGAAAATATAAATAAAAGTCTACAAACAAGTTTTGGCCGATCATAAAGTAAAGTAAAGGTACTTGAAGATATTAGAATCAATGTTTATGCCATTTTGTGTGCATATTTTTCAATATGAAATCAGTGTTTAAAGTCAATGTTCCGTGTACTCACAGTTGATCAAAGATAAAAGCGTGTCGACGATTAAGAGCATTGTTGCAAACGTTTTAACTCAACAAAAAGTTTTCTTTGGTGCAAAAACAAAACTTGCGACAATATATGACAATTGATGAATCATGGATTTACTACGTTACGCCGCAGGCAAATTTGTAGTCAACTGGGTAGGGAGCAGCTAGTGAAAACGGCCTAAAAAGACAAAGACGCAAATATCAGCAGGTAAGGTTTTGCCCTCCGGATTTTAGTATGCGTAAAGTGTTTTCTTCGGCGTATAGTTTGATAAAGGAGTAATTATCAATAAGAAATATTATATAATATTGCAATTTATTCTAAGAATGAAATCGCACAACAATGGCTACAGATGGAGCAAAAATGTTATTCCGCACAAAAAATGCGCTGGTTCACAAGTCTATCAGAACGACGGCAAAGTACATGAATTGCACTTAAATGTGCTTCCGCATCCACTAAAATCTATAGATCTGCCCCAAGCAACAGCTGGTTGTTTGCAGACCTCAAAATAATACCCCAAGAGTAGAGATTTAGCTCGAATCATAAGTTATATCGCAAACAAGAATACTTTGGAACCAAAAACAAATCGTTCTACACAAAGGATACAATGTTTCCAAATAAAATAAAATATTGGCTAGATTAGGTACGAGATTTATAGAATAAATTGTTAACTGTTAACTTCAAGCGTGACTACTAACCACACTCACAGTTATTTATCGCTGTTAATCTGTTTGTTTAAGTCACATCTTAAAACCTCGTGCTAATTCAGATTATTTTCTTTAACATAACAAAATGGCGAATATTTGTTATTGTTTAACAAACTATGGAAATATGCGAACGTGAGCGTGGCTTATACGGACTATATAGTTTTAAAGGTATTTATCATAATATGAGAGTATTTCTTTTTGTTTTGCGCGTGTTAATCGCGAAAAATAAAATATGTATTTTTGCGACTGATAATAAAATGAAAATGCCAAGGCGGCGGTTCAAAACGTACATGCTGGAATATTTGAGATTTAAGGAAATTAATTTTAAAAACCTCTTTCAACAGAAATATAATGTTTTTGTTTCAAAGATACTTAGTAACTTTGGCCTAAAATACTGAATCCATTTAGAATGCACATATGTATCGCTAATAATTGTATAATTATTTAAAAAAGTCACATGACTATTCAGTAATGACAGCTGATATTTAGATTTTTATGGAAGACTATAAATGCAGTAAAAATGTTCTTCATTATTTTAAAATTTATATAGAGAATATGATTTTGTAATAGATGGCTTCAGTTAATTTTATGTAAGATGTTCTTTTATATCGTCTTTTACCTTCATATTGTTTGTTTTTTACTTTGTTTTCCAATCGCTTGCATTTTCCTTACCTTTGACTCGTTAATGGAAACCAAAAAACATACTTCATAAATAGAAATAAAAAGTATCTGCTTAAAATCTTACGCAATTACATTATTAGAATAATTTCTAGCTGTGCCGTTACTATATTTAAATCTCTTTAATTTAAAACAAAAAGCACATTCTTTGCGTGCCAAAAATTATTTGCATTTGATGACTCTACTGAAAATTTTATTATATATTATAAACAAAGTTAGAGAATTATTTATTAATTACGGAACAGAATCAAGATTTTGAAGAAAATGATTTTTTATCATTGGAGAAATTATAGAAATACAAACTTAGATTTTATTCTTTCACATGATGTTGGCTTATCCTTTGAAAGCGGAACACAGGCGTTTGTTGGATTTCTGAAACTGTCTTAACATTGAATGCAATTTCTATGCTTATATGCCAATGTCTGTTGCAATATTTTTTATATAATGAGGGTAGCTATTCACATGCAGACCAACTCAGCATGATGTGGCACAAGGCCGTAAAGTGAGGGTGTCTAGCCAGCGCACCAAAAAGCCGGGGCAATATTGCCTTGTAAAAATTGCCTAAGCATCCCCATCGACATTTCCAATTAGGGGCTGCTCAATCAATAAGTAATAAACCTGCCCCACCCGAAAGGTGGGGGGGCAAGGCTTGGGTTGGTGAACCTTCTACTAAATATCCAGGCGGTGTACCTCAGTCTGACAGGTATTGGAGCAGTTCCTGGCGTCATGCATCTCGGACTGATTGTCAAGAAAAGATTATTGACTAGTACTTCCATCCCCAGTCTCCAAACAGCCGAATCAGCAAGGAGACTCATCCTTATCGATATTATTTACTTGCTTCCCACCTTAGCAAGATGTGACACAAGGTCAGAAATTAGAATTTAACAAGAAAAGCTTAAAAGGCTAAGAAAAGCATCTGTTAACAACAGACCGTTGATCTTAACCGAAAAGGTCAAGCACAAAAGTGTTACGGACAAACCAACAGACAGACGACCGACAGACCGACCGACCGACCGACCGACCGACCGACGGAGTGACTTATAGAGTCGCTTGCACGCGACTAAAAATCACTATGTCTGTATGTCTGTATGTCTCCATCTCATTTCAAACTAAAGGTCGCAAAGCTTCAAATAATTACATTTTTACAAACCGCTCTTTTATGGGTCTTTAGCCGGCAAAAATAGTTTTTAAGGGGTCAAATATTAGTAAAAATCGAAAAAGCGTAATACATTTTGTTCATTTATCTTAGTTTATTTTGAATCAGTCCATATGCGTGGCACGTTGATACAGTGGTAACGTCAGCATCTTCGGATGCTACAGTTTTGCTTTCACTTTTGATTCTTGCTGATAGCACCCAAATATTTTCTTTTTACTTTTAAAATCACACCTCCATAATAATATATACGAAATCTGGACGATTAAAATATCATATTTAAGCGTACTTTATGACCAGCAAAGCCGGCCGTTCCCTCTCGCAATTTAAGTATAATTGTAAGAAAAAATAATAACGACTTAAACTGAAGTGAATATGTTACATTTCACTACGATGACGATGATGATTTCGATGATTACATCAATTCCGTTTAAGTGTATTTATTTAAAAAATAGCAATGTTTGTCATTTCTTTTATTTAAACGTTCGTCAGTGGAATAGAAAATACATGCAGCTGGTTATAAAAATATGTTGTTTATTTTCTGTACATATAAGTTTTTAATGACAGATTGACAAATCTGGTGGCCGCGTGACAGGGATCGTGGGTGGAGTGTAGAAGATTGTGTTGCTACCCACTCGTTTGGTGTATAGAGTTTAATTCTTCTATCTGTTTTTATGCGACCTAAATGACGATTCTGATCGACCGACATTCCAATCGGCATTGTTTCGCAAGAATGTGGTCACTGGCATTGTCGTCATCTCTCGGGCTCTCCTAGATTTGTGACCGATTTTTTTTTTTTTTTGTCGTCCTTGGTCACACTAATATTTTGCGCGTGCCCCTTAGTCACGTTTTCTGGCCAAATTTATTGTTTATTGTTTAACCTCCTACTGGGGGTCTGCTATGCGGCATATATAAAAATATGAAATATAACGTATAATTTTGTGCCAAAAAAAAAAAACAGGGAGAGGAAAACATCTAATTATGGAAATACGTTTACGTTCTTCCTTCTCTTATTTGTAGGACATATCGTCGCAGACATTTATTACAAATGCATTAAGTTTTTGTATTGATTTTTTTCATTTCATTTCAGATCCAATTTGTTTATAATTGTTAGAGATATTCAATGTCCAAATGTGTCATGATTTTTGGAACACTTTTTATTATATGAATTTAAATGTGTTAACTGAACTATAAAATTACCTTAGAAAAATAGAAATCTCCCAAAGACATATAATACGCCGCAGTACCGATCATACACTATCTGATCACATCAGTATTGCAAAGTGCCATACATTCACTAGCATCCCGTCAATACTCTTTGTCATAGACTATGCCAAGTATGTATTGAAGGTATAATACAAGCAGATTAATCGAAAGTTAGACAAAAGAAAAGATGGATGAATATCAACATAAACTATTCAAATACCTTGGTCCCATGTCGTTAAGGATACTCAGCCATGTTACTGCATCTTCTGCAGCTAGCGGAGAAAACATCGGATAAAACAATTCACAGAAAAACTAAGTTCGTAATGGTGCGAGCTTAAAAGTTTAAAAACTATAAAATCAATCTGATAGCTTTTTGACCTATGGCTGGATACTCTCCATTGATTGAAATTCAAAAATCATGTTGGAACTCCTTGTGGTTCATGGAAAATTATGGTTATTCTTCTTCTATACACAACTCAAAATGAGTAGAATTAGTCAGAAAATAATAAAAACCCCAATCAAATATGAATTGATTGATTCGAAACCTGATGACTTAATTCCACACGTGTATCATATGCTTGATAATAGTAGAAAACATCGCCTAAAGACGTTTTTTTACCAACGAGATACCTGACTTTATTTTACTAGTACCCGTAGGGAAACGCGTGACTTACTTGACTAGTACGTGTGCATGATTCAAAGGATCGGTCGTGGAACGAAATGAAAGAGAAAGAAAGGAAAAACTAACATGGCGAGACAGTTTGTTTTATGGTGAATAATCACGTGACTTTGAATGTTTATGCAAATGAGACTGCTCTATAAAGCGGACGTAAAGCGAACGTGAGGCGAGTTGAGAGAAGGCATGTTACTTACGCAAACGTGTAGAATGTCAGCTGGACAGATCGTTGCGTTTGGAAATCGGAAGTTTTGACAACAGTGTCGACTTTAACCGCGAAATTAGTGATTTGAAGTGCAGAATAAACAACACTTGAGTTATTTAATTATATCTCATCGCTTATACAGATAAAAAAGCTATTCGATTATAACGGTAAATCAGATCGTTAATTGCTGATAAATAATACCTTGAAATGATCGAAAATGATGGCTGAAATGGTCAGAATTTGATTATTTAAGTGGAGGGCTTGATAAGAATTTGTAAACATTGGACTTCAAAACGGCCACCTTATAGTTGGCTGGAAAGTAACCCCGTGGTATATTATTCAACAGATTAGACGCCCTTGAAAGTAAACATTATTCATAAAAGTTCTATTTAATTTTAGGTATATCGAAGAAAAAAGGGAATCCTATACAATAGACAAGATTTTGGTATGAATGTTTTCCGAAAGGGCGTTTCAGATTGGATCTCGGTCGTCAGTCGAATACCAAAATGCGTCTTTTAAAACTGATTTCGGTTCATTTTAAGTCAATAATCCATGAAAAATATGCTAATTCTTCCTTTTCGTGCAATTCAAAATTAGAAAAAAAAAACTGTCGCATTTACGAAATAATTAAAAATTCAATTAAATATGAATTGACGGATAGAAAAAAATGTATCTTTTCTAGACATTTCAAAAGCGCAATAATAATAATGATATTAATAATAATAATAATAATAATAATAATAATAATAATAATAATAATAATAATAATAATAATAATAATAATAATAATAGAAATCATCGAGTAGAAGAATGGGGATGTGTTTTCTATAATATAGGTTATAGAAAAAATTAGAGAATATACACCACTAGATTTCGAATTCGACTTTGTACTTTACTCTTTCATGGAGTAATTTTTGTTCGTGAAAGTGAATAATTTATTTGTGAAAATAAGAAGATTTTCAATTTTAATTGTATATAAATATCCAGCCTATTGATTACTACAAGTTTATAAGTTAAATATATTGATGTGTACAACTACAGTTAATAATGAGGTACATACTTCAAAATAAGCGACAGGTTCTTCATTATGTTCATTTCTATAAGAGGGCATATTCCATTGTGATATATATCGTACACATAGATATTGAACGGAGTGATCTTTTAGTTATGCTTTATTTACATGAAAATAACGAAGTGAGAACCACGCAGAAGGTTATCTAAAATCAAGTTGATATTCCCTGGTAAAAATTGCATAAGCCGTGGAAATGTACTAGAAATGGATATGCTGTCATGTGATTAAAAGAGAGAGGGTGATGGAAAGAAACACTAATTGGAAGCAAGCATAAGCGTTGAACGTAGAAAGACATGAGCTGAAAAGATATAACTAATTAGTAATTTCAATCTCTCCCTCTTTCTCACTTCTCTCTCTCTTTCTCTCTCTCTATTCTGATCTGTGATTTGAAACGATAACTTTTAATAAATGTATCGCTGACGCCCATCAATTGTATGTTTTTTTTAGAAAGTATTAAGAAGAGCGTACCGTCGGTCTAGAAGGATCTATTTCGAGGAGCAAGCTGAGGGAGCAGTCAGCAGTTAAATATGAATACAAATTTTGAACTTTAATTATTCTGTTATAATTAGGTTTCTTGTTATTAATTATGCTCAATCCTCTCATCAGGTTCTTCATCTTTGAAGTGGCAATCATATCATCTAATTTTCTCTTTCTTTTGTTTAGGAACAAAGTGTAGTATTTGTTCTGATACTGTAGTTCATCGTTTATGTTCTCGTTCAGTGAAAGGGAGGCCCTTTTCTAATTTTTATTTTTGTTCCAATCCAGAGTTTATCTTTTGTCGGAATTGAAATTCTCCCACATTAAGAAACGGCCTCGTTTTTATATCTTGACTCGTGTGGGGGAAAGCAATGGAGATTTAACCTCAAGTATATCTTTGGTCTTAACAAATGGTGACTAAAACTAGAAAAAAAAGCATACGCAGTATGATGATATAAATTTAATGTTCTATGTATGAAAGTAGTATTGCATGAAATTCTGGTACTTTTGACGACTCTAAGTGAAAGTATTTTGCCGCAATACATTTTCTTTCGTTCCTGTTACTCACAGTTTGAATGGCGCGATGTGTGATGCGCAATAGAACCGAATCCATCAAGTTAGCGCATTGTGTCTGATCGAGTTATTTATATTCATTTCCTGACGTGCAAATATCTTCTAGATAACAGCTCGCCACGGTGTATATTGATTTTTCCTAGATCTACGTCATTGTAAACAAAGTTGCATCAAGAAATGTTCAGGAGCTTACAAGTACCGATGGATGTATTCTTATTTACTTTCCTTCGCACGATGACAAAGTTAGACACAAGGCCATTATTCTTATTTAAAGGGATATTCAACAGTCTCTAAAAAGGGGCACTCTAAATGGGAGAAAATTAAAATTGGTCTCAGACAATGTATTGCATGCAATTTTTTCATATTTTTTTTCATTCGACAGTCTATACGAAATACCTACCTTTTTAATGCTGTTACTTAATTGGTTGTTTACACTTATCTTTTGATTGCTATAAATTGTTAAATCGACTTGTAAGGTTGTTGTTTCAATTTTAACTATATAATATAAACGAAAGATAAGATATTGATTTTAGTTTATTTTCAGATTAGAATAGAAATCAATACAAAGGGTAATAAGCGAGTGTTAATTAGTAATACGGTACAAACGCGTTGACACACCGGTTCTGGCCAGATCACGGACGTTAAGCAACATTGACCCTGGCCAGTACCAGATGAGTGACCATTTGGGAACAAAAGGCGCTGTATATACCCCGAGGTAAAATACCAGGTTGAGAATTTGGCGTGATCTATCCTTCTCTCGAGGATAGATGGGGCTCTCTTAAGCCGTGGTAGGCACCCCATCTCGTGATAGCATCACGATAAAAAAATACCCTTGATAGTCCTGGCGAAGCATCAAGTATTCAGTTACCGACAAAATTTGAATTACACTAAAAACTCGTGTCATGAGTTCAATTTTAGCCATGGCCGCGCTGGATGGATGGGTGGGATTTAATTAAATTATATAATTATTTATATAATTGAATTTGTAATTTAATTTATAGATTAGCTCAGCCAATAACTAACCATCTATTTTGATGGAATCGGTCATTTTTTCCAGGATGTTGTTTTTTTTTTCTTGAAATATGAGCACCTTTGTTAAAAATATACTGTAGTTATAGATTTTTATTGCTTTAGATGTAAAGGTATTTTTCTAGAATTTGGACCACAGCGAAATGAATATACAAATGAGAAAACGGGATTCAGTCTACATGATTGTCGTCTGCGTCTCTACAAGTTTCGAATTTATCCATAACAGCTTTAAAAATAGGATTTCCGGTGCAATATAGCATTCCCGGTGCTGCATGTACGTGGCATTTGAGTTCAGCTATATTACCGTTTTTTATGGTACACTTTTTATGGTGCGCTTTTTATGGTGCACATTTTTATGGTGCACCTGATGAAACACCATGCCAAAAAATCGAGAGGAATTAAGTCTGAGGAACATGGAGGCCATCGTCTGAAGCCTTCCCAACCAATTTATATATCTGAAAAGTGTGCGTTCATGTACTTTCACATGATTAGCCATGTTGCACTAATACATGCCATAATCACGTTGACACAGCGATTCTTGTTAAATCACCGAAGTTAAGCAACGTTGAGCATGGTCATCACCAGATAGGTGACCAATTTGAAGATACAAGATGGTTGACCCATTTGGGAATATCAGGCGCTGTATGTAGGGGATGTCGACACTTCGATGCAAGAGTTGCGAAAATCTAGGGTCGTCATTCCTCTTAACGGGGATATATATGCGACTGGAGATTTCTCGTGAACTTCATACTCTTATGAAATATCCTCTTTCGGAGGAAGGCATTAAAACCTGCATTAGATTAAATGGTGCAGTTTGATTTTTTTTTCATTTCATGTTGCACTATCGTGTTAGAATATGATAATATCTGCATACCATAATTCACAAGGTGAAGTTCTAAAAACCGTTGAGGCATGTCTCGATAAATGATACCTGTGACAGTAGCTTCTTGAAAAAAAAAATAGATTTGATATGAATTTTAAACTTAGTTATTCCGAGCCACACGTTTTGTTTTGGGAAATCTCTTTCCCTTTCCATAAACTCATGTTGGCTTTTCCTTAATCAAGCTACGCCAATTATTGCAGATAACTTTGCCACACACTTAAAAATTGACGAATCATGGAATAAAATAGCCCACATGCATTTCCTTTATCGATTGATCGACAAATTAAGTGCACCTTAACACTCTTAAAAGAATATAACATTTGAATGCAATAAGATTTTTTTTCTAAATTACTGGACATAAAGTCATGTGTCTTATGCCTATCAGTAACTTGTCTGGCTTTTCTGAAAGATGTTGATTAATTTATAAACAATTCTTGGATTTGGTCAGTTTTGCTGAAAACATTTTCTTTTTCGTCCTCTACATTTTTCATCGTGTGTAACAGAGTTTGGGCTCACGTATGCACATACCGGGCCGTGTGCGAAATTACGGTACACTAGGGAAAAACAAAAAGACTATAAAAAGAACGTGTGCACATGCAGCAGAGTACTTCGAGAGCACGTTCGAGACGACGTTTGGGAAGACAGAGGTGAAAGAGAAAAAAATTCCTGTCTTTTTATCTCTTAATTTCCCTCTCTGTCCTGCTCTAACCAAGTCTATCGACCTGTTCCAAAAATCCCAAATACTCAACATGAAATATCTCCAAAACAAAAACACAAATAAATCCAGGACCCCATCCTTCAACGAGGACTCCCTACTACAATGTCTCCTTCTCCAACATCAGGGGCCTACGTTCCAATCTTCCGGAGGTTGAAACCCAATTACAGAAGACGAAACCGGACACATTCTTTCTAAGCGAAACTGGCATAGGGCCGACCACTTCCTTAGATGAGTTCATAATTAAAGGATACTCGAACTTAACATCTAAATCTGACCCCCAAGATCTCCATGGGCATGGAATATTTGCCTACATTAAATATGGCTTTCCATGTAGAAGGGATATCTCCGGAGAAGTCCCTAATTTACCTTATATGTGCTTCCGGGTTGCCGTTGCTTACACCACCGCATTTATCTTTGTCATCTATCGCCCCCACAACAGCGTGAGGAGCCAGAGTAAACAAGAACTATTATTTTAAATTTGTTTGTTTTACTCACTCAATGTAACGTATATTACCATAGATGTGTAGCAGGAAAATGTGGGAGGATACAGATTTATAGGGACAACTTAAATGGGGAGTTGGACAGCAAGATTTTAATTCACTTTATAGTGTTGCATGTTGCTAGAGAAATAGTGAAATAGAAAAGAACATTCCAAAGGCAAACCGTTAAAGGAAAACGCTGATAGAGTAGAATATCTTCCAGGATATAAGGAACTTCACAGTGAAGGAAAGATGTGCTTCCGCTAATTAAGTGATTCTGAGCAATTTCTTGGAAAATACAAGTGCCATAAGGTCATCAAAATATAGTTCCTGAAAGTTCTTGAAAAACAAGCACCTGCATTCAAACTGTTAATGAGACACAGGTTGTAGCTTGTCATACAGTGTGGGAGATATCAGATGAGAAATTCTATTTTACGCTTCATTCAAGAGTTTTTTGTTTGCTTTTATTTACACAGGCATCACCACATTATCAAGACCAAGAGGTCACTCGAGGATGAGGGTTAAAGAGTGTACAGTAGAAATTGGACAATATAGTAATCATTAGTAATGAAAATTCGGTAAATTTGTTAACTTATATGGAACGGCTCATCAAGAACTTGTTTACGTTAGACGTGAAGACAACCATATTGTAGTCAACCGGAAAGCAGGAAAACGGAAGACAATTCCACAGGCGTGCAGTTCTAAGAAAGAAGCTTTGTTCATGGAATCTACGTTTAGGTTTAGGCACAGATAAAGAGTGGGGGGAATTATTGATAGTGTTTTCAGCTAGACGAGTGTTTCTTGTGAAAGGTTGTGCGAAGGGCGACCATAGACTGAAGCTCAGTCGAACACTTTCCAGGAAAATAACGATACATCAGAGACAAACTCGCAACATCTCTTCTGTGAGATAGAGGTTGCAAGGAGGAGAAAAGGACATCTCCTACGAGGCTACGAAGTCTATTTTGAACTCTATCAAGGCAGGACCAGTCATTTCTAGCAGCTCCTGCCCAGATGTGGCAACAGTACTCCATCCTTGGACGTATCTGGTTCTTATGAAGATAGAGAATTGCATCAGCAGTGAGATATCTACTGGATCGATAGAAAGATCCCACTATTTTTTCCAGCGGCCTTGGCAACAAATTTGATGTACGTGTTCCATTTAAGATCAGGAGTAACGGTCAAGCCCAGAAGCTTGTCAAAACTTGAGGCCTTCTGAAGATGAGAGCCATTCATTTCAATTGATGCCTGATGTGGATCAGAATGTTGATGATGTAAAGAGAGAAGCTTGGTTTAAGATGCATTAAAAGAAACCAGCCACTCCTTTCCCCATTGTACCACGTGCTCAAGGTCAGAGGAGAGAGAATCGAAGAGAACTTGGTCGTTTACTGACTTAGATGTGCTACCATAAATGGTAGTGTTATCAGCATAAATGTCTACAAATTTAAGGATGTGAATTGGAAAATCATTAAGGTAGATCAGGAAAAGAGTTGGGCCCAGGATGGACCCCTGAGGGACTCCAGCATTAATACTGTGAGCTTCTGATTTTTGCCCTTCAACTACTACTCTTATAAACCTATCAGAAAGAAATGATTTAATAATTGAGAAGACAATAGCTAGAGATCTTGTGAAGTAAACCTTTATGCCATACCCTATCAAAGGTATTTGATATGTCAACAGTAATTGCCCTAGAAAGGTTGCCTCCGTCGAGAGATTTGCTAATCCTATGAGATATAACTGTAAGCACATCTGCTGTAGATCTAGCAGAACGGAAACCATATTGAGTGTCACTAAGAAGGTTATTTTTGTTGAGATGGTTGATTACTTCTGTATTTAACACAGATTCCAGCAACTTACTCATAACGCACAGAAGACTTATTGACCTGTACTGAGAGGGGGATGAGCGATCACCTGAATTCTTAAATACAGTGGATACTATTTAAAAATTTCAAAAACGTAATAAAATATGACAATAAATAAAATTAAAACAGAAAAATTAGTCTACTGCATCTCGGACATATCGGGCATTTAAAAACGATAATAAAACAAAACGAATTGCATCAATTTTTCGAGAGCTTCACCATAAGATTGAGTACAGTGCCTCCATCAATATGGCGTTTATATCGATGTCAACATATACGTTGAATAGCAACTTATACTTAAATACTTGCTAAAGGTATCTTGAAGGCTGTGAACTTTTTGTAAGAAAACTTCGCCGCTTTCTCAGATACAGCGCTTGGTATCCTTAAGCGTTGTTTGCTTGGTACTTGCCAGGTTCAACGTCGCTTAATTACGAGGATCTAATTAGAATTAGTGTGCCACACAGATGAAAAATACAAAGAAATTAAGGAAAAGCAAACAAACAGGAGACAGAAAATATTTTATCTAGCATTGATCAAACTAAATATGTTATTTATACTAACTAAAGTGTTAATCTCACATATAAATCTTAAAATGTCCTTCTCTTTGTCTCAATTTTTAAAAACTATATTTCATCTAAGACGGAAGGTCGCAGCGCGGCACGAGCCAGCTGAAATGATTGCATTTTTATGACCCGTTTCTTTATGGATATTTAAAAATATTGCTAAGGGGTCAAAATTGAAAGGAATGAAAACTTGGAAATCGTAAGTCGATTAAAACTACTCTTTTCGCATATTTGTTCATTGATCTTTGTTTTTAGCTATTTTCTGGCTGATTTGTTAACTTCTTGGGCTGGTATGCTATAAATATTAGTGTCGGTTTTGGATTTCGTTTTAGCTGATGGCATATTGTTTTTATTTTTATTTTTTGTTTTTTTGTTTTTTACTTTTGGAATCACGACGGTATATTCGGCGCAATATAATATGAAATAATCGATAGAGCATTGACTCTATTATAATATATACGAAATTTGCATAAAATAAAATATCATACTTAAGCGTATTTTACACCTGTGCAACGCCGACCGCCTCCTGCTAGTTTTAAATATAAAATAATAATAATAATAATAATAATAATAATAATAATAATAATAATAATAATAATAATAATCAGCAAGGATGTAAACTCATATTTAATTGAAGAATATAACAGAATGCGTTGAAGTTTAATAAATCTAAAAGTAAATAAAAATTAAAAATTAAAATTATTTTATTGCATCCTGGGTAATTCCGGGTAGGTAAAAATGAAACAAAACTAATTGCCTTTCACTCATAGTATTTTACTACATGATTGAATATAGAACTTTCCTCGATATAGCGTCGGCATTTGTGGGTTAGCAACTTGTACTCAAGTATTTGCTTTAGGGCGGCATATACTTTGCAAGAATAGTTTCATCGTGCTTCCATATACAGTGACTGTTATTCTTAATTAGTCATCCATGATAATAACCAGTGTCAACGCCGCTTATGTTCGGTGGTCTAATGAGTAACAGTGTGTCAACGTTATTGTGCTGGACTACCCCTTGCGACTACCAGCATGAGACTTTTTTTTAAATAATCACCTTTAAACAAAAGTCAATAAGAATAACTAATTTTAATTTATATAAATAAAACATATTTTTGCATGTGTGTCTGGCTGTATCTGTGTAGCTATTTAATCTTAAACTACTGGTCACATAACACTGAAATTAACAAGAAACAGCAATTATACACCAAGGATGTTTTATAACGAGTAAAACTATTGTTTGGATTGACGAATAATGCATACAGACATATATTGACAAGTTAAAAAGCAAAATGTTCATTTCAACTTGCCGACATTTTTTTTTACTTTTTCTGTATATACCCAAATTCAATTCATTCTTTCAAGTCTTTTGATATTAAATCTTTCTAAACAATCTCTTGATAGCTACAGACACGACTGGATGGCTAAATGGTTTCGTTTTGATTCAAGCTGATGGCACCCAAGTCATATATTTTTTTAGACTTTTGACATCGCAACTATATATTAGGTACAATATAATATTCAATAGAGAACTTGCTCTGTAATAATAAAAACGATATCAGCATGAATCATAATATATTTAAGTGTATTTTACAACTCGGCAAGGATGAAGCCCGCTCTTTTAGTTAGAATATAATAGTTGTTTATCTTATGTTTTTAAATGTGCAAAGAAATAAAAATTAATAATTAAATGACAACTACATGCTAGGAAACGCCGAGTACGTATATGCTTTTTGTTATCTCATGATCCTTATTTCCGTATTCATGAGTATGATGGTGATGCCTCCGTTTAGTCTCAAAAGACAAAGGATACCCGATGTAGGGGCAGCTGTGCGTATAATTGCGAGGCAAGGGTTGCGCAATCCTCAACCACACCTCTCCTGAATCGGCACTGTTTGGGTTCAGTGGCAATGGGAAGTGCAGGACGACTGGACACAATACCGAGATAAGCGGAGAGCACATACAGCACCTTGAAGTCTTAAATGGTCCCCAATTTATTACTTACCAGATTCAACATTGCTTAACTTCGGTGATCCAACGGAAACCGGTGTGTCAACGTGATTATGCCGTATATGAGTATATCAAGTACCTAAATACGGTCTTCAATAAAAATCGTTAAAACTACGCACAGACGACTGCTAATATGAAACAGTTTAAATCTCTATATATCTACTATTATATAAAAGGAACTTTGTCTGCGTGCCTGTGCGTTCGTTCCCTATGGACTCAAAAATAGTTCCGTCTATTTTTATGAATTGTACACAAAGGAACTTTATGTGTCTGGCAGTGTTCTTAGATGGGTCTTCGATAAGTATCAATAATCAATAATCGAAATAATTCGATGAAAGCAGGAACAAGCGATTTTGATCAAAGTTAACACTTTACACAGCCTAATGCCACTAGTGCATTTAAGAAGTTTTATTACCACACATATAAAAGGCACAAAATATAAAATCAACAGTATGTTCTTTGATATGACAGAGGCTCGTTCGAAATCAATGTTTATGTTTAAAGCACAATTTAACATGACACTTGACTTTTTCATTTTAAACTTAAATTCAAGCCATTATTCACACACAACCAAGCAAAGGCTAGACATGTAAAGTCCACATCAGGTTCTTTGATATAACAGAGGCGCATTCAAAATTAATTTTTCCAACTGAATTATGATACTTGACTTTTGAATTTTAAACTTTAATTCAAGTCATTATATATAAAAATAATTTGATAAAACTCAAAAGTAGGTTCTTTACAGTGCAATGTATTGTGAATTAAGTCATTTCGAGAGGCATGTGAGCTTTTTCCTGGTACACTGCGATTTAATTGAAAAATGAGCGATTTCACTGATTTAGATGGCAATAAAAATATCGGTGTGTGAAACATTCATTGATCATCATTCAATCCCTGGCAACATCGGGTCACCCTGCTAGTAATCAACTAAAAATAAAAATTAGCAAGGGAGATAACTTATTTTAAATAGGACGTTACCGAGATACCAATGTACGATTCCAGAAAAAATACTAATAGAAAATGTGCATGTTTGTGTGCGAGATCATTGTGATGTCATTGTGCGAGATGGGACGACATAATTAAATTTTGGGAAAATTCATTTTAAAATGGGTAAATGAAAACTGTTTAACTTAACGACATAAAATTAATCAACACTTTTGCTTTTAAGACGATCTCGAATATTTTATTCACATGAAAGATGCTAACATGATATGCTTTAGCGTAAATTTATATAAGCCAGAAGAGTTGTCTCCCTTCTCCTGGGCATAGTCAGCTCAGAAAGAGGATACTTCGTCAGAGTTGTAAACATAGGAGGGATACATTATCGATAGACTATTGTACTCAACAGATGTATGATTCAAGAGAGAGAAAAGGGGAAGGAGTACTCGTAGAAAATTCACTTAATTACTTGCGAGATAATTGTAATCTCATTGGATGCGTATTTTTTTTATTTCGTGCAGATCGTTTAAATTCCGCTTGGCATTCATTCTGACTTGTCATATTTGAATAGGTTATTTGAAATATTTTTATTGCGCACGAACACTGTGTGTAGCCAGGGACGTGTCTGAGATAAAAAAAAATAATAAAAAACATCACCAAAGTGCACACAGGAACAAAAGGTCTTAAAAGGAATACCTTGATTGTGGTGTCATGCTAAAAGAACATAACGGAAAAGAAACTTTGAGAGTTCGACTCATCTGAAAGAAAAATATGTTGACGTATTACTCGCTTTCATCTCTCGAGGCAATTTTAGAAAATAGGGTAAAAAAAACAGTAAAAAAAATCAATACATCTCGACCGATATAACAGACGTATAAAAACTTTTCTGAGGTCGTTTGCTTACTTCTTTATTTTATGTAATATACATGTGAGAAACTATATATATATATATATATATATATATATATATATATTTGTATATATAGGTATATGTATGTATATGTATATATATATATATATGTATATATGTATATATATGTATATATATGTATATAGATGTATGTATATATGTATATTTATATTATGTATATATATATATATATGTAAATATATGTATATATATGTATATATATATATATTTATAAATATATATATATAAATATATAAGTAAATATATATATAAATATAAATAGATATATGCATATATAAATATATATAGATATATATGATTATATATATATAAATAAATATATATAAATATATATACAAATATATATATAAATATATATATAAATACATATATAGATACATATGTATAAATACATATACATAAATATATATAAAAATATATATATATATATATAAATATATATATAAAGAGAAAGAGAGAGAGAGAAAGAGAGAGAGAGGGGGGTTACATTCGATTAATCAAAGAGAAATAAGGCCATAATCATAATTCTGAAACTAAAAGTCGCCGAGCGGTGTTAGGGGACTCAAATGAGTGGATTTTTTATGGACCGTTTTTATGGGTCTTTAGTTGGTTAAAATAGTTTCTAAGGAGTCTAAAAGGAGTGAAAATTGAAAAAAATCCTTGTAAATTTGTACGTTCATCTTTGTTTATTTTTAATTATTTCACACGTGTGTCAGGTTTGTCACATTGGTATAGTGGTAACATCACCATCGTTTAATGGTACTGTTTTGCTTTCGGTTTCGATTCTAGCTGATGTTCCCTTATTCTCAGAAGGACCAACAAACTCTCGAATCTAATAAATCTCACACTATCAACTAAGCTCCAACCCCTGACTCATCGACGCAACGTCAGATGCCTGTGCCTGTTTCACGAGTATTTATAAAGAATGTTCTCTAACTTGTAGCACTTGTAGAAATGCTCCGACAAGTAGCAAAATCCAGCCCCTTCCACGGTAGATATCCCTACATGCTAAAAAGCTTTCTACTTTACTAGTTGATTCCCTCGAATTGCTAGACTTACTTTGAATTTACCAATCCGTTCCTGCTTCGCTAGTTGTATTTTACGTGCAGAAGTTTAAATATACTGCGAACTAACATCTCGAATCTCAACACTCTACATAATACTCCTGTAGACATGACCTCCACATAGTAACCTCCTTACACAAGTTTGGGATTAATAAGAGTAACTAGAATATATATATATATATATATATATATATATATATATATATATATACTAGCAAAAGTACCCGTCGTTGACTGGGTTCAAAAACAGCCTACAGAAAATAGACTCTGATTTATGAAAGTGTGATAGGTTATGAAAAGGAAGGGTTGTAAAGAGATAGCTTCGAATTTGGGGGTATCAAAACCAAAGCAAAATATGATGAAAGTAAAAATAAAATAGATAAACCCCATAATTTATTATACCATACCTGTTCATACTGAAACACTTATCACAATATTCTGTGGATCTATATTAAAAAACCTTGTTAAACTTTGTGACATATTTCCATTCTATGGAGGTCAGGTGCGAACGAACACCCCATAATTTTATTATACCATATTTCTTCAAACTGAAACATAATTATCAAAGTATACTTACGCAGATAGATATGAAAAGTCTTTATTAAAGTTTGTGCCTATTTCCATTCTATGGAGGCCAGGCGCGAACGCAGACCCCACAATTTTATTATACCATCCCTATATAAGTTAAAATATACTTATCAAAGTATTCTTATGTACATCTATATCAAAAACACTTGTAAACGTTTTTTTTTCATTTTTAAATGTTTTATTCCCATACTTTGTGGACCAGGCGCGAACTCAACCCCCCCACAATTTTTATGAACCACCGTTCTGCCAGATCAAATATACCCATTCCTGTGTCTCGATACATCTTCTATCATTATATGTGATCAGTTTTTTTAAAAATAGTCAACCATGTAGGAGCCTATTCGTAACCAGACACACACACACAGATATTCAGCTTTATAATATATTATATTATATATATATATGTGTGTTTGTGTGTGCATAGCCATCCACATACAGTACTGTTTCGTTGTATCACAACTCATCAGTGCGGTTAAACTACCACCTTCCCTAGCGGAGGACCGAACCTACAACCACCGTATTGGTAGTCGGAAGTTCTGCCCATCGACCGATGGAGTGGCGCTCGTAAATGATCTCAACAAATGTCTCTTTTAAACAAACATTCGCCCACCACTTTTATAGTGCTCAAGCTGTTTGTTGTTATTTAAAACAAAGGCCTCAACAAAACTCTAGAGTGGTAACTGATGATGAATGGGTAATTCTTATTTAAACAAGAAGATAGTTTCCTTTTCATACACGAAACATATAATGATAATCTATTACGTGGAATCTAATTTTCTCGAACCTTAATTTTGTCACTCTCATTCCTTTCTAATATTTTTCGTCTTTGTTCAACTTTTTAAATTGATGAATTTCCATACATTAAGGGCACGAGTGCACTTTGTGACTCATGCTGGAACGTATTTTCGTCGGCATTATAATTAAGCATTATAATTAAGCATTATAATTAAGCATTATAATTAAGCATTATAATTAAGCGTTATAATTAAGCATTATAATTAAGCAAATCAAATTATCATCTGCTACAATCGGATTTGATTTAGCAGTCTCCGTCTGTTTTTGTAAAATACCGAGGAAAAGTCCGTTTCCGCATAAGTCACAAACTGAATCGAAAAATACTAATAGAAAGAAATGAGAGTGAGAGCATTGAGCCCTGGGGAAAATAGATTTGATGTAATACATTGCATTTTAATCTTTACCTCAAGCGATTATATGAATGTTTTTTTTATATAATATCAACAGTAAGTTCTCTTTAGTGCAGACTACAATGTATTGTGAACTAAGTCACTGCGACAAAATGCACGTGAATATTTTTCCTATTACATCGCGATGGGTCCCCAATTAGAGCAGGAAATCAATCGATTTGATTGAAAAATAGGCGATTTCACCGATTTCTGATAAGTATTGAAAGTGTTGTAGATCTATTGACTATCGTTCAATCTCGCTGTAAAAATATATGGAGAAAACAAAGCATTATTAATAAACAGATTCGACATACGCCGTAAAAATATATGGAGAAAACAAAACATTATTAATAAACAGATTCGACATACGCCGTAAAAATATATGCAGAAAACAAAACATTATTAATAAACAGATTCGACATACGCCGTAAAAATATATGGAGAAAACAAAGCATAATTAATAAACAGATTCGACATACGCCGTAAAAATATATGGAGAAAACAAAGCATTATTAATAAACAGATTCGACATACGCCGTAAAAATATATGGAGAAAACAAAGCATTATTATTAAAAAGATTCGACATACGCCGTAAAAATATATGGAGAAAACAAAGCATTATTAATAAAAAAGATTCGACATACGCCGGAAAAATATATGGAGAAAACAAAGCATTATTAGTAAACAGATTCGACATACGCCGTAAAAATATATGGAGAAAACAAAGCATTATTAATAAAAAGATTCGACATACGCCGTAAAAATATATGGAGAAAACAAAGCATTATTAATAAAAAATTCGACATACGCCGTAAAAATGTATGGAGAAAACAAAGCATTATTAATAAAAAGATTAGACATACGCCGTAAAAATATATGGAGAAAACAAAACATTATTAATAAAAAGATTAGACATACGCCATAAAATATATGGAGAAAACAAAGCATTATTAATAAACAGATTCGACATACGCCGTAAAAATATATGGAGAAAACAAAGCATTATTAATAGACAGATTCGACATACGCCGTAAAAATATATGGAGAAAACAAAGCATTATTAATAAACAAGTTCGACATACGCCGTAAAAATATATGGAGAAAACAAAGCATTATTAATAAACAGATTCGACATACGCCGTAAAAATATATGGAGAAAACAAAACATTATTAATAAAAAGATTCGACATACGCCATAAAATATATGGAGAAAACAAAACATTATTAATAAACAGATTCGACATACGCCGTAAAAACATATGGAGAAAACAAAGCATTATTAATAAACAGATTCGACATACGCCGTAAAAATATATGGAGAAAACAAAGCATTATTAATAAACAGATTCGACATACGCCGTAAAAATATATGGAGAAAACAAAGCATTATTAATAAACAGATTCGACATACGCCGTAAAAATATATGGAGAAAACAAAACATTATTAATAAACAGATTCGACATACGCCGTAAAAATATATGGAGAAAACAAAGCATTATTAATAAACAGATTCGACATACGCCGTAAAAATATATGGAGAAAACAAAACATTATTAATAAACAGATTCGACATACGCCGTAAAAACATATGGAGAAAACAAAACATTATTAATAAACAGATTCGACATACGCCGTAAAAATATATGGAGAAAACAAAGCATTATTAATAAACAGATTCGACATACGCCGTAAAAATATATGAAGAAAACAAAGCATTATTAATAAACAGATTCGACATACGCCGTAAAAATATATGGAGAAAACAAAGCATTATTAATAAAAAGATTCGACATACGCCGTAAAAATATATGCAGAAAACAAAGCATTGTTAATAAAAAGATTCGACATACGCCGTAAAAATATATTGAGAAAACAAAGCATTATTAATAAAAAAGATTCGACATACGCCGTAATAATATATGGAGAAAACAAAACATTATTAATAAACAGATTCGACATACGCCGTAAAAATATATTGAGAAAACAAAGCATTGTTAATAAAAAGATTCGACATACGCCGTAAAAATATATGGAGAAAACAAAGCATTATTAATAAATGTTTGCAGATATAAAAATCTTGACGCAGCAAAACTTTTTATCAGAATGAATTCATTAGGCCTAATTGTTTATATACCACAAAATATTCTGTACACGACAAAATGATCTTATTCAAGTTCAATGTATACAAATACTTGCATGGCTGAACAATTCGGTCCATTTTCCAGTATAGTCCAGCATCATAATGACAATCTCATTAACATATAGCCTCGAGTGGCCTTCATCCGTAAAACATTGATATAAAAAAGAAAACCCAGATAAACTGACATGTGTATAATAATATTCTTGTTCGTGTTTATACATACATTATAACTTCTAGGCTGCGTAATCACGCTGACATACAGGCGAGAATTTGAGAATACCAGTCATTTTCAGTTATCTACCCTGACTGAAATATATTTACGGCTGAGGATCGCTTGAGATTTTAATATTTCCTATAAAGTTTCTTCTTTTGAAGAGAGTCGGTTAAGCACATTAAGGAAAAAATTCGCAGCACGAACATAACGAATATACCCCACACATTCATTTAAAAAAGATAAACCGTCTAATCGTCCCCAAAATAAACTATTATAAATTATCATCAAGGAAAAAATAACAGTTTACATATTTTTAAACGGACTGTTGTAAATCGAAATTCTGTCTTCCAATCAACATAACCAGTGTATAAATTTCTCTGCATTAATTTGTATTTTAATGCCGTTTTCATACATATCTAATTGTTTAAAAAAAAATAAAAGTGACATTGATTTATTTTATTTAAAGAACAGTTAGCTGAAAAATGATTTATTATCATTAACAGAGCATTTTACAGATAGATCCTGAAAGTAACCGCGGAATTTCCATTGTCTTTACAAGTAACATAATATTGTTGAAATGTTATATTATGTTATATATTTAACTTTTATTTTTATATACTTCTTCTGGCATTTAACATTATAGGTAGTAATAGTAGTCATCCTCGTCGTGGTAGTAGTAGTAGTAGTAGTAGTAGTAGTAGTAGTAGTAGTCAATTCAAAAATAGAAGACGTCCCAGAATGTAAATCATTCGAGAGAAAAGATGTGCTCACTTTTTATTCGTGTGTATCTCTTGAGACTTTGTATAAAGGTAAATATTAAGTGAAAAAGTAAGGTGACGACATGTAAGTGGCGAGAGTGAAAAAGAAAATCGATAAACAACGAATGCAAAATAAATTACTATTTTTTAAGGTATTCATGGGACATTGTTATATTCTATGCACTTTTCGTGCGTATTCGAATGTATAAAGGCTATGTAAGTGTCGAAAGGATAAATAGAAAAGGACAGAATTTATGTAAAAAAAAAGATGGCGTATATTCAGTTGTGTCAGTCCTTTAACGTTGTTCGTATGCCAAGATCGTTTGGAATATCTATATGTCTATCTGTCTGTCTATCTATTACGAGCAAGGAGACCTGACGTTGTCTAGAGATTGAATGATGGTCAACGATTGTTTCACACACCCGATTTTTATTGTCATCGAACTCGGTGAAATTGCTCATTTTTCAATCAAATCGATTGACTGCCTGCTCTAGTTGGGGAATCGTCGCTGTGCACTGGGAGGAAGCTTCACATGCGCCTCGCAGTGACAATCAACAATACATTGTATTTTACACTGCACGGCACTGTAAAGAACCTACTGTTGATTTTAGAAAATTATCTCCATACGTAATGTCTTGAATTAAAGTTTAAAATGCACAAGTCAAGTATCATGCGTGCATTGTGATCTAGACAGAAACATTCATTTCGAACGCACCTCTGTCAAAAAATAACCTACTGTTGATTTTATATTTAGGGCCTTGCGGCTAGTGTCGTAATAACACTTTTCAAATGCATTTGTCGTATTAGGTTGTGTAAAGTGTTAACTTTGTCAACATTGCCTGTTCCTTCTTTCATCAAATTATTTTGATTATTGATTATCGATATTTATCGAAATCATTCCGATATAAAACCGATCAAGGAATACTGCCAGGCACATAAATTACCATTCCAGTGAATTTTTTTTTAAATGCGCCATGCGGTTTTGCAGTCCATAGGGAACGAACATACAGACACGCAGACAGAACTCCTTTTATATAATAGTGGAGATTGTCAGGCACAATTTATAGCACTGTTTAGTGCTCTTTGAGAAAATGAGGAATAAGTAGAACCGCTCAACAATTATCTGTTGTTGCAAAACAGGAGTTGAGTTATTACTTGTTCTATGTTCGTTGCGATGTCCTCTGCTACAACGCGTTGGGTCTACGCGTGTAAACACGTGTAACGTTTCAGAGTTGCTACCATAAAAATAACGGTAACATAGATTAGGAATTGGCTACGATGATCTCGTGTGTGAGAAAAAGGCTATAGAGAAGAAAATAGGGCAGTCCCATTAGATTACGAAAT
This sequence comes from Euprymna scolopes, assembly GCF_053919585.1. Classification (NCBI taxonomy): domain Eukaryota; kingdom Metazoa; phylum Mollusca; class Cephalopoda; order Sepiida; family Sepiolidae; genus Euprymna; species Euprymna scolopes. The sequence continues at coordinate 61,149,236 of NC_136490.1, forward strand.
CGATTTGGACAGAGTCAGCTATTTACAAAAGCATGCGAGTTTACACTAAATCTTATCCTAAAGTGTTTATACAAAAATCCGGTATAGTGTAACTTGAATAATTGCGGTGATCGGTGCATTCAGTAGATTATTCGAATGACTTCTTCTCACGAAGACAGACTGAGACTTGTTTGTGCATCAGTTCTTCCCTGTCCTTCAGATATATCTTGCCGAATTGAGGAATCTTCCTGTCGAACTCGAGAATCAATACGGAATTTCGAACGGACTTATTTATTTAATTCATGAGAGCAGCATGCCCTCATCCCTTCAGCCATGACCGGACAGAAACCGCAATTGTATACTTAGCATAAGAGCACTAAAAATTAGTCATTCAACCTTCAGAAGAGTCCCACTTAGCACTGAAGAACTAAGTACTTTATTCGTTGCGCCATGTCTCCTTTAAATTGACTTTTAACATATTTACATAGTATTTGCATACATACACGCCCATATAAAAAGAGTTGGAATTTTTTTTTTTTTTTTTCGATTTTAGAATTATAATACGAATTGTCGTCCTTACAAATAAATTTGCATTTTGTTTTCTGGATGTGCAAATAAAATACACATTTAGAATGACTTTCTTTTTCCCGGGCAACACTGGGTAGACGCGGATATATTCGTGTATGTGTGTGCACGAGCGTGTGTCTGTGTCTGTGTCTATGCGCGTTTTCTTAGATCAGATATGTAGTTTTAAGTTAAAAATCGGAGAGAAAGCTGAATACATTAGTGACATACAATACGGGTCCGTAAGGCCTACTACCATCCCTATAATGAACAGAAAAAAGGAAATTACAGATTAACTTTTCAGATGAATAGACATCTACGAATTTTGATTAATTCTTGTAAGCTGTCCAGTTGACATAGCGCAATTTGTTTTACCCGATAAGTTGAATTATTAGCTACTAAAATTTCAACTCATTACGTCTGAGTGAACGAAAACTTTTTCATTTACCGCAAGCTATATTTTCTCATAGCTATCACAGAAGAAGTGAGAACTGTTGCCATCTTGTATTTTTTATTTCATTTTATTTCATTTATTTATTTTTGTCGGAAAAATGATAGACTACCTACTGAAAAGTGGGGCTGGTAAGATTAATGTAATGAATTGCATTCAATATCGTAAGAATAGTACGAGGGTTGTTCCAAAAGTAAAACCCTCCTATTTTTTAATCAAAAAGGTTGAAGAGCTACAGAAACGGGTGAGGTATCATAAGAACGAGTGAAGTTTTCTGGTCCAGAATTTTTTTTTCTACATAGTCATCACCATTCTCGATGCACCTTTGCCAGATATTAAATGACTCATTTTTGCTTCTGACACACGTCCATGACACGGCTGCTTTCTTAGAGTATCGAACCGTCAATATCTGCAACAAAGATATGAAACTTTCAGGTCATTAGTGCGTAAATTCAGTCATCATAACAACGCCCTTTAATATCACCTTTGATCCATTCGGGCGGAATAAAGTAGGAAGCATTACTTTTGGAATGACCCTCGTAGTAAGCTTACTTAACAGGAGGAGCAAAAATAACAAGTGGACGTCAAAGTAAGTATCATGTATTATAATATTTCGTTAATCGGGGGGTGGGGTACTTCATTGATATATACTATAGACTCTGGAAATGCTTCTAACGTCTTCAAATAAAGCCGTTTATATTGTGATCGCTTCACAAGAAAAATGTTACAAAATGCGCGAATCCACATTTTCCTATCAGATGGGTGATCGTTTGAAAATACTAGATGCACTACTTAGGAGAACTCTGGCATTTCAATGCAGGAACTGCAAATTTATTTCATCGCCATGTCCCCTGACTGAGATACCAATGTTCCCGCTTGTGAACTTAGTATTACCACCACACTTCTTTCTTCGTAGCAAGCCGGTTCGAGCCGGTTCAACTCGCTCAAAATAAATACAGTAAAACCCTGGGATCCGGCATTAAAAATTAGTAACAAAATACAGTACAGTATATAATATACTGAAATATAATCAAATATTATTATAAATAACACCGTAATACGAGGCAAATAGTGTAACTAGGGGAAGGAAAAACATCGTATTTCACATCGTAACCTGAAAAGAAAAAAACGTATCACAGGGCCACCGTATTCCGGGGTCCTACTGTACTGTTAAAAAAATAAAATCAACTATTATGACATGTATAATAGTTCACTACTGATAAGCCCCAAATAGTTTATTTTAAGTTCAACAGACAAAAGAAACAATATATTGTTCTAGGGTAAGCTGATTTACCTAGTTTAGAAATAATAGATTGCCCCAGAGATAACGCATTCAAAAGTGCGTTGAGAATGGGTGTTGACTATGTAAAAACAGAATGTCTGGACCACAAAACTTCGCTAGTTATTATGATCCATCACTCATTTTATGTAGCTCTTCAACTTAATTTAAAAAATAGGAGTGTTGTGAGTTTAGAGCGCTAGTGCGCATGCGCACCAGATGTTTACAAATAGAACGAAATTGGCGCCTTTTCCCAGCTTAGTCGTTCGTTACCGACCATGTTGTTGTACCTGCTGAATTTTATGTTGAATAAAACCTTTCTAATATCTTAAAAGGTCTTTATTTTTCATCACAATTTATTCAACATAAAATTAAAATTAACAGCAACAATGGATGCTATACTGAGACCTGGTAAATTCGAAGGATCGTCAGATACAACCGCTGACGAATGGAATCATTGGTATCGTACCCTCATCAACTGCATCGACTCTATCACAGTCGCTCATCCTCAAAATCCTCCGAATAAGTTAAGTATTCTGATTAATTTCATCTCACCGAAGGTCTATTCTCTTATATCTCACTGTTCAACATTCGAGAGGGCTATTAGCATCCTTCAAGCAACCTATGTAAAACCGGTAGATTCTGTTTGCTCGTCACCTTCTCGCCACTAGGAAACAAAATCAAGGTGAATCTATTGATCAGTTTCTCCTAAAACTAAAGAATCTTTCTAAGGATTGTAAATTTGAAGATGTTACTGCCTCTCAACATGCGGAGCTAGCGATACGTGACGCATTTATCACATGTCTCACTTCCTCAACTATTAGGCAGAGATTACTTGAAAGTTTTGAAATTAACCTAGATCATGCCGTAGCAACTGCACGAAGTCTAGAAATGGCCCAACATAATGCAGCAGCTTATGACACATCAATTGTAGCAAAGGCATCTATTCATGCAGATGAATCTGAAAATAACTCCAGTTTGGAACTAACTAATGAATCTGCTGCTGTTTCCAGAAATAATCAGGCGACTCACTTCGTCAGATGCCAATTCTGTGGACGAGAAAATCATTCTCGAAATATTTGCCCAGCTCGGAATGCTGACTGCCTTAAATGTGGAAAGAGGGGCCACTTCTCTAAAGTCTGCCGATCTAAAATAAAACAAACAACTTATAATACCAGGACTAGTTCTGAATATATTGCCCTCACTGCGTCATCCCAATGCACTCCATGCACACAATATTCTGTAGTAAATGCAACAATTAATAGTACCTGTTTGAAAGCTATGGTAGACAGTGAAAGCACTCATAACTTTATACGAATGAACATCGTGAGATCACTCGGCCTTAGTATATAACCTTCTAATGATACGGTAAGCATGGCTTCCTCGAATCTCACGAGCAAAACCTTAGGACACTGTGTTGCGTCCATCGCTGTTAATGGACAAATTTACACTAATATGCGTCTATCTATCCTTCCCAACTTGTGTGCTCCAATTATACTAGGACAAGAGTTCATGCAATTGCATAACCGGGTGGAATTCCGTTATAACGGAAAGATACCATCTTTACAGATTTGTAACGTCACTCATGTGAAAATCGAGCCACCGTCTCTTTTTGCTAATTTAGCAAAGAATTGTAAACCCATCGCAACAAAAAGCAGAAACTACTCAGCATTGGACTGCGAATTTATCCGGAATGAGATACAAAAATTATTAAAAGAACGTATCATAATCAAATCGATTTCCCCATGGAGAGCCCAAGTACTAGTAACTAGAAATGAAAGACATAAGCGTTGCATGGTCGTTGACTATTCTGCAACTATAAATCGGTTTACACTTTTGGATGCTTTTCCGCTTCCCAAAATTTCGGATATCATGCGCCAACTATCACAGTACAAAATTTTCAATAAGTTGGACCTGAAGTCTGCATATTATCAATGCCCTATACGTAGAGACGAGAGAATTTACACAGCATTTGAAGCTGACGGAGGACTATACGAGTTTTCTAGGTTACCTTTTGGGCTAAATAACTCAGTAGCTGTGTTTCAACGTATTATGCATAATCTGATTCAAGAACATGAACTCCAAGGTATATTTGCCTACATTGATGACATTGTCATTGGAGGAAAAACTAATAAAGAATTAAACGAAAATATGGAAGCTTTTAGAAAGGTTATCAACCGTCTTAACTTGCAACTAAACCCTGTAAAATGTGAATATGGTATAACCAAACTAAAGTTTCTAGGGCACTTATTGGAAAATGGAACAATCAGTCCTGATCCAGACAGACTTACACCACTAAAAGAATTACCGATTCCGAACTGCAGTAAGTCACTCAGGCAGGCTCTAGGTCTCTTCTCATACTATTCACCATGGATAGAGAATTTCTCAGATCGGATTTCACCTTTATTAAACATTACGTCCTTTCCTATCACTGAGAAACTCAAAAATCAATTTCAAGCCATGAAAGATGAAATTTGCAAGGCTTCGGTTGCAGCCATTGAGGATGAAGTTCCTTTTACGATAGAAACTGATTCATCTGCGACAGCATTAGCAGCCTGCCTTTCCCAGAATGGACGTCCAGTAGCATATTTTTCCAGAACCCTAACGCAGTCAGAGCGTCGACATTCAGCAGTGGAACGTGAATCAGCAGCCATTGTAGAATATGTGCGTAAATGGCGTGACCTCTAACTCGGTCGACACTTTACCATTATTACTGACCAACAGGCTGCATCATTTATGTTCAACACGCAGACACCAAATCGTATTAAAAACGATAAGCTGCTTCGGTGGAGACTTGAACTTTCAAACTATTCTTATGAGATAGTATATAGACCAGGTTCTCTTAATAACTCTGCAGATACCCTTTCTCGATCATGCTCTGCTTCGCGCTCATTATCACTAAAGGACCTGCACGCAGCACTTTGTCATCCTGGAGTAGCGAGACTCTATCACTTTGTGAGGCAGAAGAATCTACCATTCTCCATGGAAGATGCTAAGCGCACCTGCGCTGAATGTCAAATATGTGCTGAACTAAAACCAATGTTCTTCAAACCTCCATCAGGTCGATTAATCCATTCCCGATCCCCCTTTGAACGTCTTTCAATAGATTTCATGGGATCGAAACCATCTACGAATAATCTCAAATACCTACTCGTGATTGTAGATGAATATTCACGCTATCTTTTTGTCTATCCATGTCAGGACATATCAACAAAAACTGTTAGAAATTGTCTCTAGAATTTATTTACCTTTTTTGGCTGCCCAGATTCCATCCATAGTGATCGAGGAAGTCAGTTTATTTCATGTGAACTAAAAGAGTTTCTCTGGCAACATGAAGTTGTGATTACCCACTCAACTCCATACCATCCAATCGGCAATGGACAATGCGAGAGAGTAAATGGCACAATTTGGAAAACGATCAAACTTGTACTCAAAACCAGGTAATTGGGCGAACGTCACTGGCATGAAGTACTCGACATAGCTTTGCACTCTATTCGATCGCTACTTTGTACAGCAACTAACTCAACTCCACACGAGAGAATGTTTAACTTTTCCAGAAGGTCGGGCACCGGATATACCGTACCCGAGTGGCTGCAAGGAGGACCGGCCCTCCTTGGGAAGTTTGTCCGCCAACACAAGTCAGATCCCCTAGTGGAACCAGTAGATATAATATCTGCAACTCCCAATTTTGCCAGAATTCGTTTCCCTGACGGCCGTCAGTCAACAGTCTCAACAGAAGACCTAGCCCCCACTCCTGTCACTGACCCCTCCTCTACAAACTTGAAATCTGCTATCTCCCCTGATCATGGTACATCACCAGATTCTACTACTCCATCAACCATCCGAGAACCAGAGTTGATTGATCAACAGGAGACCCCAAAGAATAATGCCTCACCAAATGGAGAATCCTTCTCTTCAGTCGACAAAACAAAGTGTTTAGAAATAGAAGAGCAGCAGCAACAGTCTGACTCGAAGAAGGGCGTTTTCAAATTTCTTCCAGAAGCAACAAAAAGGGGAAGGAAGATCACCTGCAACCCGAAATATAAATAAAATGTGGTGGAGAGTGTTGTGAGTTTAGAGCGCTAGTGCGCATGCGCACCAGATGTTTACAAATAGAACGAAATTGGCGCCTTTTCCCAGCTTAGTCGTTCGTTACCGACCATGTTGTTGTACCTGCTGAATTTTATGTTAAATAAAACCTTTCTAATATCTTAAAAGGTCTTTATTTTTCATCACAAGGAGTTACATCTAAACGCCGTGGGAAATAATTCCTTGCAGTTATGGTCCCAGAAAATGTGACGTGTACTTCTGTAACATACTTTTGTAAAACACATTTTTCGTTAGTTATAATATTGTGTTTGTGTTGTTAAATATCGGATCACAAGGTCACAACAATATAGAAGTTAAACTTGTCCACAAATAAATGGCAATGGTTTTTACTAGGTGAGCTTTTGTTTTGAATATTTTAAAGAGTGAGGCATAGTTTAGAGATCAGTCGATCTCCCATCATGAGAATAAAGATAGAACAGATAAAAACTAACAACATTTATTCTATATGAAAGTGACGGTGGAAAAGAAAAAAGGGATATTCTCACTAGATTTCAAAGTTAGTTTGTAATTTTTCGAGGCAGGAATGGGTAGTCTAAGCAGCACTTACACAAATGTAGCAAAGTACTCCATGTTATGACGTATTTTAGTCTTATAGAGGTAGAGACTTTTTTCAGGCTTAAGATGCTTACTGGAGCGGTTGAATTATCAAACTTTTTTCCAGCGTCCTTAGAAACCGATTTCATATAAGTAGTGCATTTCAAGACTGAAGTAAATGCTAGTCATGGTGTCTTATAAAGACAGGTAGCTTCCTCAAGAAAAATGTAATTCCTTTTAATTGTTGCGCATTGACAATACGGGCATTAATGATGAACGGGGAGTAGCTTGTTATTTCGATGCAATGAAAGTAATCAGACACATTTTCTACATTGCATTGAAGTAGAATGAAATACAATTAGAAAGGATGCTAATGCTCTTTGAAGTATTGCCATATATGATTTTTTTATCTGTACTAATGTAAATAAACGATCTTAGAATTTGATTAAAGAGATCATTGATGGAGATCCAAAACATTGTTGGCCTTAGAATGGATTCCCGAGGCATATCGGTGTACATATATGTAGCTCAAACTTCTGTGTATAAATGATTGCTTTTACAAATTATCAGAGAAAAGGATTGATCATTGAGAGAATATTTATGCATATCCCATACATAACAAGGTTGTGGAGTAATATGCTATACATATCAAAAACGTTTGATATATCAAAATTAATTTCTGCAAAAGTGAAGCCGCTATCTATAGATTCACTGATATAGTTTGATATTGCAGTCAGCACATCAGCTAGTAATCATTTTATACTGGAATCCAAATTGGTTGTCACTGAGGAATCTGTTTCTGCCCATATAAAATCTTAACATGTATTCTTATGTAAGATTTACCAGGGAAGTCAGTGGAAGTACTCCGAACGGTTTAATTGTGACGATCTGTGCGTGCATAACGCTCTTAAGACTACGAATATGACTTATTTTCAATCATATATATACATATATATATATATGTAAATATATATATATATATATATATATATATATATATTACAATAGAAAAATGAAATCATGAAAAGTAATATAGTTAAGTTTAAACATGGAAAAGTAAAGGACTAGTTTTTTCAATACGAAAAGAAAATGACAAGATATTCTAGTAAAAAATATAATAAATTTATACTTTAAAATATTGCAGCATTAAAAATTGATTATATACTGTTAAAAAATAAATTTAAAAAATTCTTAATGCTGCAATATTTTAAGTTATAAATTTATTATATTTTTACTAGAATATCTTGTCCTTTTGTTTTCCAGTTTTAACAACTAGTCCTTTGCTTTTCCATGTTTAAGCTTAACCATATTGCTTTTCATGCTCGCATTTTTCTATTGTAATCCATGTTTTTTCCAGGCTTCCAATAAATTCACTTGTTCTTTGTATAATTTCAGTCTTGTTTCTTTTGGCTGCATATGTAATAACAATGTACGGCACCCGTCTGCTTTTAATAAAATCCCCCTAATTATCTCCCTTTCATGCTTCATTCTCTCTGTTTCACTTGTTACTTCGTTTATCGAGACAGCTGTGAATCAGTAGCAACAGTAGTCGCTGAAGCGACGTGGTTGCTATGGAAACCATTCATAAAAAGTGTCGCTTACATCCTCACATATTTTTATTATTTTGAGCACCAGAAAATTCATCATAACTTTTGTTTTACTGAATGAAAATTGGATTTTTTTTTCACAATATAGCTGATAATGTGATCTATCAACTGTAATACTTTTTGGAGATTAAGTCGAAACATGAGTGAGCGGTGAAGCTTTAAAGCAGTTCTAAAACTGCCACTTAACCATATATTCAAACATGGTAGTGTTTGAATGATAGAATTGCGTGAATAAACAATGTGAGTCATTCCGAAAATCTATATAAATCTCTATGTGCTGAATATCTATTGTGTTATTCATAAAACTAGCCGGATCGCTAATCGGGGTTTGTTTGAAATCCGTACAATTAGGCTTACTCCACAATAGGCGTAAACACAAAACAAAATCGCTTATACTTTTAAAAAATTCGTAACAGGAATGAATGATTTGAAATTAATGTTTATTTTCTAGTGACAACGCTGACAGCATATAAGGGTCGAGGATTGGGAGTGCAGAATGATAGACAAATAATGTGATTGCTTTGCTCCCTGGTGTCATGCTTCTCTTTTCGTCGTCATCTGCTTCTTCACTATATTAGGGGTTAAAACTAAAAGGAACAGTTGAAAAAAATAATAATAATGTTCTGAACATAGTGAAAAAATGATAGTAATGATCCTCATATAATTATTGGAAATGTCGAATGATTGTGTTTGTACAGACTTAAAATTTAAATGCAATTTTTTTTAGTTTAAAAAACAAGGGAAAGAAGAAAATATATTTAGATGAGAATAATATAATGTCTAGGAACGAGTATAATAATGCATCATTAAAAGAAAATTGTCGCCCCCGCCCAGTAAACCAAATATTAGAATCAGAATGTGTCATGGTATAATCGTGAATGGTTTTCCGTTATCAATTCCATCCGAGTGCAGAGAGACAGACGACGAGAGAAATACTCCACACATATTAATAATATATTAATAAAATGTGGAATGATAATCAAAGTCTCTCAAGTTTAATAAATCACGTTATGTAGGAGTAAACCAGGTGTGAAAGTTGTCATCTTCTTCCTTCCACCACCGAAGATGTCACGGAAGGGAAGTCCGTTGTTGAAAACTGGCAAGAAAGTTTTGCTAATTGAGTGGCAAACAGTTGTTGGATAAGTGCAATGCAGATTCGTGAATTCGACACGAGAAAAGCTCTTCATGTTGTAGATAAGCAAATTAAAGTGACAATACCAATTCCTGTTATTAAAATTTATGGTAAGTCTGCATAGTGTGGACATATGAAAGTGATTATATATGTATGTATATATATATATATATATATATATATATATATATATATATAACATAATATATATATATATGATATATATAATATATACATGATATATATAATATATATATCGTATATAATATATATCGTATATGATATATATAGGATATATATATCATATATATAATATAAATAATATGATATATATAATATATTATATATATAATATATATGGCATATATATATATATATATATATATATATATATATATATATAATGCTCCCTATCTTGGGTTGAGCATATTAGGAAGTGATATACAATCTACCATTAGCGTATGAAGCGATGCTCTTTGTGTAAACAAATTCAGCTTAGGTATTTGGACAATGCCAAAACATTGTTAATTCACTGCCCACATAGCAACTACGGCTGCGGCTGTATAGCACAACGGGTAGAAGCTCCGACTGTCGTTTGGCCGGTCGGGTTCTGATCCTGGTTTGAGGTAGTTGCTTGTCTAGACGCACTGGTGAGCTGTAAAACAGCGAAACAGTAGTGTATGTTGATGACTATATATAATATATATAATATATATCATATATATGTGTATATATAATATATATGGGTGTGTTATTATACATAATATATATATGTGTGTGTGTATTTTTTAATATATATATATATATTAAAAATACACACACATACATATATATTATGTATAATAACACACACATATATATTATATATAATTGAATTCACTTATTTTGGCGCTGTCTAAACATTGAGCACTCTTTTGGTGGACACACTTACAAATAATTACTACCAATACCATATATATATATGTGTGTGTGTGTGTGTGTGTGTGTGTGTGTGTGTGTGTGTGTGTGTGTGTGTGTGTGTGTGTGTGTGTACAAGTTTAAATATTTGGGAGATACAACCAATGAATAAAAAAGAGGTTATTAAGAGTGTTCAATAAAAATCTAAAATATAATATTTTCATTTAGATAGACAAATATTTTATAGTAGCCACACTGAACATGCTAATGTTTTGGAGCAATTGGTTAATTAAAAAAAAAAATGATTCTCCTCAGACGACAGAATTAACGTTTAGCATCTATTGAAAGCATCTGGTTTTTAAATGAAAGAAGTTAAATATATTTTTATTTATAAAAATAAAATATTAAATCGCTAATTTAACGTTGGGGTGACATTAAGTGATATTTTAGACCCAAATATAAAAGGATGTATGGAGATGTCAAGGCTTAATAAGATTAAGGAAAAAGGGAAAAGAGATAAAAATGAAAAAAAAAGTGACAACTAAAAAAAGATAATAGACAAAGAAAAGAAAAGAAAACTAAAGAAAAGTACCGAAAGGGTAAGTATGATTACATTACATTACTATAAGAAAAGGGGAAGGGTGAAAACAATATGCCAAATTTACAAGCGTTTAAAAAAACATGTCAACGAAAGAAAATGACTTAAAGCGGGAGGGGGAATTACAAGTCACCAAAAACTATTTGCAGTAAGGCTTCTGTACGAATATTTATATGCATGTCACCAGCCTAGCAGGACAAATTCACATATATATGTGTACAGAAATAATTAAAAAAATAAAAACTGAGACGACTTTATATAAAGTTAAATAGACTGTGCACTCTTAAGCATAAATATATTTACATATGAATCAGAATAAATTAAATGATTTAAAATTTAAATTTCCAACAATGAATATACACATATATATACACATATATATATATACATATATATATACACATATATATACATATGTATTTGGACATGTACATACATATATATACATATATATACATATATATATACTCATATATATGCATAAGTGCATATATACACGTATACATATATATATATATGTATATATATGTGCATATATATACATATAAGAGAAAGAAAATTAAAACTGTAAGTTGAACTTTACAACAATAATTTATTTTCGATTGAATTCTCCAAAAAACAATTTACAACCGAACTATATGCATCATTACACTGGATTTAATTTTGGACTCGATTTTTTTATAAAGAACTATTTTCGCCCTTCGGATTACCCGGAGAAATTCGTTATGCATACTGAAATATTATGCGCGGTTTGTTTTTATATATTTTTTATACATATCCAATATATTTCACTTGTTTTTTCTTGGCGATTTATGACTAAATTAAATTTTGGTTCGGCTTAATGCCATAACTAGCAAATTTTAGCATTGTTACAATTATGATTTGCTGATTTCTTTCTGTCCTCTGATTAAAAGAACACCAAGAACTCCGCGGAATAAGGACTTTGTAAATTGTTTTTTGGATAATTCAGTCGAACAATAAATTTTGGCTGTGAAGTTTAACTTACAGTTTTAATTTTCTTTCCCATATAATAAGCTCTACTCTCTATTGCGTACTGAGCTTTTTATTCTGTTGGAATTAAATTATCTATATATAAATACTGATATTTATATTAGATTGAAGTTTTCCATTGAGTATATCAGGTAAACACTACACCCTTTTGATTTCACTACGTATATATGCATGTATATACCTATATATACATATATATGTATAAATATATTTATACATATATATACATATGCACATATATACATACACACACACACACATATATATATATATATATATATATATATATATATATATATTCAAACGCCTTATATATGTATATGTTTATATCTGTAGACCAAAACTATAGAAGGATTTTGGTAGGCATAATTTGTTAAACAAAAATATATACGCATATATATACTATATAAAAAGAGTTTATATATATATATATATGTATGTGTGTGTATGTGTGTGTATGTGTGTGGACTATATAGAAGGAGTTTGGTGTGTACTATAAACTTTTTACACAAATGTTACGCAAGTATAAATCATGTAGAATACCTGCATGAATATAATTACACATAATAGTTCACTCAAGATGATCATCTCATCAGAAAACCGTAAAAACTAATAGAGCATTAATTAAAATGAAGTTTTACAAGAAAATGCAAATTAGTTAGTTCTTTGGCTAGTGCATGCAATTCCACGATCCATATAAATAAATAAAAAATAAAAAAATAAAAACAATTAAGTTGTATGTTCTTTTCAAATAAATCGATTAAAAAGTTCTTGGCCTTCTGGCCAGGATCGAAATGTAGTATATGTTCTTACGCTGCACTTAACCTTTTCATTTCACTTTTGTTGTCTCAATTAGAAAATAAGTAATCCTTCTTGAGTTACACATTTTTGTTTTGTTATTAACCAGAGTGCCCCTCTTTGGGCAGCTCCTTCCTGATTGATACATTCGTTTATTTTTGTTACTAACCAAAGTGCCCCATTTGGAGGGAGTTGGTTTCTACCCACATTAAAAACCGACCTTGTGTCTAACTCTGCCCTTGTGGGATTAAAAACAGAAAGAATGGAAAAAAAGGTTGCCTTTTTTTACTCGGCCTTCGGGCCAGGATCAAAGTGTATTATCTGAAGTAGTACGTCCCCAAATACGAAATGTTGAATGCGGTATTATGGTGGAAGAAGATTCTAGCTAAGAGAAACTTTTGTTTAGTTCTAGAGTGACAAGGATGACCAACGATCCCCCTTTCTCCCCTTTTGAGCTGGCCTTTTGTTCATGTTTATTTTTGCTTGAATAAAAGATTTAATATCGCAAAGTGTAGCATCTCTTCTTACACTACACTTTTTTGGTCTCGGTTAATGGAGGAGAAATCTTTCATGGCTGATACATTTGTTTGTTACTAATCAGAGTGTCCTTTTTAGGGAGCTAGTTTTCCCTGTATTAAAACCCGACCTTGTGTTTAACTCTGCCCTCGGGGGTGGGAGTGAACAAAAAAAATAGAAAAATAGGTTTTTATATGAATATCAATACACACAAAAAAAGCAGATTTATGAGAGTATAAATAATATATATTTTTTGTAACTAACTGATACATTGAGCAATTTAAAATTTTGTATTATTTGAAATTTTTGTGTTTGTATGATATCAGCAATATTTTACTGCGTGTATGCAAAGGTAAGGTATAAGTATTCTAGTAGATTTTAATTTTTCAGCATAAAGATTATAAAAAAGTGGATCCTGCATATAAAAATAAATATTTAAAAGGTGCTTATCTAAAACATTACTGCGATTAATTGATGAATCCGATCGTCAGCATTAAATTTCTATTCAACGCACATACACATACGAGTTCAAATTACATATATTCTTTCGGATAGAATTTAATAGAAGAAAAATGATAAATATTTAACAGAGGAATTATATAAACTATGGGGAGTTGGACTTGTGGAACATATTCGAGTTTTCTTTTAGCCAGTAGGAATAGCTGTTAAAGGATGGAGTCGAAATTTAAAAAAAATAATTGGAAGTTGACATGTGTAAGTTGATAAAACGTATTATTTGTATGAATGCGTTAACATACACTTATATTTATAACGACGTTGTGTTCTTTCTTAAGTTTTACATTGCGCGTGGACTTAGATCAGGGTAACGAACATGGTTGATAACTGATTCACATAAAATTTGAATCACAAAGGTTTTCTCTTTCCAAACAAATAAAGGAATTGAGTAATCAAACTGTATTAAATTGTATTTACAATCGACCTGAATAACGCAATGTACATGAGAAGGTCGATGATAGTAGTACCGATATCACCTTGAGGTGAGCATATTGAGAAGTGAAACACGAATTACCATTAGCATATAAGCGACGCTCTTTGTGTAAACAAATCGAGCAGAGGTATTTCGGACGATGTTAAAACATCGTTAAACTCACTACTCGTTCAAGCAGCCGCCAATAGCGTAATGGTTAGGAGCCTTGACTGCCGTACAAACGGTCGGGTTTCAATCCTGGCTTGAGGTAGTTGCCTGTCTAGCCGCAATGATGAGCTGTAAATCAGCGAAACAGTACTGTATGTGGATGACTATATATATATATATATATATATATATATATATATATATATATATATGAGCAAAGAGTTTGTAAAATATGTTAAAAAACACTTTGAAATGAATTAAAAACATATTTAATCTGAAAAGGAAACACTACCTAAATGGATAGTTCTTAATCCGCGGAGTTTCGAAGAGGGTAGGAATTAGCAAAATCCTAATTCCTACCCTCTGATGAGAAGGAAAGTATTTCTTCGAAACTCCGCAGATTATCCATTTTTCTAGTGTTTCCTTTTCAGATTAAATATATTTTAATTCATTTCAAAGTTTTTTTAACATATTTTATTAACTGTTTGCTCATATTATAAGCTCTATTTCTTATTTGGTTTTATCGAGCTTTTACATCTGGCTGAGATAATTTTATAAATATTAATTCTTTAATATTTATATTATACTTTAATTTTACCATCTTGGATCATTTTAGTAAATTTAATTGTAATTTTTATTATATATATATATATATATATATATATATATATATATATATATATATAATTACTTCATTCAGTCACATAAATTAATATACGAAGATATAATTGTATGCGTAAATTATCAGTGTTTACTTCAACAGTGCTCAATACACAGGTAGAGCTAGGTAGTAAGTTATGAATATATATATACACACATATATATATGTGTGTGTGTGTGTGTGTGTGTGTGTGTGTGTGTGTGTGTGTGTGTGTGTGTGTGTGTGTGTGTGTGTGAGTACAGTCAGGGAAGCAAGAAGAAGAAAAAAAGTCTAGGTGTTCAAGGGAAGGAGCTTTTGAAGTAGAAAGCTTTCTGACATTTAAGGACCTCAACAGTGAAGGAGTATGATTTAATCGCTAAGTGCGATATATATGTATATATATGTATATATATATACTCTAACTGCATGGTTGTTGTTTTCTGCATATTAATCCAATGAAACTCCTGTGTTTATAGAATAGTTCTTAAAATAGGAAAGATCTGCATTATAGCATATTTTTATTTATGCAAAAATTATTAGCTATAAAATCAGTGTGTTTTAAATATCTCTGATCGATCGATTAGGTAACGGATACATTTGACATTTATGTTTTAGAATATTAAGACCCGTGTATAATTGTGGCTCAATATCAGGGCAAGCTTTTGGTAGATGTTACAGCATTTATTCTAAGTTCAACATCTTCAGACTATATTAACTATACTGAAAGCAATAAATGAATTCCATTCTTATATAGCCGTTGGTATATCATTTACTAAGTAATATATTGAGCAAAATACATATGTACAGTAGCTAATCCAACATTTATAATATAAATCTCACCTCTCTGTTTAAATAAATGAATGTATGTTTGGTTTCTAAACGTTTCGGCAATAACAATGGATTTGCACAAGATGAGTCTCGTATTGAAGCTCGACCCTTCGGACGACAAATATCGAAACATTGACTAAAAGCATTAATTTTTTAACCTTTAACTGGCCACTTTTCTACAAGGAACGGTCGCTTTTTTCGCCGATATTTTCGAAAGTCATCCCGTATTTTCAATTGACTAGCCTTAATTTAACCTTTCGCCACTTCCGATTTAGCGATTGACGCAGCAGCAAAGACGTCACTTATTTTTTCACGTTCTTTTCCTCCGTCGCGGTACGGGTTCAAACCTGCCTGTCTGTCTATTAACCTTTTTTTTTTTTTGCTTAAAACACACCTCCAAATATCCGGGCAACGCCGCGCACCCGGAATAGTTCTCCATAAAGAGAATATTGATAACGTTTAAAGACGATACGAACCTAGATCTTGGTTTAGCTATGAAAGATATAAGAACCACACTTCTCTCTGCGAAAACTTCTGGAAATTAACAATGGTCGAAAAAAAATTAATTGATTATATGAGAAATAATTAAAAAATTCTAAGATGTGTGGATCTGTTTATTAATCAGGTTTTATTTTTATGTCTTAATGAGAAACTTGAGATTATAAGATTTAGATAGAGATCAATTACTTAACGTGACACATTAAACAAAACTTAACCGAGAGCACTTCAAATATACATAAAACCTTTTGTAAAACAACAACTATTAGTTGCACACAAAGAATAGAACCCTTCTACTTCCAGCCCCTTCGTTCTATATTAATTTTCCTTTTTTATTTCTATGTTTTTTTTTTAATTTCCTCATACGTTTAGCATTTGTTATTTTACCTGCACGCGTAATGAGTGTGTACTGTATTAAGTAATATTTATACTGATACTGTAAAATTGAAAATTTAATTTGGTGATTTGTTAATCTGTTAAGGTAATGCTCTTTTTCTATGTACTATGAGCACCATATATTTCATTGTGTGTATATATGTGTGCAGGGTTTTGTATGAATGGCTTGATGAGATGTATATGCGTATGCACATACACACAAACAAGAGCGATATGAATATTTTAATGTACCGGTATTACGATGGAACTCTTGTAATGTTTATCATCGTTTAAATTTATTCATATTTATAAAAAACTGTCTAGCCTTTAACATATGTCTTACATTAAATTTAAAAATTACTGCTGGTATGTGAATATGCATGAGTACGTATGTGTGCGTAAATACGGAGATTTATAGTATGCATATATACATGCTGTATTTTGTGCACATATTTAAATGTGGGATGTAAGTGAGTCAAAACTAATATATTTTGAAATATAACTGGCCAGTCGATTTGGTAAGGGATTTGTTTGACATTTATGTTTTAGTATAGTCAGACTCTTGAATAATTCTGGGTCAATTTCTAGGCCAGTTCCTGATAAGAACCGAAGCTGATGAAACCGATTATATCACAGTTATTGACCATAACTGTCAGGGATTCGCACAAAACAGTGTTTATATGCGCGCATGAGTGTGCATGTAAGGATATGTATGCGTACATGTATATATTGTCAATGTATGATATATATATATATATATATATATATATATATTAGCATGGGTGCCAAGCGTTGCCCGGGTGTTTGGAGGTGTGTATTAAGCAAAAAGAAAAGGGGTAGTAGGAAGGCAGGCTCAAACCCGTACCGCAAAGAAGGAAAAGAACGGAAAAAATCCTGACGTCTTTGCTGTTACGACCACCGCCAACCCGGAAGGGACGTAGGTTTTGATTAAGGCTAGACAATCGAAAAGAGAGTATGACTTTCGAAAATATCGGCGAAAAAAGCGACCCCCCCCTATAGAAAAGTGCCCAGATGAGACTTAAGATATTAATGCTTTTAGCCAATTCTTCGATATTTGTCGTCAGAAAGTTTAAACTTCAAAACGCTACTGATCTTGTGAAAACCCGTTGCCTCTGTCGAAAGTTTAAGGCAAACATGCAAACATACATACATACATACATTTATATATTGGTAATTCAAATTTTCTATCCAATCCGATTAAAAAGCTTGCCTTATCTCTGAATACCCTTTATGTAAAATTTCAAATGCTTAAATCAAGAATTGTCTGTGTAATTTGGTAGAGACCGCAGGGGTCAATTTTTTTCACTTTGACCCCTATTATGACCCCTTAACACTTATTATTTTTGGCTCAAATCAAGTTATTAAGTTAGATCTATGTCCAAGGAACTTATATCTAACATTTCAAGTGTTTAGAACCAAAATTGTTGGAGGAGTTTGGTATCATTGAACTTTGATACCTTAACAACAAAACTTCTGGCCGAAAACGGATTACAAAGATTTTCCCAAAATCTCAGTACCCTGTATATCAAATTTCGAGTCTGTAGACTGAAAATTGACTGAGTTATTTTGTAGGGAAATGTACACAGACAGACACACCACACACAGACATACACTTTCACATTTATATATATATATATATATATATATATATATATATATATATATATATATATATATATATATATTAGCATGGGTGACCGGCGTTTCCCGGGTATTTGGAGGTGTGTGTTGAGCAAAAAAAAATAGAAGTGGTAGTAGGAAGGTTGGCTCGAATACGTATCGCGAAGGAGGAAAAGTACGGGGAAAAAACTTACGTCTTTGCTGTTACAACCACCGTCAAACCGGAAATGACGCAGACACAGACAGACACTTTCAATTGCGGTTTCACAAAACGCCATAACCAGCAAATTCTAGTATTGCTACAAATATGATTTGCTGATTCCTTTCTGTCCTCTGATGCGAAGAATAGCATTCTTTGAACTTCCGCGGAATAAGAACTTCGTAAATTGTTTTTTTGGGGTATCCAGTCGAACAATAAAGTTTGATTGTAAATTTAAACTTACAGTTTTGATTTTCTTTCCCTTAAATATATTGTACGTACATGAGCGGTTTCCATGGATTTAACGTTGCTAAAGAACACTAAAAATGAATACCTAATTAATAAACGCTCGTTCTTTCAGAGGACTGCGTAATTAGTTAACTTTGACAAAGTTGCTCGAATATTCATGACGAAGTAGATTAAGACGTTCGCTTGAATTAATTTTAAATTAAAAAATAGGCTTTTTGATATCAAAGAAAAAATCTAAACTTTATATATATGTGTGTGTATATATATGGGTGTGTGTGTGCGTGCGTGTGTGTGTATCTGTATGTGGCTTCCTCCAATCTTGACAGACTATGGATACCCACTGTAAGGGTGCCTGCGCGTGAATATTTGTGTGGTAAGAGTTACACAGTCTCCAATCACGCCTCTCCTGAGTCAACATTGTTGCATACCAGTGGCAAATGGAGGTACAAGACAACTGGAAACAATGCTGAGATGAGCGGAGAGTACATACAGTGCATAGAATTCCCAAATGGTCACCAATCTGGCATTAGTCAACCTTAATGTTGCTTAAGTTCGGTTATCTGGCGAGAACCGGTGTAAAAGTGATTATGCCATATATATATATATATATATATATATATATATATATGTGTGTGTGTGTGTGTGTGTGTGTGTATTTTTTTGTATATATATATATATATATATATATATATCATTCAAACACGGTAGTGTTTGAATATATGGTTAAGCGACAGTTTTAGTCATTTAGAACTGGTTTTAAGCTTCACCGCTCACTCATACTGAATTTAGTCGTGTTCAAAATCGTGAAAAAAGCAAGATGAGCGACATTTTTTATGACAAGTTTTCATAGCAACCACGTCGCTTCAGCGACTAGTATTGCTACTAATTCACTGCTGTCGCTTTAAGAGAATAAAAAGTGAAACAGAGAAAATGAAAGAACAAAAGGGACATAATTGGGGGATTTTATTGAAGCAGACAGGTGCCGTAGATTGTTATTACATGTCTATGTTATGTTTATGGAGCCAAAAAGAAAAAGACTGAAATTAAACAAAGAACAAGTGAATTTATATGAATATGTTAAAATCTTTGATTACAATAGAAAAATGTGTGCATGAAAATTAATATGGTTAAGTTTAAACACGGAAAAGTAAAGGACTAGTTGTTAAAACTGGAAAAAAGAAAAGGGCAACCAATTCTAGTAAAGAATACAATAAATTCATAACTTAAAATATCGCAGCATTATTTTTTTTTAAATCAACTTAACATTATATAATCGATTCTTATTTAAAGATATAAATTTATTATATTCTTTACTAGAATACCTTGTCCTTTTCTTTTCCAGTTTTAACAACTAGTCCTTTACTTTTCCATGTTTAAGCTTAACCATATTACTTTACATGCTCGCATTTTTCTATTGTAATATATATATATATATATATATATATATATATATATATATATATATATGTATGTATGTAAAGTGTTGAGACATTATGTTGAACGAAGATGGCGGCAGTAAATCAAATCGGCGAAGAATCAATGTAGTCCCGATGTAGAGTGTTAAGTAATTCCTAGTAACAAAGATGGCGGCGAAGAATCAGTGCAATTCCGATATCGAGTCCTTTCGAGACAGAGGCGAACGGCGAACTGAGCTTAATCCAAAATTCAACATTTTTTTAGTAATATTTAAGTCTCTGATTGATTGGTTGTTATACTTGTAGTTATAAAAGCTATCGTCGAAATCATTAGTGTTATACCCTTCGTTGGTCAAAAACATTTGAACACATATATATCTAGGTTTATTTTCACGTGTGTGTGTGTTTTTGCCTATACATATATTTCTCCATTGCTATTCTTTTGCTGCTAATTTACTAAACTAGACCGAATGTTCGAAAGATATGCTGTGATGAAATGTACTTGAAGAATGGCTGTAAAGATAAAAGATTAATTGAAGGAAAATATGGTTGGTGTGAGTGTATGAGTAAGCATGTGCATACACACAGATGTACGTAAAAGTATGCATTTAGATGTTCTGTGTGGATATAACGTTATGTAATTCATCTATGGCATCTATTTAATTAATATGGTGTCAATATATTTGACTTAAAGTAAAGTCTCAACTGAAATATGTATGCACATATGTAGCCGATAATATTTTCATCACAAACAAATCATTGGAAAAATATATATTTAAATCTTGTTTATATATAGATTTTACATATCTATATCAAAAAAATTGCTGAGTTTATAAACTGCTAACATGTTTATTATATGATCCTTTAATAGCGAAAGCCTTGTTACTGCTAATACTAAATTGAACGAATCCAACATGACAACGAAATCAGGTTTAATAATCCGTCTGAACGAATCACACGAATTTGCAGTTGAATAAAATCATTTCACATGTGAACAATTAAATCGATGTTTGACGTTTTCTACAACATATTTTTTTGATAATGTTTATAGCATAAAAATGTGACATGACTCAAACCTATAAAGGAGAGATTTGATGAAATTTCCCCACAGCCGCCAGAATCTAAGATATTAGAGTTTTTCTCTGTTGGTTGAGGTAGTGTCGCGTGCAGTTTTAAAAGGTTCATTCTCCCGGTTTTTGCTTTAATATCCTTTGAGAAGGAAGTAGGTTATTGCTAATCACATGAGGCGCATCTTTCTGGGAATACCAACGGGGCTGCACAGGCTTTTTTTTTGCAGATCAGAGTAATATTTCTCTGTCGCTTACTTTTCACATTTCACTTTCGTGACAGTGGGTGACAGCTTCCAACTGTGGAAGGGATATAAACGTACAGAAACTACTATATTTCTCGGCAATTTTGCCATAAGCAACGTGTAGTATATGTCGTGATAGGGCAATTCATCTTTTCTGTCTTTACTCAGTTCAGAAGAAACTCGTCTGTATTAAAATTGAACCAGTAGTACCTGTTGTAGTGTTGGCACTGAGCGAGCTACGCTGGATTCCTCCGAAGGAAGAGGTTTACAAGGAATATAAAATTCACAAGCTGCCCAGTCGCATATATATTCCAATCATGAAAAGACGACATAAATGGTCACCTTTCTGGTATTGATCAATGATCTAACAACAATCGGTGAACCAAATCTTATTATGTCGTATGATACTCGATTGGAGCAATTTGCATTTCAATTCAAATAAAGGGTCTATCCTTTCGTGCAGCTAAATTTTCCGCCACATTAAAAACCGGCTTTCTCTTTTACAGTGTTTGCCTTAGGAATCAAGTGAATTAAGGGTTAAACCATGTCATATATATGCCTGATTCTAATCATTCGAAAAAAGTTATTCAGTTTGACTTAATAACATTATGTTACTACTACAATGTAATATGAATTGAGATTCAGAAAACACCTCTAATAGATAAGTGGAACGATCAAATAAAGCGCATGTCCCTTTGATAGTATGAACAAGATCTAAGTGATGATATTTCCAGGCTAGATCAGACAAAGATAAACAGGGGTACACATAAAGCACAAAGCCTATACTTCGATTAAAGTAAAACTAGATGGCAGATATACCATGGATTATTACATGTTTTCTCAGGTGCAAAGAACAACGAAAGAGTTGAACCATAAAATTGATGTAAAAATCTCAAAGATTGGCGGAGGAGAAACATTTCACTATATATCTTTTTCATAATCTATGTTCGCTGCATCATAAATGTGATACGTTTTCGTTTGGAAATTATTATAAACTTTGATGTGATTCATTTCTGTGTTAAAAAGAAAGCAGTTAATTTTAGGTTATTTACTACCAAAGCAATATATATTTTTAGAAATGTATAATATTGTGGTTTGAGTTGTCCCCCTTTGCAAATTGGCTGTTTGGAGAAATGGAAAACTAGATGGCTCTGTGTGGTTTGAGTTGTCCCCCTTTGCAAATTGGCTATTTGGAGAAATGGAAAACTAGATGGCTCTGGTTGATAGTCAATTTGCATAATTAATTGAACACTAGTTGCAACTTTTTTCGCTAGTGTAACTCCATAAAGTTTAAAGTAATTTACGTGCTATTAAAAGGGGACAATTTGAATGATAGTTTTAATGCATATGATGCTTACCCAAATATGGAAAGGGGTTAGAAGTTATTCGATCCCTCATTACTTTTTAATGGAACCAAATAGATACATGCATTGTGACAGTTTATTTCTTTCATAATACGGTTTTAAATATTAATATCTGTTAAGTAATTCAAAGGTTTATGCGTGATATTGCTTCTTATCGTAATTTATCACGTAGCGACAATCTTCGTTGAAAATATTGCGGTGTAGCTGATAAAGATCACACGTTACATAAAACATTTCGACTGTCGATGTTCTATAGTTTTTAGACAACATTTTCTTCAAAACATGATGAATACTAGAGACAAAAAAAAGATTTTACGTTGTTTCACTTCATTGTTTACCATTAAACACGTGTATCTATGTTCACCGACTTCTGTAATGGAGAAAATAAAAGACACGAGTCATCGCTTGTCGGAATCAAATAAGATTATCTCGATTTTCGATCAGTGTAATTTATTTATCATAATATGCTTGTATTTTGCACATTCGTTTTTTTTTTCCTTTTAGAATAATTATCTATAAATATTCTAAATCAAAACCTATCAAAACATGTCAGCCCTGAATTCCAACCAAATTTCGCCATACAAATTCAAGTTGCGAAACCTACAGTTTACGTAACTCATCGATCCGTCGTTAAATATTGCTATATAATGAAACAGAGATATAACGTCTATGATAGGAAATATTCTGGAAAGTATTGACATAAAGTAACAGAGATATTTCGAAGTATAACATTGAAAAAAAATAACCTCTACAATTACATAAATGCAACTTTGTCTGCGTTTGTGAGTTCGTTCCTTAAAGACTCCGAAACGGCTGAACAGATTTTCTTTTAAATTTACAGAACTTTAGTGTATAAGTCTGCGAGTGCCCTAAGTTAAGTTTTGTCTTCGTAATTACCGATAATCGATATTCTAAACTGTTATTTTGATTTATCTATCATCGGTAAAGCAATTTTATCATGTCGTCGCTTCGCATTATTGATAGAAAAACGGGCCGTAAAAATTCTACCGTGGGTAAGATGATAGCGTGTTTTGTGTGTGTGTGTGTGTGTGTGTGTGTGTGTGTGTGTGTGTGTGTGTGCTTTTTTTTTCTTTGCATGACGTGGTCTTTAAGGTTCCAACTCCGTACGACGTAAATGTCTTAATTTTTTTCATTAACTGCAAGGAATTTTATAAGACTTGAAAATTTACGTGTTTTTTTTTGTTTGTTTGTTTTTTGTTTTTTTGTTTTTTTTTTTGTTTTTTGCATGAGGTGATCTGTAGGTTAAAACTCCGCACACAAACTTCTTAATGTTTTTTTCGTTAACTGTAAAGAAGTTTACATTAAATGATTTTATAAAATGAAACTATAGGTTCTCTAGAGTGCAATAACATATATTTTGGACTAAGTTACTGCATGGAGACATGTGAAGCTTCCTCCCGAGCGATTTCACAGATTTCGATGACAATAAAAATATAGGAGTGTGAAATATTCATTCAATCAGTCGTTTCCGAGTTCATAAAGAATGAACTTAAACACACACACACACACATACACACACAGATAGACATATATACAGATACACGCAAAGTTCCTTTTATTAAAGATATATATTTTGTTTTGCATTAATTCAAAACAAACTTTGGGGGCTTTTGTCCCATCTACACTAGTTAGATTAAAAACAACATTTACTGCTAATAATGCTGTTAACAACATAAAAGCCATCGAGCAAAGCCTAAATATGCATATCTATATAGATGTAACCTCTAAACCAACGTTGAAAGTTACTTAAAGAAGAAAATTCCGAGCAATGCCAGTGGGATTGGTTAGTTATTCGTAAAATGGTTAAAAGTTCTTAGAAATATAGTTAAAACTTCGAACACTATAACTAAATACGTAGATATACGATTTTTTATGAATCATATCATTTTAGATTTCTGATTTAAATAAGGTAACACCGGACAACACCGGGTTGGGTTGGATCAGGTAATTATTCATAAAATAATTAAACGTCTTTAGAAAAATAGCTGCTAAACACTATAACTAAATACGTAAAGATGCGAATCTATATAAATCAGCAGCACCTTATTTATAATCATTTAACCAGCATATATAGATACTGAATGCAGTAAAATAACTCCAGGCAATGACAGAGAAGTCAGAAAATTATCCGAAAAATTGTCTATAGAATACCAGTCAAAATCTAAAAAAAAACAAAAAACAGAACGACAAGTTCGAAAAGATTTTGTAATTATGAATTGTTAAATGGCATCGGTGGTTGCTTCAAGTCGAGGTACAAGAGGCATTTTGAATTCCGTGACAAGAATCCGATATGTAAACACATGGGATTTCGGAAGGCAAAACAAATTCGACTTTGTTCTATTTAAATTGTAGTCTCTCTGGGTTGCGCATACCAGACAAGAAAAATGGGCAAATCAAATAAAGAACTAAAAGAATATAACATAAAATGAGAAATAAACTAACAGAGTTGAACGTCTGATTTAAAAGCCTATTATTGCAATTGTAATACACAGATGAATATATTTATGGCCAGTGCTGGCATCTTCGACGAGTACTTTATACGAAAACTAACAAAAACGCTAACTATTCTAAAACAGGATTACGAACTTTTATAAGCTTCCATGTTCCGTGAAAGTTTAAGTAATTATATATATATATATATATATATATAAGTATATATAAGTATTTTATATATATATAAATAAATATATAAATATATATAAAGCATAAAATATATATAAACATATATATAAACATATATAAATAAATATATAGAATATATATATAAAAATATATATATAAATAAATGTATATATATAATGAATAAATGACAAAGATCTATATCCCAAAGTCCATAATGTTGAGCACATTACAATGTTTTCCTTTAATTCACTTGACATTTATAATTCATGACAGTACCTTTTTTTAGCAAAAAATCAATCACTTACTCACTGATTCTATTTTGTATTACCTCACCAGTAGAAATAGCAACAATAGATTCCTCGATTGATATAATAATTAAGTGATTGATTTTGTGCTAAGAAACAGATAGTGTCAAGTATTGTAAATGTGAACAAAATTAAAGAAATAGTGTTGCAAATCATACACTTTGGAATATAGACTTTTGTCATTCATTCATTATATTACTCTGTAATTACATTGAGCTTCTTAAATAAAATTGATATATATTATATTATAAAGAAATATAGTATAGTTTTACAGGAATATATATATATATATATATATATAACTATATAAATATATCTATATATATACATATATACAAATATATATATATGAAAATATATCTATAATTTATATATACAAATATATATAAATATTCATATATAAATATATATGTCTAAATGTATATAGATATATAACTATATTTATACATAAATATATAAATGTGTATACATAAATATATACATATATATATTATAAGTATATATATATTTATAATTATTATATATTATATACAAAAACAGATATAAAAACATATATATATGATTCATATATATATATATGTATATATGAATATATTAAAAGAAATATGTATAAAGAAATATATATATAAAGAAATATATATATAAAGAAATATGCATATATATAAAGAAATATGTATATAAAAGAAATATATGTATATACAAAATATATATACAGAGAAATATATAAAGAAATATAGATATATTTGTATATAAAGAAATATATATAAAGAATACTTATATATGAAGAAATATTTTTATATATTAACAAATATTTATATATATAAAGAAATATATATATATGGAGATATATATATTGATACAGAAATATATATATAAAGACATATATATATAAAGACATATATATATATATAAAGATATATATATATATATATATATATATATACTTGCAAAAGTACCCGTCGTTGACTGGCTTCAAATACAGCCTACAGAAAATGGACTCTGATTTATGAAAGTTTGATATGTTATGAAAAGTAACGGTTATAAAGAGATAGCTTCGAATTTGGGGGTATCAAAACCAAAGCAAAATATGATGAAAGTAAAAATTAAATAGATAAACCTCATAATTTGTTATACCATACCTGTTCACACTGAAACACTCATCACAATATTCTGTGGATTTATATTAAAAAATCTTGTTCAACTTTGACATATTTTCATTCTATGGAGATTAGGAGCGAAAGAACACCCCATAATTATAATTTTATTATACCATATTTCTTCAAACTGACACATAATTATAAAAGTATACTTACGCAGATTGATATGAAAAGTCTTTATTAAAGTTTGTGCCTATCTCCATTCTATGGAAGCCAGGCGCGAACGCAAACCTCACAATTTTGTTATACCATCCCTATTTAAGTTAAAACATACTTATCAAAAGTATTATTATGTACATCTATATCAAAAACACTTGTAAACATTTTTTTTTTAATTTAATGTTTTATTTCCATACTTTGTGGACCAGACGCGAACGCAGACCCCACAATTTTAATCAACCACCGTTTTGCAGGATCAAACATAACCATTCCTATGTCTCGATACATCTTCTATCATTATATGTAATCAGTTTTTTTTTTTAATAGTCAACGATATAGGAGCCTATTCGTGACCAGACCCACACTCACACACACACACGAACATTCAGCTTTATATATATATATATCTGTGTAGTAAACTGAAGAAGGATGGTGAGCTAAATCAAAATATAGCAAAAGCTAGTTCTGCTTTTGGCAAACTGGAGAAACGCGTATAGTAGGATCGGGGAATCACATCAAAAACAGAACTAAGTGTTTACGGAGCATGCGTTTTCACTACGTAGTCATAACGGTCAGAGACTTGAAAAACATATTGAAGGCGTCTTATGTTATTGGAAAAGTTTCATTAAGGCTGTATTCGGAGAATACTTAATATTAACTGGAGGACTCTAACGCCTTACGCTGTAGTTCTTGAACGATCAAATAGTATAGAAATGAAAATCATTCAAAATCAGATGCACTGGATTGGACACTTGATTAGGATGAAGGACAAGGCTTTCTAAAAACTGTTTTATTGCGAGATAGATAAATGTATAAAACCACAGCATAAACCAACAAAAAGGTTTAAGGATTCTGTGAAAACCAAATTGAAAATGATTTAGATGGATATAAATAACTTGGAAGACCAAGCAAATGATCAATTACGATGGAGAAAACCATCAGTAAAAATTGTAAGATTTTTGAAAGCTGTGTGTAGATCTTGCCGGTTTAAAACGTGTTTTAAGAAAGTTGGACTAAAATATAATGTCAGAGAATTTACAACAGGAACTGAAGTGCACTGTATGTGGCAGATACCTTTTGTCAAAAGCTGGTTTTGTAAATCATCTTAAATCACACAATCAAAGACAGGAATGACAGTCAATGGAAAGGTTTTTACAGCACATGCTACAACACTAATTGTCATATTTGTGGTCTAATCTGCAAATCTTAATATGGCCTGATACGACATTCGGGGATTGACAATATTATCATGCGATCACCTGTATAAGAAGGACAGTTTTTATTTCACATATGTGTACTTTCATGTATGACTAAAGCTGGGTTAAAAAGTCACCTACGTGCACACAGACGCACAACGCCTAACTGAGGAGATGGCAAACTTCTATGAAGGAGTAGCAATCAGCATATCTATACATTTCTAGCCACTCTGAAAAATTGGACTAGAGAAGAAGCCCGGGATACGGTGGCCCTAGGATACGGTTTTTCCAGTTAACGATGTGGAATACGATGTTTTTTCCGGCCTCAGTTCACGATATTTGCCCCGCCTAATAGAGTTATTTATAATGTTATTTGATTATATACATGTATATTATATACTGTACTCTATTTTGTTACTAATTTTTAAAGTCGTATCCAGGGTTTCTACTGTATTAGAAACTCCATTGAAAACGTTACTCATGATCAGAAGAAAACATGAATTGAGACTAATAATTGTTTTTTTAAGGATGTTACGTTCAAACAAAATATAAGGACGACAAAACCGTCAATTAATATTGGTGTGTGCATACATTGAAAATAAACTTGCTTCAAAAATTATATATTTGTATCGACGAAACTTAACACTATAGCTTTTTGCGTGAGATATGCTAATAAAGCGTTATGACTCAGAAAGATAAAGAAATAAACCTTTTGATACTAACTGTAAGGTTTACTTGGAAGGAAACTATTCCCAGAGGATGGGTCAATTTGTATCCTTTTATGTCTTTTCTTGATATTTGAACACTGATGATGATTAATAGAAAATTAGAACACATATATAATGGACTTTTTAATTATTAGTGCAGGCCGAAAAAATTATCTGTTCGAATTAATAATAACAGAATTTTTGAATTAACATAAAATGTTGTTTCATGCAAGGAAAACCGGTGAGAATTATAAGAAGATATTCATCCATAATATAAATCTCAGCTGTATGTTTAAATATATGTATGTCTCGCAAAAACTTTCGACAGAAGCGACTGACTTTCACGATATCGGTATCGTTTTAGGAGCTTCGGATGACAAATATCGAAAAATTGGCCGAAACATTTATTCTTTCACCCTCAACTGGGCACTTTCCATAAGGGAGAGGTCGCTCTTTTCGCCGATATTTTCGAAAGTCATCCCCTATTTTCGATTGTCCAGCCTTCTTTTTAACCAACGTAACTTCTGGTTAGACGATGGGCGCAACAGCAAAGACGTCACGCTTTTTCACGTTCTTTTCCTCCTTTGCAGTACGAGTTCGAGCCTGCCTACCTACTACCACTTTTTCCCCAACACATACCTCTAACGCCGGACACCAATGTTAGCATATATATATATATCTATATATATATATATATATATATATATATGCATATATATATACATATATATATGCGTGTGTGTGTGTGTGTGTGTGTGTGAACATACACATATGATTTATTAAATGTTCAATTTTTTTTTTTTTTATAAATTTTATGTGCATGAAATTTATTCATGGCCTGGGCACGGGTTTTTCTGGGTATTACCGTCATCAGCATGGATCAATTATTAACAAAAATCAATCTCACGACTATACTATTGTACTATAGATGGTTGATCCATGCTGATGACGGGTGATACTAAAAACCATGTGCCGATAGATAACATTATATGAATGTAAAACTATATTTTAATGAAATTTTAATAAAAATATTTAAATATTTAATAAGTGAAAATAATAATAAAATAGATAAATAAAAATACGTCCTGTCAAAAAAAAATAAATGTGGGCGGTGTATACTTGCTTTGTCACGTCTTAGGAAGCGATAATTAGATACAAAATACATTTTAAAATCCATAAGTGATCTACTACTACTACTGCTACTAATACTACTACTACTACTACTACTACTACATCTAATAATAATAATAATAATAATAATAATAATAATAATAATAATAATGTTATTTTATCCAAAATACTCTATTATCAGGCACGTGTTTCTGCGCATTTCACCAATATACTTTTTTTATATATAATAGACAGAATAATTATTACGATAAGACTTAATCAGGTTACGATTGCAACACTCAAGCCAATAAAAAACATCAAAATGGCAAGATCATTAATTTAATTCATACGTTCCATTTTTCTTTTGTATTCATCGGGCCCTCAAAAAGAAAAATAAATCATAAAATCTATTCACTTGTAGTTACAAATATATTATAGAAAATCAAAACCGGGTTCACTTTTCCTTCATTGAATACGCGATCAATGAAAACAATGCATAAAAACAATACATTAATATTATATATCGACAAATGAATAATCAATATATATATATATATATATATATATATATATATATATATATATAGAGAGAGAGAGAGAGAGAGAGAGAGAGAGATGAATAGCAAATTTACACTCACCACAAAGGTCCATATATTTTTTATATTTTCCTCTTTTTTATTCTTCGTCCTGTTTCTACATTCTTTATATTTTTTTTTCATTTTGTATTCTTTCTGCATAGGGTACATTTTTCTATATCGTTTAGTGTACAATGTATATTTATTTAACAGGCTATTGATATCAATAATGTGTGTGGCTATTATACGATTCGAAGCAACGATTAAAAAAAAGTAATCGGGTGATTAATCACTAAGCAACCAAGGAATCGTCTGAAATACTTGATGATTATACGCCTATGAATATTTTTTTATTTGTTATTATTTAATAATGTTAGAAATATGCTATGTTAGCAATATGCAATGTTAGTAATATGCTATATTAGCAATATGCAATGTTAGCAATATGCTATATTAGCAATACGTTTTAAAAGAGCTTGAGAGAGTTACCTTCTCTTACATACGTTATACCGCTCAATCTTCGTATAACGATATATATATATATATATATATATATATATATATATATATATATATATATATATATATACAAGCGGAGGGGCGACAATGCTTTGGCATAAAATACGCTTAAATATGATATCTTAATTTGTTCAGATTTTGTATATATAATTAAAGCGTCGTGGTTTCAAAAGTAAAAAAACAGTATTGAGGTGCCATCAGCTAGAATCGAAACCGAAGCATTAAAAGCTGATGACGTTAACACTGTACCAACGTTACATGCATATAAACCGATTAAAAATTACAAATTAAAAATAAACTAAGATGAATATAAAAAATGTTTTACGATTTTGTGAATAATTTTAACCCATTTTTGACTCCTTAAAAACAATTAAACCCGATTAAAGACCCATAAAATACCGCTCGTAAAAAAATCCAATCATTTGAGGCCCCTAGCGCTGTTCTGCGACATCTAGTTTCGGGGAGGGGGGATATAGAGTTTAGAAATATGAAAACAGAGAGAAAGAGAGACAGATATATATATATATATATAGAGAGAGAGAGAGAGAGAAAGCGAGAGAGAGAGAGAGGGAGAGAGAGAGGGAAAGAGAGTTTGTTCAATAATAAGTGGAGTTATAATGAATCAGGGAACAAGACTGCATAGTAAGGTTGAGAAAAACAAATTAGAAAAAACGTTTTCCTACATTCAGTAGTAAAAATCTATTCGACTAAAACCATCTTCTATAATATAAATCTCACCTGTCTGTTTAAATGAATGTATGTGTGTATGTATGTATGTATGTATGTATGTATGTATGTATGACTAAAACTTTCGACAGCGGGAACGGATTTTCACGAGATCGGTATCCTTTTCAAGCTCAACCCTTCGGGCGACAAATATCAAACATCTTGGCCAAGAACATTAACTTCTTTATCCTCAACTGGGCACTTTTTTACAGGGTGGGTTGCTTTTTCCGCTGATATTTTCGAAGCCATCCCTCTTTTCCATTGTCTAGCCTTAATTTAAACCTAGGTCGCTTCCGGTTTAGCGATAGGTGCAACCACAAAGACGCCACGTTTTCTTATACGTTCTTCTTCTTCGCGTTACGGGTTCCTGCCTATTACTACTTTTTTTTTAATTTTGCTCAACACACACCTTCAAACACCCGGGCAATGGCGACCACTCAAGCTATGTAATATAAAAGGCAAAAGTGTGTTTAAATGTATGTATGTATGTTTGTATGACTCGCAAAATCTTTCGACAGATTCGAAGGATTTTCACGAGAACAGTATCATTTTGAAGCTCAACTCTTCGGACGACAAATGTCGAAAGATTGGCTAAAAATATTAATTTCTCCAACCTCAACTGGGTACTTTCTACAAGGAGGGATAGCGAAAACTCGTTCCTTCATTACAATTTCGCCATACATGCACGCTCAAAACGTCCTTTCTTTAATAAGTTTAAATATCAAAAAACGACCTACTTTCGCTCACGCATTCATAGACCAGTCTGTGTAGTAGAAACGTCCTTATCTTATGATTGCACGGTCGAGCCGAGATGTCAGATGCATTGTTTAAGTTTTAATATTGAAACAGGGTTATTTATGCCATTTTTCATTCGTTTTTATTCCATCACGTTCGCTGTTTTTATTTGTTTTTGTCTTTTCCGATTTTTTTACTTTAAATCTTTTTTTTTACAAGTTTTTTTACAAATAGAGCGAAATGAAAATGTTTTCATTATTTTCTACAATATAAAGGGCAAAAATCTGTTTAAATGTATGTACGTATGTCTCGCAAAAAGTTTCAACAGAGGCGACGGATTTTCACGAGATTAGTGTCATTTTGAAGATCGGACCTTCGAACGCCAAATATCGAAAAATTGGCTAAAAACATTAATTTCTCCACTTTTCTGCAGGAAGGGGTAGCAAAATGTCGTTCCTTCATGAAAATTTAGCTATACACGCATGTGCAAAAAAGACGTTCTTTCTTGAATTTGTTTAAATATAAAAACAATCGACCTAATTTCGCTCATGCAGTCATAGATCACTCGGTATTGTAACAGCGTCGTTATATTGTACGTTCGAGCCGAGATATCAGATTTTTTTTTTTCGATTTTTCAAGTTTTAATATTAAAACAGGGTTATTTATGTCATTTTTCGTTCGTTTTTTTTTCATCACGCTCGCTGTTTTTTTTTTTGTTTTTTTTTTTTCAAACATTTAAAAGAAGTTTTACCATCGTTCGCTTATTCTTTATTTTGAATCATGGTCATGGTTTCGTTTATATAATATTTAAACAGGGTGATTACGTTTGTTTATTCTTTATTTTCCATTTTGTTTAGATTTACCCTCCAGACACACACCTAAAGAATTAATTCGATTAAAAGATAGAAACCTATAGCTAGAGGTTCCTTTCAAATGATCCATATATGAAATGTCAGTGAATACCGTTTAAAATAAATGAAATAATATTTACATAATGTTGAAACGTGGGACAAGGGGAAAAATCGAGAAAAAATAGTGAGCAAATATCGTGATTTAGCAAGCAACCTAGAGGGAAAATCATTATCCGCAATAAAAGTACATACGTATGACGAAATAGAGGCAAAGTTGTTTTTGGTTTGTTTTTATAGAACTTTTGGAGGTCAAACGTATATAAAATCTTCTGCGTGGTAATGTTCACAGCCTCTAGAACATTAACGTGGTGTTTAGAGCAAGCGTTATGTATAATGCGAAAGCAGCTATCAGAATACGTCTCTCCTCGCAATTTATTATGATGCAAGCGCTGACGAATTGTCGAGCGTCCTGATATGCTCTGTAAACATCCAGATGCGCTCGTCAAAATATTTTATTTCAATTGCCATGATTTGGGAAAAATGCAGGCATAGGTTGACTCCCAAGCTCTTAAGATTACGACCCACATATTCAGCTTCGCAATAATATTTAAAATTAAATTTTTCTAATACAAGAAATATATCCATCTGAAAAAGACAGTTCTGTTGCCAAACACTACATGGAACTATAATGCATAAAAACAACTGAATTCACCGGATGAAATTCTATCATATCCTTACTGAGAAATCAAGTGATATCCTTACTGAGAGACCAGGTGAAGATGAGCTAACAAAGAAGCTGGCCTCTTGTGGTGCGTGTGTGTGTGTGTGGGTGTGTGTGTGTGGGTGTGTGTGTATAGAGAAAAAGGATGAAAGATACATAGTTATACACGGGCACGTATTTCGCTGCTACTGCGACTTATAAGAATGCCTGTTTATCATAGCTGATCTTAAAATAGTAAGCACGCTGATGAAACGTAGTAACAGCGAAACACACACTCTTGGATAACTATTTTATCTATATTCTACATTCTATATCGCTCTCTTGATATACACAAACACACACGCGCACGCACACATACACACACATGAACGCGCGCACACACACACACACACACATATATATATACATATATATATATATATATATATATATATATAGATAGAGAGAGAGAGAGAGAAAGAGAGAGAGAGATCTGAGATGATATGGGGCATCTAAGAGAATTAACTTTCTCAAGTGTTTAGGACGCGAATTACTATTAACGTTAACGCACCTATGACATCAAGTCTTACACACGCACACACATACATACATATATATATATATATATATATATATATATATAGAGAGAGAGAGAGAGAGAGAGAGAGAGAGAGGTCCATTTTTCATCTTTTGATGTCCATATAAAGTGACTTCATAAAGTTTTCGTTTTATAGAGAAATGTCAAAATGTCAACGCCGAAAACAGCAATGAAATGTGGTTTGTAGATAAGAAAATAACTTATCAAAGGGCAGCATTCATAACTGAATGATTTCAGAAGATAACTTTATTCCCTCTGTAAAATTTACAGGTATCCTTCTAATCTTGTACACATACAAATATATATATATACATATATATATATATATATATATATATATATATATATATATATATATATATATATATACGATGTGTCTGGGCATGTGCACGTCTATGTTTATTTGTATCTAGGCAGTATTATTCCTGTTAAATACAACGGACAATTTGTATGTGCTTGTTTTGTCTTTATCATAGTGTTAGTAGTAATTGTGGCAGATACATAAGCCAGTTCCGGCTTGAAATAATAAAACGAATTAATACAAAAAGATGCAGAGATAAACTATCCGTCGTATATAAATATATATTGATAAATTATAATAATAATAATAATAATAATAATAATAATAATAATAATAATAATAATAATAATGATAATAATTCGCATGTTTGAAAAGTACTAACTAAATAATAACATGAAAAATTATTTAATAGAAAATAATTAACTTAATTATAATAACACATGCTGCGAAGCTAACAACTTAAGCCTTGCCCAGCGGAAGTCGAAACAAATAAAACCACGAGTAATAGATAGAAACGAACCGGCTACCAATATCCAAGTGATTATTACATTGCAAGCCAAATGTTCTTAATTTAAAAATGCTGATAAACCCCCTTCAAATTATATAATAAAATTGAATACTTGCTGTGTTAACCAGAAAGATCTTATTAATGGGATGTGAAACTTTTGGAATGCTGTTTTTTTTTTCTACGAGCTGATGGTGCACAACTTGGGCAAATTATAATTTAATAGACGGTTATATTTTTAGATGCCAACTAAAGGGGCTAAAATATTTGTCCGGGAAGGGGTTTCGAATAAAATACAAACTTTCTTAAAATGAACGAATAGTTGTGTGTCGATTCCTGTTAACTTAGTATCGTAAAAGAAGAATATTTATAGCTCTAGTATCGTACTATTGAGCTAGCTTAATGAAAACGTTATGTGATTTACCCATATATAATGACTGTCCCAACTATTTTAGTTTCATCTAACATATATATATATATATATATATATATATATATACATATAGCTATATATATATATATATATATATAGCTATATATATACAGAAGTGTTTCGCTGTTTCACATCTCATCAGTATATATATATATATATATATGTGTGTGTGTGTGTGTGTGTGTGTGTATGTGTGTGTGTGTGTGAAATATATATATATAAAGTTAGGTATGTGCATTTTTATAATTCACTCATAAACCAATTAACCGATCATTATGATTTTTGAACATCACTGCTTGGCGTATATGGTTTAATAATATATATATATATATATATATATATATATATATATATATATATATATATATATATTCAATGAGCAAAAAATCGACGATAAATAACGAGTAGAAACATAACGACTTTCTGTTATCTTTGATAAAACATGTATTAATAAAGATGTGCACTCTCCCCATATATATATATATATATATATATATATATATATATATATATATATGCTGAATATACCCGGCTTTGCCCAGTCGAAACCTAGTGTCGGGTGGAGTGACTAGTAACATACTATTTAAGATACACGTAATATGTTTCTTACGAATGTCAATATACATACATATATATATATATATGTATATTTGTATTATATATCTATGCATATATATATATATAGACACAGAGAGAGAGAGAGATAGAGAGAGAGAATGAGAAAGAGAGAGAGAGAGATAGAAACGCGTGTATTTATTTATACGTACGCATACATATACTATATATACTGCGTTCGCGCCTGGCCTCCACAGAATAGAAATAGGCACAAACTTTAATAAAGAGTTTTCATATCTGTCTGCGTAAGTATACTTTGCTAATTATGTTTCAGTTTGAAGAAATATGGTATAATAAAATTATGGGGTGTTCGTTCCCAACTGACCTCCATAGAATGGAAATATGTCACAAAGTTTAACAAGTTTTTTTTAATATAGATCCACAGAATAGTGTGATAAGTAGTTCAGTGTGAACAGGTATGGTATAATAAATCATGGGGTTTATCTATATTATTTTTACTTTCATCATATTTTGCTTTGGTTTTCATAACCCCAAATTCAACCAAAATTTAAAACCGTTCCTTTTCATAACCTATCATATTTTCATAAATCATAGTTCATTTTCTGTAGGCTGTTTTTAACCCAGTCAACGACGGGTACTTTTGCTAGTATATATGTATATATATATATATATATATATATATATATATATATATATATATATATATATATATATATATATATATATATATATATATATATGGAGAGAGAGAGAGAGAGAAAGTGAAAGACAGTTAGATGAAGTGAGAGAGTGATCGAAAGAGATATGTATATATCCGAATTACCGTTCGCTCTACAAAGGGGAAAACACTGGATATATTGGTATAGGCTAGCTGAACACGATTGTAGACTGGACACATAAGATAATTTCCACTGACGTCAATTATTATATTTTACCTAGTCACACACGTAAGACCACTGCTGTTTGGGAAACAATACCTTAATTCAAACTGACATTTTAATAACAAACACACATACACAACCCCCCGAAAATT
Organism: Euprymna scolopes; assembly: GCF_053919585.1. Taxonomy (NCBI): domain Eukaryota; kingdom Metazoa; phylum Mollusca; class Cephalopoda; order Sepiida; family Sepiolidae; genus Euprymna; species Euprymna scolopes. Next base: position 61,187,158 of record NC_136490.1, read on the forward strand.
TGGAAGACAAATAAGGTGTCTAATTTTGAAAGGCGGGCAAGACTTTCGACCTCTTTTTTAAATCTGTTCTTTTTTTTTCTTTTTTTTAAATTTTATATATATATTTTTTCTTGTTTTTTTCTTTCATGAACACGGTTCCGATTATCGTCTCGAACTGAATACTAATTTAAATGTAGATTTTCTTTGGCTAGAAAAAATAGGTGAAAAATATATTTTTACCATTCTTGGTGAACAGACAAAAAATCAGCATGCTCTCTACAGGTAACCATTGTCTTTTTTAATCATGCGACGCTATTCAATGGAGGAATTATCTAGTATTGTCCAGCACAGGGTCGTAAAAAATACTAAACCACTATTACTTTCATTCACTGACGATCATTTACAAGAAAATATACTTTATGGTTCATTCATTATCAAGTTGTAATAACTATTTTACACGATTCATCGTTTAGCATTCATGTAATACAAAGTGTTCATTTAAGAAGGCTCCGTCTTTAAATAATGTTGGGCTTACAAAATTCTGTAGAGGGAAAAATAATTATGTGAAAAAGTACAAAGCCATTTCATACAAAAATAAATAACTGTTTTTTATTGCCCACAGACAACTACTTAACAGAAATAGTCATTGATAGGATATAGTTGTTGACGGACCTTGAGAAAAGGGCGTCTTAATCAGGAGGTAAGCTTAACGGTATATCATGAAACTAAATTTGTTTATAGTGGAAGGGTGCAAGGATTCGAATAGTTAGTCTGATATCTCCAACTGTGCAAATCCTCTTTTTAATCAAGCATATGGAAATTATAGAGAAATGTCGTTCTGATATTAGATAAACTGCAGTAACTATTATGTTAACTAAAATATGGAAGGGTGTTTCCTTTAGGTTTTTGTTTTAATTAAATTTCGTTTTATTTTGAAATAATGAATTTTAGAAACAATACAGAATTTATGGTAGCATTTTAACCGTTTTATTTTATTTGTCTTCTATTATTTGCATTATTCTAATTTTTTGTATGCTTCTTTAGTTTTTATCTATTTTTCCTTTCTTTTGGAATTATATAACTTTTTCGATCCAATCTTTTAGTTGGCATACGTATTGCTGTTAACTTTGCATGTCTTTCATGCGGCGTTCATAAAAAGGAGGCATAATTCTAATTAAATCTACATATATAAATCCTCCGGTGATTCCATTTTGATTATTTTTCCTGGTGTTTACGACACAATTGATTTTTTTTTTATCTTAAACGTGAAAGTAATGTGATATACACCTGTTATGTTATTTCAATTAAAATAAGATTTTACAGTAAAATTTTAGATTTAAAATATTTGTCGTCGAAATTTCTATTTTCCAAACTTACTGAGATTCATCGTATATATATATATATATATATATATATATATATATATATATATATATATATATAGGTACTGGATTAGACCTTAAACTATATCCAGTGGTGAGGTCCCGGCTTGCGGGCTTCGGGGAGTGTGAAGCCAGCCTTTAATTGGCATTGATCCCAGGTCCACTCTGAACCGGAGTGGTAGTACCTGTTAGGGCCCAACAATGAGTTGAATAGAAACCGACTTGAAAACAACAAATATATTCTATTAAAAATGTTTTTCTTCAAAATCTTTGGATTCGGCATTAAATAAGCTGAAAAGGGTTGATATGCCGTAAAACAAAAAACAACCAATCAACCAACCAACCAACTATATATATATATATATATATATATATATATATATATATATATATATATATATATATATATGAGCAAACAGTTAATGAAATATGTTAAAAAAAACACTTTGAAATGAGTTAAAAACACATTTAATCTGAAAAGGAAACACTAGATAAATGGATAGTCCTTAATCCGCGGAGTTTCGAAGAAATACTCTCCTTCTCATCAGAGGGTAGGAATTAGCAAAATGCAGGATCGGATTTTGCATGCAGAAGTATTTGATGAAACAACAAATAAGTCAAAGATCTTACTTGAAAACAAAATAAGTTAAGCAGAGGGAGTATGGTAAAGAAAAAGGTGATTACACATTAACGGATAGTCTGGTGGAAGATAAAAAAATCCAGTGACGGTAAAATCCAAATGTAAAACTTCAAGAAAGTTAAAAGAATTTCCATTTGTACAAGTAAAATCCAAAGAAATCCCGTAATTGGAATAAGATGGTCCATAATAATCCAAAGGCAGAAATCCATGGAATAATTCACAAAAAAGTGTGTAAAAGGAAAAAATAATATTAATAAAAGAAAAATAAGATGTGCTTTTCACTCTACTTCCGAGATATATAGATATATATATATATATATATATATATATATATATATATATATATATATATATATATATATATATATATATATAAGAACAAGTAGTTAATAAAACATGTTAAAAACACTTTGAAAAAGAGTTAAAAACATTTAATTTTAAAAAGGAAACACGAAATAAATGGATAGTCTTTAATCTGCGATGTTTCGAAGAAATACTGTCCTTCTCATCAGAGGGTAGGATTTAGCAAAATACGGGATCGGATTTTGCTTGCAGAAGTATCAAATGAAACTACAAGTAATTCATAGATCTTACTTGATAACAAAAAGTGAAGCAGAGGGAATAGAGTGAATAAAAAAGTGATTTCACGCGAATGGATAGTCTGGTGAAGTGTAAAATTTCCAATGACGGTAAAATCCAAAGATGCAGAATTCAAGAAAGTTAGTTAAATTTCCATTCGCACAAGTAAAATCCAAGGGAACTGCGTAATTGGAAGATGATTCAAAATAATCCAAAAGGCAGGAATCCGTGGAATAATTCACAAACAGGTACAAGGAAATGGGAAAGAATTCCAATATATTATTAAAAGAAAGATAAAATGTGCGTACAAAAGAAATGGATCAAATATACAGCTCGACTGTCGGGGCAAGATTGAATTCAGGAAAATGGGTAAAGAAGAATGAAAAAACAGGAAGGAGAAAAAGTTGAATGGTGATTGGAATAATCTTAAAATATAAAAACCAATGTCAAAATGATCCAGACAAAATAACGTTAAAGGCGCGAAAAATTTTAAGCAAAAAAGAGGTCAACTGAAATTTACAAGTTATTATTTGAGAATTGAATTATCAGCAGGAGTTTTTGAAGGACGACCAAACGAATTAAGAAATATGAAATAAACACGTACACATGTAAATACATACATATATATGAATGCATACAATTATATATATATATATACAACAAACTCACCCACATACACACACCCATACATGTAAGTAAATAGATGAATAAATAAATAAAAAGTGTTTTTAAAAAATTAAAGAGAGGACGGTATCTGCAAATTTCGGATAAAGCAAGTAAGTATGTAAGTAAATAAGTAAGCATGTAAGTAAATGCATATAGTAAAGTATAAGTAAACATACATGCAAAATATAAGTGGGTATGTAGATTAATATATAGAGATAGAAATAATTGAACGCTAAAAACGGAACTTACATATCAAAATCGGCCAAACAAGGAAGAAAAAGGAATTACAATAAAAAATCTAAGTTGTAAAATATTAAAAAAGTATGTAGAGAAAATAATAATGTTATAGAAAAGAATATATATATGAAAGGTTACATTAGTGGCTATATAATTTCAAATTTACCATAATTGAATTTGGACTTATGTTTGCAGAAAGAGATCAGTTCGTTTTTAGAGTTTATCATACTGCTACTTTGAGGGGAGGTAATTATAGTTATAGCTTCGGTTGTGCAGAGGTGACATTACTTAGAGCCTGGAGTATAAGACTTTTGTAGGATGGCCCATTTGATTGAGACAAGAGTATTATTAGAATTAAGCTTTTTAGTTAACGTGGTTAAAGGGGTTCCTTGATGATTATTAGAATTTTACTTGTTAAAAGAAGAAATATAGTTTGATATTCTTTTCTTAATTAATGTTGAAGTAGCACCGATATATTTATGTACTTTATTAATAGCTCGAGGTCTGAAATTAATATTAATTTGCTGATTTGTATTAGGGAAATAGTTAGAATTTTGTTCATTGTGTTGAACAAAGGGTGAGACAAAGATTGTACGAGGACTGTTTTGGAGGGGATAATAAGTGTTGTTAGTGTTAGAATGGCTGTTAGAGGAAATATCATTATTCTCATTATTATTATTATTATTATTATTATTATTATTATTGTTGTTGTTGTTGTTATTGCTGATTACATGATTATAGATGGATGGGCTGCTCGTGTGATTAGTAACTATATCAGATGGAGGATAGGAAGGGAGATAACTAGAAGACAAAATATTAGTGTCTGTTATGAGAGGATTGCGTGGGAGCTCTGTAATTGTGCATGAATATATAACATTTATGAGTTCTACCTCCTATGTGGTTTTATCGAGCTTTTACATCTGGTTGAGATTACTTTACAAATATTAATTCTTTAGTATTTATAATTTACTTTAGTTTTGACATCTTGGATCATTTTGGTAAACTTAACTGTAATTCTAATTATATATATATATATATATATATATATATATATATATATATATATATATATATATTGGACAGATGGTCGGTTAAAACCAGAAGTCCTGGTCAGACGACTTAATAAATAGTAGAATTCCGCAAAAAACCGTTCCTATATATATATATATATATATATATATATATATATATATATATATATATATATATATATAGGAACGTAAAACTGTACAATTTTAGCCATGACTGGTTACTGAAAGCAACGGACGTTTAGCATGAAACATCTCACGTAGCTAGCACAACTGTTATAATGACGTTTTTGTGTGCTTTTGACAGCTGCTTTTCAAACACCTGGCAGTTTGATGGAGAATGAAAGGTGGTTTGTGATCGAGTCGGAAGCCAAGGAAATGCTGTCTTGTACGATGTGCCAAAACTTCTAATCACGCAACCTGTTTTTGCTAAAGATAAACCGAACTGGAATGAACAGGCGAGCTGAAAAGGGAGGATGAGGATGAGAAGGAGACGAAAATTACAGTCACATGTCTTATTAATACTGCACCGACAAGGAAAGATAGGCCACGTCCCTGCAGGTGATCAACTTAGCTGTGTGTTTGGAATTGTTTACAACTAGCTGAAGTTACCGACTGTGCAGAGTTACGAATTTTGTGGAAGGAAATGACGATTTTTTATGTAAAAGTTGAGCATTATTTATTTAGAAGTTAAGAATTGGTGCTTTAGAATAAAATGATTACGTGGTGCTTCAAATAAGTTTCCAGACATTTTTGTACAGACATTTGAAAATTCTGTATGATATTGCTATACATCCTGTGAAATGGCTAACCAATTTTTATGATTCTAGGTTCAAATAAACAGCTACATCAGGACTTGGAACACCCTACTAAAGTCTGATTATCACAGCTGATAAATTTCAAAAATGCATGCTGGACGTAAGAACATGTTAGAGAGACCATATGCAATAAAATTCTGTTTTAAACTTGAAAAATGCTACAGAAAAGTACGGAATTTTTCCGAGAGATTTAGGACCATATTGCATGAATCAAGCATCAGTTTTTGAGTGATATGAAAGATTAAAGGGAGGCAAGGAGTCTGTGAGGGAGGATGATGAGTAAGGAAGTGAGAACACCAGAGTTGACTGGACGAATAAATAATTAATGGGTAAGAACTGTCATGTGTATATAGGGAAAATAAGTGCACAGTTTGATGACAGTGTGGGAACTGTGCACACAATTAATCGCAAGGAGCTGAAGATACGCAAAATTTGTGCGAAGTTTGTTCCAAAAGTGGAGTCAACAACTTCATAATTTTCATAGATTATTTGACTAAGATGGGCCTTAAGACAATTTCTCACTTTTCTAATAGTCCAGACTTTGCTCCCTATGAATTTTGGTTAATCCCTAAGCTCACGGAAAACCGCAGAGGCTGAACTTATGAGACAATTAGAAAGATGAAATAGACTGTGACAAGGGTCATTGACACGCTCGCACAAGAGGACTTCAATCCTTCGTTTTCCAGAGGTTGTCAGAATGGTACAACAGTGCATTGCAGCCGGAGTAAATTACTTCGAAGGAGACTAGAGTTTCATAGAGTTTCAAAAGGTCTGGAAACTTATTGAGGACACCTCGTAATTTTGTAGAAGTTACAGATTATTGCTTTAGAAATAAAGAGCTAGTGCTTCAGAAGTGAAATATAATTTATTTAAAGTAAATCATTAGTGCTTTGGAGGTCAAAAACGAGTGCTTTACTAGTTCCAAACTAATGCCTTAGAAATGGAAGATTGGTGATTTAGTGCTTTAGAAGTAAAGAATTAGTGTTTTAGAAGTTAAAAACTATTGTTTTACACGTTAAAGATTAGTGCTATGTTACTTATATATCGTGATAAATAGAGGGTTTAATAAAATAAGGTGTGGGTGGGTCACAAGGCTAGAGTAAAGATACATCGGAAAATTCTATTGGAACTAAAATTACGTGTTCACGAAGCTGTCTCACTGTCACGAAATCTGGAGTTACACGTAGTGATAAAGAGGCGGATTTAGTTTTTCTTTAATCTTTAAGCTGACTACGTTTTCATTAAATCTCCTTCTCTGTTCACACACTTCCAAGAGTGTACATGCGGAAGTACACGCACTGTATATAGTAAAAATACATCAAAGCGCAAAACGCCATTGAGCAAATATATGTTTGGCATTTTTCTTAACATTTCATACGTCATTGCATTTGCTAGGAAAAGGAAGGCATGACATTTGACAGCTACATCACCAACCTTACAATTAGATGTCACTATCCATTGTGTAAAGCTTAACATCGTGTCGGTAAAAGATACAAATGCTTTCTGTCAAAGAAATAATTATGGGGGTTTGAACAGCACCGCCAAACAATGTTACATTCATTGTTTTCTCACTAGTATTTATTTAAAATTGAACTAAATAGATTTCACACGATTTATAAAACGCAGGTTAACTAATCGTGCGTTATTTGCTAAAGTACAATCAGGCACATATTTATTCGTTCATGTTGGAGATGACTTCGGAATAATAGTCTTTGTTGCATTCTATATCTATGTTTGTGTTTTTATCTAAAGAATACGAATGATATCTATCTGATTTTTTAGACTAAAGCAGGGTCAGACTTCATCCTATTTAATGATTTATTTTCCGTATGAATTTATAAGTCGCTTACGCAAAGTGCTAATTATTTCACATAAAACTGACAATAATATGATATCTTAAATTGGTACATACGTAAAAAAGACAGACGTAATAGATGTTTTATGAAGACTTTACAAATGTAATATCAAATGATGCCGGTGATATCTCGGGAGGACTTCATGTTGTATTCTGTGTTATTCGGCACGAACAGAGTCTAGGTTTGATCTTGGAGCCCACGAACATCGCATGAGTTCTGACCAGTCGACGTGTCAATAGTTTTGTGCCTATATTGTTAATTTAAAAACCCGCAAAAATATGGTATTGGCATTGTTGATGTTTATTTTTTGTGATATACATATTAGTCTTGAGCCAGGGAAAAATGATGAGTGTAATCTAAAAGGTATGACTTAAATATAAAGTTAACAACGTATATAAATTAGTCTCATATCAGTCACCGCTGTGAGATCTATTTGTGGGCCAGATGATGCTACGTTATTGTCGAATATGTCTGCGTCAAGTCAGCTTTCAAAAACTCTGCATCTGTTTTTATAGGCATTAGCTGAAAACTGAACTCTTTTCACGCGGAAATGTCACTTAAATGCATCCATATCGCACCCCGAACACGCGGGTTAAGTTAACCTTTCAATATTCTGTAAAAGGTGGAAATATTCGTGTGAGAAAACTGTAAATGTGTCAAGTGCAGAGGATAACCTGTGTCTACCTCTTTGCATTCGTCGACATTCGTTATTTTAAGACAGATTTGTCACTTCTTATTTGACGATATGAAACTTAATCTAAAGATAAAGCGATCTATGAAGAAAGTATGGGGTATCTTTAAATGCCATTTCTTAGAAAAAACAGGTTATAGTTTAATTAATTATTAAACTAATTTATTTCACTTTACTTACCATGCTACACAGCAAAACATTTGGAGACATTGTCATCCGGACTTAGATTTAATGGTGGTGTTCAGTTGCTGAGATATAGATTTTGGGTAGTGATACACTTACTGATACGCGCTATGTTTTAAATCGTATTTCCAAGTTTAATGATATGTTTTTTTTATTGAGTTGTAAGGTTAAAATACAGAATATGTACAAAACACCCTCCTCTCCCCATGTTAAGAATGGCTTTTTAAATAATAACGTTATTATTTCAGCACGGATGAATAAGTGCATGAGTACCGGATATTATTACCTGTATAAAAAAATCATAGTAATTTCTAAAATATAAAAATAATTTACTCCATAAAAGTATATATTATTATACGCACAAAACATAATTTGCCCAGCTTAATTTCAAAGGGCGACATTTTTACTTACGAAAAACAGATTAAACTAGTCATGAAATATGGTCGTTTTATTCAAGAGTAAATATTTCAAATGCAGGTTGTGATTTATAATTGCTGTTGGTTTTTATTTGTATTTTATGAAGAAAGCTGAGAGGCAGACAGACGGAGCAGGTATTATTTTCGTTTTACATATATATTTTATTTATATAGAACGAAGGGCCTTTATTATCAAAAACAAAAACAAACAGGTTTTCATACATTTTATTCGTATGCTCTTTCTATTGCCCCCAACACTAGTTATCTCTACAGAGCATGAAAGAAAGTAGATGATAAAAGATGATTACCTTCTTAAGGGGAGATGAGGTTATTTATATGTGAAAAAAATAGAAAAAACATTTTTAAGACAAATGGTATCATTTAACCTGCGTAAGGATCTTTTTTCTTCTGAAAATGATAGATATTGGCAGGGCAACGCCGAAGGTTCCTTAATCGACGATTATGATGGTCGTTATTAAATTTATAAAAAGAAAGTAATCATAGAGAAATAAATATTTACGGATAAAACTATTTATGTTAAGAATTTTAATAGGAAAAGAATGTTACAAAAGAAACAATAATTTAAAAACAGGTTTGAGCTCTAAACGCTGACGTAGTCGTATGTAAAGGTCACGTAAAGTGACGTGGAGATTAGGCTGGGGCTTGAAAGATATAGTCCTTACAACAAGCCGCCCACTATTGGCTGGTTGTAAAATACGCTTTAATATGATATTTTGATTAATGTCTGTATCGTATTTATTATTATATTGTATTAAACCCAATACATATTACTGATTTTAAAAGTTTAAAAAAAAATGACTCGTACGCCCCCACCAAGAATCGAAACCAAAACGTTTAGCTTACAATCTATTTTTTCCTTTGACGTAACTACCTAGATTATTTGCGGATGCAATTCAACGACCGATATATAACAAAGTTGTATTTTCTTTTTAAATAAATAGAAAAAAAGCGTGTTTAATATGAATATCAATGCACAACAAAACTCAAATTAATAAGAGTACAGACAACAAACTTATATTTGTATTTATACTATTGATGAATGTTCTAATAGTCCTATAATATAAAGTAAATTTTGAAAGCCAGTTTGCTGAAATATGACATTATACTTACAAAAGATAGTTCGTAATAAATTAAAGAGAAAACATATGTGGGCATTAATGGTTTACTATTATTAATTCTATCGATTTCTTTGTTTTGTTCCATTCGATAACGTAACTGAATCCATACATGTATATATTGTTCCGAAATGAATATTTTGAAATTTAACATCGTATTCTTTAATAATTAAGTTATATTGAATTAATTTCAATTAATATTTCAATCAATTTTCAAACTTATTCTGTTCATTTTATTAATTTTAGCAAACTTTTAAAACAATAGCCACTATAATTTTATAACCTTACACAATAGCCACTATATATTATAACGTTACGCAAGGCAACATTATGAGGCTTTGAATTTGCTATATGAAAGAATTAGTGAAGTTAAGTTTAAAGGTTGAAACAAGTAACGTAGAAAGCAATACAAATGACGACTCAACAAGCAAAGGTAGATCAAATAAGAAGTGTATTAGGAAAAGGTATATTTACAGGATATTTACATAATGATAAGAGAGTCTTTGCTGGAGAAACATATCTGCTCTCGGCGGCCTTCGGTGGCTTCTGGTGAACACACCCTCAGACTAACTGAGTCTTCCTATTTATGTGTAATTACTATCCACATATGCAAATGAATGTGTGCCACCACAACAGAATCATTTAATCATTTTAATATATTATTGTATTAAAATCTTTTCAGTGCATATAACAAACTTGAATTTATATATAATATGAATGAATGTCCCATCTTCTATAGAAATGTATATATCTATATATTTACTATATGATAGTAAATAGATAGATATGTACTTTTTGTACAAGAGAATTTGTCTCTGTGTGTGAATTCATTCCATATTGACTCCAAAACGCTGGGGCCGATTTTTTTAAATTGCACACAAATATACTGTATGTGCCTGGCAGTGTTCTTAGATAAGTTTTGTATCGGAATGCATTCGATAAATATTGATGAAGAATAATCGAAAAAGAAACAATGAAAGAAGGGGCAGGCGATTTTAACTAAAGTTAACGCTATATACAGGCTAACATCGCATGTGCATTTGAGAAGTGTCATTACCGCACAAGCAGAAAGACCCGGTATATAACATTAACACTAGGTTACTTGATATGACATGGGCGCGTTCGAAATGAATGTTTCTGTTTAGACCACAATTGAACCATGATACTTGACTTTTGTATTGTAAACTTTAATTCATCAATGGTAGATTCACTACAGTGCAATGTAAACTACAGTTGATTGTTAAGCTTCCTCTTGGTACATCGTGATGGGCCCCCGACTAGAGCAGGTAATTAATCGACTTGATTGAAAAATGGGCGATTTCACCGACTTTGTTGAGAACAAAATATGGGAGTGTGAACCATTTATTGATCCTTATTCAATCCTGGGAAATGTCGTGTCTCCTTGATAGTTTAGAGATAATTTTGCTTCAATATAGTATGCTCTAAATATTTCGTTCTAAAAATATAAAACTTAACGTGGATATTTTTAATCGAATTTTGTCATAAATATATGGTTTACATATTTAGTATCAAATAATATTTAAAAAAGATTTTTGTAATACATTTTTAAAAAGTAATTCGTGCACCAAACGGGTTAAAAAGTATACAACAAAACAATTATTTTTAATGCAACTAATACTTTTGTAAAAGTAATTAATGTCTGATGTATATTGACAACACTGTTTTACTTATAATCCGTTTTCAATATAGTGTATGTCAGTTTTCAGACTGGAAAAATACAAGCAGTTTTACTTATAATCCGATCAAAGATTTTTTGTAAGGAGTCCTATAAACAATCTACATTTTTATATCTACTATAAAAGAAGTATTTATCTTATAAAGCCCAGTAGATATTTGACAGTAGCATTCAAAATCTAGAGTTGAAGTGTACAATAAATTTCATCTATTATTCAATCAAAATCCTTGTTAAATAGTCATTATAACAAACCTGTATTTTGTATATACTAAAAATAAATGTCAAAAATTTACTTGACCTTATATGATATAATATAAGGTCAAGTAAATTTTTTAAAGTAATTCTGTTGAATTGTAACATTTTATTTTAAAAAGCGTATTGAGTAATAGATTAAAGAGAAAAAATAAATCTGTGTAGAAATGGTTTAATATTTTACAACAGATTTTTGATAACAAATTAACGATAAAAAATTGAGCATGACTCGATCAACATGTTATGTGAGTCAATATTTGCATATTTCATAAATTACTTAAAACTCATTTAAATTGCCACGATTTGAAAATCGTATAATTTTAAAATCATTATAATCTAATCCCTGTCAACATCTGACGCGAGGGAATATCGGCATATTAATTTGCAAGATGTTTTAATCGATTCCAGTAATGCGCATTCAAGTGAATGACACTTTGCCAATATAAACACGACTCTCGCTCGATGGCGGTTTTTTTTTTCTTTTATTAATTTAAATTACATAAATTCTGTACAGACTGCGTCCAAAATATTATCCTAAATTATTAGTTTCAAAATTTAACTTCTCTTGGATACCGAGCATGTCGCTTGCAATGTATGTATAAAAGTCAGCTACCTGTTTTTTTTCAGTGCGTGCGAATGTATATTTGCTTTTATCATATAAAAAACAGAGTTCTTTCGTATATAAAAACACTTTTATTTTGACAATTGACGCGTGTGGCTTGTTTAAGAAGAAAGAGAGACAGAGAGAGAGACAGAAAGAGAGGGGGAGAAAGTAGCGGCGACGTTCCGGTGTGTAGGAAGCGGTTGTTTAATTTCGTAACTCTCTATCTCTTTCATTCAACTGATTTATATTAGCCTCTCTTTTTTATTCACCATTCTCCCGTTCACTTTGTCTAGGGTTTACTGCAGATATTTTCATCGTTGGTCAAAGTCCAGGACGCATTTACATCAGAGGCCGTTCTTTTTTGACGTTTTTTTTAAATTATTTTTCGGAAACCTGGTATCACCCAGGAGTACTTTTGTTTCTTCAATCTCCAAACCTTTTACTTCCGGCGTTGTTCAACGCCATTATTTAACACTATTACTGTGTTCCTGTATGTTTTATTCTATACATTCGAATCAAATGTCATGTTAAGAACTTTGAAGTATATTACTAGATATAATAAAGAAGTGTTTTACTTGTTTAGTGCTACAAAAATAAATATTTTCGAAACAGAAGGGATTTTGCTCTAACATAAAAATGTACAAAATAAAATGTAATGAATAAACCTCTCTTTCTATTTCTTTCTAGTGTGCGTGTTTATTAAACACATTTACATGTTGCTAAATAGCATACAAATGCTTGATGTTGATTGATTTAGCGTCTGATGATGAACGATCGTGTACGGCTTCATTAGATCTCTGACTGAAAAAGCCCAAGTTTTTGCTTCGTAGTCATATACATGTGATATATAGGGGAATTGCGATCGATGTTTAATTAAGCGTTCGGTGAATCGTATCTGTTTTTTTTCCTTACAATCAAGGTCTCAATAGAGCTTTCCCAATTAATTGAATGTGTGCTTTTATTGCAACCGCTCCAGACAATACATTAAACCGGTTGATGTAAGGGGCTAACAAGAACGAAAACTGATTATCACAAAAATAGGAAATGCATATTCTTGCAATATTTTTGAGTCATAATGGGGTAGAGTATTTATTTGTTGCCCACCTCAGCAAAATATGGCACGAGACAGGAAAGTGGGAATCCAGCAGCATCCCCTAAAGGAAGGGCACTCCTGCAATTTTAAAAATTGCCTGAGTAACCCCGTCGGCATTCCCCGGCAGGGGCGCCTCAGGCAGTAAGCGATAAACTTACTCCACCGGAAAGCCCAGTGGCAAGGCCTGGGAGGGTGGACCTCCTAGGTATTACCCAGGCGGCGTACCTCAGTCCGACAGGTGCTGGGCCGGTTCCCGGCCCCTCACCTGCCGGGCTGAGTGTCAAGTGACGAATCCTTAACGAGTACTTCTACCCTGTCTCCCTGAAGCTGAAGCCGTTAGGAGACACATCCCATCATCCAAGATAAATAATGGGGTATATATTTAAATGCTGCCCACATCAGCATTATGTGGCACAAGGCCGGAAAGTGGGAACCCCGCAGGCTCCCCTAAATAAGGGGCACTCCCGCAATTTTAAAAATTGCCTGAGTAACCCCGTCGGCATTCCTCGGTCGGGGCGCCTCAGGCAGCAAGCAATAAACTTGCCCCACCGGAAAGCCCAGTGGCAAGGCCTGGGAGGGTGGACCTCCTAGGTATTACCCAGGCAGCGTACCTCAGTCCGACAGGTGCTGGTACAGTTCCCGGCCCTTCACCTGTTGGGCTGAGTGTCAAGTGACGAATCCTTGACGTGTACTACCCTGTCTCCCTGCAGTCGAAACCGCTAGTATCGTCCAAGATAAATAATGGGGTATGATCTCTCACAATTGGGAGATTCTATCTATAAACGCTGCTGCTAGGAACTGACGAATCAAATTAATTCACGTTCTGCTATCAACCAATCAGAAAACAGAATTGCCACATAAAAATTTAACCGCTTTAGCAACGTTGTATATGTTTCCTTCGTTTCAACAGGAGAAAGATCTTCTGCTTTTTGGCTACAAAATTATAAAGTCCGGAACCTATACAGAACAGTTGTCCACTGAGAATTCGTCATCTCATGGATTTGTATAGAATAACTATCCACCGGAAACTATTCTGAAACTAAGCATGGTTTATAACTCAAGACGTATTGCTCTTAGTCTTGAAAACTCCAAAGCTAGAGCTAGGAGGGAAAAAGGCAGCATGAAGAGAGTTTAAGAAGCTTACAATTCTTCGAAAATTAGCTCCTGGATTTAGAAGCTGTATAACAATGAGCTATCAAAACAGCGAATGGATGGAGACAACTAGATCAACGAACCAGACGAGATGGAAAAAAGGAAACAGGGAATTATGAAAAAAGCATGATGCAATAGTATTTATAGAAAAGACTGAAACAAGCAAGATTACGTCTGTGAGAGAGATACGAACTTATTCTTTAAAGGATTAAACAAGACAATCCATTTCTTGCCGGAATCCATAACTGAATTTAACTTGAAAATGCTATAAAATAAATAGCTTTTTTAAGTTAAAAAGCTTTGAAATAAATAACTTTATTTTTGCATTCAAAAAACTGTTATGGATAAGACCAGCCCCAGACCACCAAAAAGTCAGCATCAGTTTCTTTTGATGCAACTCTGGCTTCGGGAAGTGTCGTGAAGCTTCGTCGGCGTCTAATAACTAAACTGGGCGGTGCTGATTGACGTAAAAAAACACATCCCGATCGAAAAACGGGTCGTTCTTGTTGTGTAAAAGAAAGGAAGATGACACTTCATAACGGCGTTTTATTTAGTTGTCAATTCATCCTTTTATTAAGTTTTGTGTCTTTAAATCTCTCTTAAGTAGTGTGAAATCGTCGTTTACCCTACGTCTGATTCAGAAGCGAGTTTACTAACAGTTGTGCCTGGATTGGCTCCGTCTAAGGCTCTCAAGTGATCGTTGTTAACATCATATAGCCAACCACTATGCTCATTGTCAAGACTCTCGTCGCCACCACGAAATGTTTTAACCTACCATTGAGCTGGCTGTTCAGTAACGGTTCCTGAACAAAACTCGTCATTGATATTGCGAGTTGTTTTAGTAGATTTTCTGACTAGCTGGAATTGAAATAAGAAAATTAGCTTTTTTCATCTTGTGTGCAACATTAGTCAAAGAAGACACAATTGTTTTAAAACGATTCTAAATTAAACGATTGGATAGAGCAAGAAACGCTCTTTAAAATGATATATGTAGTAGAGTTATAACGAAAGCGTATTAGAAAATAACCCATTTGAAATCAAAATTAAAAATTCCGCAAATGCACATACAAACACAATCGGAATAACTTAAGAAGATAAATAATAATTACATAGGAACTTTATTGTTTATCACCTCAATAAGGATTACAGAAAGAGGAACAATAGAAATAAAAGTTTTTTTTAGTCAGATAGGTTTGCTTACCATTGAACATTTATTTTACAGCTAAATTTTATTACTATATATATATATACATATATATATATATATATATATATATATATATATGACAGTAGATTATATGTATATGACAGTAGAGTATATGTGGGTTAAATATTTAACACTACTTTAATACTTAAACTACTGGTCACATAACACTGAAATTAACAGGAAATAGTAATTATACATCACGGATGGTTTATAATCAATAAAACACTTGTTTGGGTTGATGAACAACGTGTACAGACATATATCGGTAAGTTAAAATGCGAAATGTTCATTTCAACTGGTCAGCATGTTTTTACTTTTGTCTGCGCATGCTCACATGAAATTCATTTTTCCAGTGTCTTAATATTTAGACGTTTTATCTTTTTTTCTCGATACCAAAGGATTAATAATTTGTTATATGTATCACGAGTAATTTTGACTATCCCTTTGGCTATCTTAAATTTACAAAACAACAACTACGAGGTAAGTAATGCCCCTGACAACGAAACTTTGCACAGTAATTAGTCTTTCTCTACATAGGAACCATCCAGTGTTATGCATTTCTCCTATTGTTTGATGCAGCTCTGGAGACCGTTTTTGTAGAACACCCCAGGTTGGTCCTCCAACTACGACGTGGCATAAGATATCAAGTCTGCATCATCTACGAAACGCTTTCCTTTCAAAAACAGCTTCATGGCTGGGAAGAGGTGAAAGTCAGAGGGTGAAAGGTCAGGAGAGTAGGGAGGATAGGGAAAGGATTTCATAAATACACGCCCGTGCTTCTGATCGGGCGACATGCAAGTTATGGATCGGAGCGTTGTCCTGCAGGAGAGAGTGCCTTTGCTGATCTTTCCCCGACTCTTGATTTTGATAGCTTCCCTTAATTTCCTCAAAAGTGAAGCATAATAAGCTCTTGTAATTGTGGTACCCTTTGCCAGGAAATCTGGTCCCAGAAGACTTTGAGCATAACCTTGCCTGGTCCCAGAAGACTGTGAGCATAACCTTGCCAGCGGAGGGCTGCACCCTTGCCTTCTTTGGAGGTGGTGAGTTTAAGTGCTTCCGCTGTATTGACTGGGTTTTGGTCTGTCGATGATAGTGATGGGCCCAGGTTTCATCCTGTGTAATCAGTCTTTTGAAAAACTTTTACTCATCTTCTTGGCACATCTCTAAATTCATCCTCGAGCACTCGACGCGTTCTCACTTCTGGAATGGTGTGAGCAACCTGGGAATCCATCTGGCAGACACCTTATGCATATGCAAATGATCATGAATGATTGTTTCCACGGACCCTGGACTAATTTTGACATATTGGGCTATTTGGCGAATAGTAATGCGCCGATCTTCCAAAATGGCAGCCTCAACTTGACGGACATATGCCTCATCAAGGGGGCGACCAAGTCTGGGAGCTGTTTCCACAAACTTCCAGTCATGTTTGAATTCACGATGCCAGCGTTTTACATATGATGAGTAATAATCCCCATAATTTTCTTCATTTCATCAAAAGTCTCCTGTGGTAAAACAGAAACCACAGTTAATTCAGAGCTGTAATTTGCCACATAACCCGTAGAGATATAAACCATTGTACATGCAAAATTTCAGCTAGATCAGACAACTGGAAGTGACTCAGGCGCATTACTTATTGCACGCCCCTCGTAAATATCTGGAGAGAAGAAAATTTAAAGGTGCCAACAAACGCTGTATGTTAGATAACTTAAGTCTAAATGTTCTAGTAAGCTTTGCGTTTCGTATTTCATTAGCTAAAACTGGTTTGTGTATAAGTAAAATTAAACCTTAAAATTGTGTTGTGTGCTGTTTTGTGAGGACCTGGAATTGGTATGCTTGCAAAGGGTGAATAGGAGGAGAAGTAAGACACTCCCTGTGTGACGACGCTGGACCGTTTTTCTGTTGTAGTAAAAAAAGCGGGTGCTCGGATTTGATGAGTAATATAGACACGCTAGTCTCGTCAAATTTCGCTTAATGAGAAGTTGAGTGTATAAAATAAAAAAAAAAACACACGTTCTCTCGTTGGTAGTTAATGTTCGTATTTTTTAGACAGAAAATACACGTGTCTACCTTACCAGTTTGTTACCGTTACAAGAAAATATTGCTTTAAGCAAGCCTTAAATATATAAATATATATATATATATATATATATATATATATGGGTGTGTGTGTGTGTGTGTGCGTGTTGCTTGGAATCCTTCCGTCTAGATAGACGATAGAGAATCGCGCCAGAAAGTTGTTATCAGTGGTGGCAACTGTTGCTGTGACTGAGCAGATCGATGCGGGAGTGACAGATTCTGGTGCACTTCCCGCAGAGATACCCTCTGTTATGCTCTGCCGATGCTGATGCTGTCCTTTTGCGCCTGCCTCTTTTCTCCTTCCATTGTTCATCTCTTCTCTCCTTGCTCAGTCGGACACATTTCTTGACTTTGACCCTCCAGGAGTCATGGTCTGCAGCATAGGATTCAAGGCCAACAGGGTTGATGTTGCCGGATTTTAAGTCCCTTTTGCACGAGTACTCTGGAAGCTAAATTCCAGAAAAAAATAGTTAAATGGGTAAAAAGTGGTTTACTTTCTTCTGAGGTAGCTAGTGAGATTAGACCCTCGAGCTCTATCCGTCCAAGATTATATGGCCTACCCAAAACACACAAAGCGGATATTCCCTTAAGACACATTCTTTCTATTACAGGGTCCTCACAACAGAAAGTTGCAAAATGGATCTTCAATATTCTCCAGCGAGTATCAAATTATTATAGTAAATACTGTATGCAAGATTAATTTCATTTCGCTGACTACATGCAAAAATCAACGAGTACAAATAAACTTATGCGTTCGTATGATATCAGCAATTTATTTACTTGCGTCCCAGTTTTAAAAACGATAGATATTTGTGCTGACTTTTTATATCGAAGCCAAAGTTCAACACCTTCCGTTCCTTAACACGTATTTGTTGAACTAAGTAAATTTTCCGTTACATCCGTTGAATTTAGCTTTAATGATGTAATGTACAGGCAAATTGATGGTGTCAATGGGCTCCGTGTTGGGACCGACACTGGCCAACATTTTTGTAGGATTCCATGAGGAAAAATTAATGTCCTGACCCATAAAACCATTGGTCTATTTTAGATATGTAGACGACACGTTTTGCCTATTTTATAGTAATTCGAAGGCAAACGAATTTTTCTCGTTACTAAACAGTATGCTTCCGGCGTTAAAGTATGCGTATAAAAGTGAAGATAATTCCGCCCTGGCGTTTCTCGATGT
The DNA here is from genome assembly GCF_053919585.1 of Euprymna scolopes. Taxonomy (NCBI): domain Eukaryota; kingdom Metazoa; phylum Mollusca; class Cephalopoda; order Sepiida; family Sepiolidae; genus Euprymna; species Euprymna scolopes. The sequence continues at coordinate 61,206,038 of NC_136490.1, forward strand.
TTTGGTAACGAAAACTCCATCTAGTTACCTTACATCGATTAATCGCAAACCAACATTCACTGGGCTGTATACACGCTGGGATTCATTCTGCTCTAACAGGCGCAAATATAATTTAATTTGGACATTAACACGTGCCCTAATGATCTGCTCGCTAGAAAAATTGGATGAGGGATTAAATACGATTACAGATGCTTTGTCCAATAATGGGTATTCTTTAGATGTAATTAAAACCACTATTAAAAGGAAAAGAGCAGATTTTTTACGAACAACCGCCAATATGGTGGATAAATGTCCGGTTTATATTCGATTGCCGTGGATGAGGAAAGTAAGTGAAAAATTAGTTCAACTGTTGAAGGATGTTATTTTGCTTCAAATGTTCGTGTTGTGTATAATACAAAACAATTAATGGCTCCAATAAAAAATATGTTCTACCCCCTCATCATATTAATAATGCCATTTATTCATATAAATGTGGTTGCGTTGCCGACTACGTAGGTCGAACGTTTTTAAAATTGGTAAGTCGCATACAAAAACATGTACAGAGCGAAATCAGGAATGGAACATTCATACCTACCAACGCTGTAAACAACACATATTGATCCGCTATAACGGAACACTTTATTAAATACCGGGATTGTGCAACAAACTTCAGCATCGACTCTTTCTCCGTATTGAGTCGAGTTCACTCCGTATATCATCTAAAAGTCTTGGAGACTGTTCATGTTCGCCTTAGAAAGCCTTCTCTTTGTAAGCAAAAGGACTGTTTATTGGGTTTGAACGTGATCAGCCTCTAAAATTCATCCCCATATGATTGCTCTTGCTCCCGTCTCTTTTTTTTTGGGGGGGGGATTTTGTCATTAAGGAAAACAAATTACTAAAAAATAAATCCCTCGATTCTAATTTTGATGAGTGAGGACGAAACATGTCAATTGACTCGTTTTGCTTCCTTTTTTTCTATTTCCCTACTTTTATTTTTTAGTCACTATCCATTTTCCTCGGTCTTTTTTTAATATAAAATGAATTCCGAAGGAATACGTCTTCCCTTCACGATTGCCTTACTATATATATATATATATATATATATATATATATATATATATATATATATATATACGTTTTACTTTTTATTACAGTATCTTTTTGTTAAGTTACATTGTTGTTTCGGCTACACGGTAATAAAAATAAAGCGCATACTTGCTCTACAATAGTATTGAGCACTTTCTCCAGTTTTTATTAATTATCATCTCCACTATATATATATATATATATATATATATATATATATATATATATATATATATATATATATATATATATATATATATATATATGTTACAGGAAAAAGGAGTGCCCCTTTCCATGTAAATAAGAAGAACATTAGATAAGTGAAATTGAGATTAGGATAAGCCGAGACTCGAACCTTGTAAGCAAGGTTAAGAAATAGAATGTTAGAAATCGGAATGTTAAAAAGGTCTATTGTTAAATTCTATTATAAATAGTTAGATATTGTTTATATTGTAAAAGGAATTGTTCATTCTTTTATAAAGCTGAATATTAAAAATGTCAGCTAAAAAATGAACAATACAAATTAAAAATACATTGTTAAAAATAGGTTAGGTTTTAAAAATAGGTTAGGAGAGGATTCTTTGTTTGCAGAAGTATGTTTTGGACAAACGTGCATAGTCACGTGAATTGGTCACGTTTGGGAAACACACTTCTGACGTCATAAACAAAAGACGATTCTCCATATAGTTCTAAGTGTTCGAGTTTCAGAAACAGTCTGCTAGTCAGTCAGCAGAGATCAGGAGGGTCAGTCAGTTGCCAGTCAGTGATTAGCTGCCCCTTTGGAAGCGAAGGGTAGAAGATTAAACAATATAGATACAAGTGAATTCGTGACGTCATCATTATTCGACCGGTCCAATGAATAAAGAATCAGCATCGATATTTTGTAACTGTTTTTGGTCGTTTCGTCATTCCACAACTGAAAGGTAAATACGTTTTGTCTATTATCATCTTATTTTGAACATTGTGTAACCCTTCCAAGAATATGTATCTTTCCTCCTCTCTATATGTGTTATAAGAAATATAAGAACTTTGCATCTAACACTCACTCTACTCGCTGATAAGAAACGCCATATATATATATATATATATATATATATATATATATATATATATATATATATATATATATATATACAATTATATAAATGCAACTTTGTCTGTCTGTCTGTGAGTTCGTTCGTTATAGACTTAAAACCGGCTGGACCGATTTTAATGAAATTTCACAAGAAGGTACTGGTTATGCCTGGCAGTGTTTTTAGCTAGGTTTTGCATCGAAATGTTTCAAACAAGTATCGGCAAAAGATATTCGCTATGTATTATTGTACATATGCAAATGAAAATAACATGCCATTTTTTTAGTTCATTGCCTAGCGACGCGTCAAACCGACGCAAACACCGTTATTTATATTATGAAATATTGCATACTACTACTACCTATAGAACGCACGCACACACGCACGCACGTACACACGCCTATAGTTCTGGTAGTTTTGCACAATTGGTGGGGGTTTGCAAGTACTCTGTACTTTCATCTAACAATTTAATTTTTTTCCTTTTATAAAAATCATTTTTTTATTTTTTTATTTTTTCAATGTATTTTTATATATACACAAAAATACATATTGTTCCCAAAACCTATACCAAATTCGTAAGTTAAGGGTACGCTGAGACATGCCTCGCTTTATTCTCTGCATGTGCACTAAAACGGTTATTACAAGAAATCCGATGCCCTATGGCGGTACATTTTCATTAAAAGAAAAAGATTAATTTTACAAAACACTCATTTTTAAAACATTTTTTATTCCATTTGTGTCTTGAAGAAATGTATAAAATTTATATACCCATAACTAAAATTTGTCTGGCGTCACTTCCGTAAACAAGGGAGTGCGCATCTTCAGCATTACCCAAGAATTATTACTAAAGTTGAATTTAAATTCCAAATTCTTTTAAAACAATATATTCCGATATTACGCCGTGTGCGCTTTAACGGACTGCACAAATATCACTAAAATTGAATTAAAATTAATATCATTGCCTTTCAGCGTTACATTTTCATTAAAGAAAAAGATTCTTATTTAAATAGGTCATTATTAAAAGAAATTTGAATTATTGTTTAAAATAAAATAAAAAAAAAACTTTCTGATTATATTGTTTTATTTCGAAATATAAGTTCAGCTTATTTGTAAACTGAACGATATGCTCAACTGTTTCATCGTTAATGAAAACAAAACACTCCTCATAACAACAATGGTTTTATTGTATTATTGCTTATACAGTACGTATGCATTTACGAGCATTTATTTATAATTCTCTCTTTTCTCATTAAATATTCTCATAAACGTCGATTGAGATTCTTAACCGAAATTTTATAGTTTTACATATTTATTATATCTTACACTTCATAAGCATAAAAATGGCATTAAATCAACCCCCGACCAATGTCTGGTATTACTGCTAGTATATATATATATATATATATATATATATATATATTAGCAAAAACTGGGTTCAAAAACAGCCTACAGAAAATGGGCTCTTATTTATGAAAGTATGATAGTTTATGAAAAGGAAGGGTTGTAAAGAGATAGCTTCGAATTCGGGGGTATCAAAACTAAAGCAAAATATGATGAAAGTAAAAATAAAATAGATAAACCCCATAATTTATTATACCATACCTGTTCACACTGAAACACTTATTACAATATTCTGTTGATCTATATTAAAAAAACCTTGTTAAACTTTGTGACATATTTCCATTCTATGGAGGTCAGGCGCGAACGAACATCCCATAATTTTATTATACCATATTTCTTCAAACTGAAACATAATTAGCAAAGTATACTTACGCAGATAGATATGAAGTCTTTATTAAAGTTTGTTCATATTTCCATTCCATGGAGGCCAGGCGCAAATGCAGACCCCACAATTTTATTATACCATCCCTATTTAAGTTAAAACATACTTATCAAAGTATTCTTATGTACATCTATATCAAAAACACTTGTAAATGTTTGTTTTTTTTATGTCCATACTTTGTGGACCAGACCCGAACGCAGACCCCACAATTTTAATGAACCACTGTCTGGCAGATCAAACATACCCATTCCTGTGTCCCGATACATCTTCTATCATTATATGTAATCAGTTTTTTTTTTAAATAGTCAGCCATATAGGAGCCTATTCGTGACCAGACAAGCACACACACACACGCACACACGCTCACATACACACAGACATTCAGCTTTATATATATATATATATATATATATATATGTGTGTGTGTGTGTGTGTGTGTGTGTGTGTGTGTGTGTGTGTGTGTGTGTGTGTATTAAAGTCACCGTCTTTGGGTTGAGCACTTTGTAAATATATTTTCATCTGACGCGTATTTAAGCGATTAAGCGAAGCCCACTATTAATTGGTTTCTAAACAAGCTGATGGATTTAATACGCACTC